>NC_056746.1:882701239-883003739 GCF_019279795.1 Protopterus annectens | reverse complement strand
GAAGGACAAACCTTTGTCCAGTAACTCAGTAAGATATTGAAGAGCCACACTTAAATTAGGCTTAGAAACATCAAATTCCTTTGCTGTACTCCAAAATAAAAATCTCCTCCATTTATCTGCGTACACTTTCCTTGTACTAGGCCTTCTGGCCTCCAAAATAACATTCAAAACTTGCTGTGGAAGCTGAGACCCTCCAGGGTTTAAAACAGAATATGCCAGGCTGTTAGATGTAGAGTGAAGTTTGACATTGAGTAAATGACTGTTCTCCTGAGACAGTAGGTGTGGAATCGAAGGCAAAGGCCATGGAGGCTCCCGTACCAGACTTCAGTAATGGGTACCAGTGCTGTCGAGGCCAATCTGGAGCTATTAAAATCATCTTTGGCTTGTCCTGTCTGACCTTCAGGAGTACCTTTGGGAGGAGAGGCAGAGGTGGAAAGGCATACACATGAAGATTGCTCCAATTGAATGAGAGAGCATCCACTTTCCAAGCTGTGGGATGAAACCTTTTTGTGCAAAACTTTGGCAGCTGGTAGTTTAGTGGAGAAGCGAACAGATCTATGCCTTGAGTTCCCCATAACACTGTCAATTTCTGAAACACATGAGGATCCAATTTCCACTCGTGGGGATCCATAATTTGTCTGCTCAACACATCTGCTAAGGAGTTCTGTGCTCCCGGCAGAAACCTTGCCTGAAGATTTAGCTGTAAACTGAGAGCAGTCTCCCACAAAATCATTGCTTGTCTGCATAGAGGATAAGAATGCGTTCCCCCTTGCTTGTTGATGTACCACATGACAGTTGTGTTGTCTGTTAGAACCAACACCTGCCCTGGAAGAAGTAAATCCTTGAAAGCTATTAATGCAAATTGGACTGCTAACATCTCCTTCAAGTTGATATGTAGATGTTGAAGTCTGGCAGGCCACGTGTCTTGTACCCACTTTCCATTTAGATGAGCTCCCCAAGCTTTGTCTGAGGCATCTGTCGTTAGAATCTGACTCGCCTCTGGCCGGGTCACAGAGAGTCCCTTGTTTAGGTGACATTCCTGAGCCCACCACAAAAATTCCTTTTGAATGCAAGGTATTATCTGAATGACAGTGTCCATATCTTGGCAGTGCTGTGTCCATACATTTTGAGATACCATTGTAGCTTCCTCATATGCAGTTTGGCATTGGGAAGCACCAGAATACAAGATGCCATGAACCCCAAGACTTGAAGGACTGTCCTTGCAGTCAGCCTGGACTGATGAGACAATTGATGGAAGTAAAGAGAAAGATTCTTTTGTTTGTCCGGGGTCAAAAGGGCATCTGGGATGCTGTATTCAGTCACACACCCAGAAAGCACATGTCCTGAGAGGGTACTAGACTGGACTTTATTTCGTTCACAGAATACCCCAGGCATCTTAGCACTGCTATCACATACTGTAAATGATGAAGAAGTTCGTCCTTTCCTTGGGCCAGAATCAGGCAATCGTCCAAATAAGGATAGATCTGTATTCCTCTTAGCCTGAAGAAAGCTATCACTGGAGCCAGAACCTTTGTGAACACTCTGGGTGCAGTAGATAAGCCAAAGGGCAATGCAGAGAACTGATAATGAGAAGTCCCAGCCCGAAAACGCAGATACTTTCTGCAACTGAGCCTGATAGGAACATGAAGGTAAGCCTCCTTGAGATCCAGAGTCACCATCCAGTGATCTTTGCCCAGCAGAGGTAAAAGCTGTTGTAACGTCAATATTTTGAACTTGGGAATGTCCAGATATGTGTTGAGGATAGATAAATCCAAGATTGGTCTCCACGTGTTCCCTTTCTTTGGTACTAGGAACAGGCGAGAATAAAATCCTAGGCCCACTTCTGGCAGAGGGACCGGTTGTATGGCCCCTATTTGAAGTAGCAGAGAAATTTGTTTGTGAGCCTCTAGTCTTTGCTGAGGAGGAACGTCCGCATGCCTTTGAAAGGAGGCAAGGTATGGAAATAAAACTTGTAACCTCGGTGTATGATATCCAATACCCATTTGTCTTGGGTAATCAAATTCCAATTTTCCTTGAAGAGTGCCAACCTTCCTCCCAAAGGAGCTGCCAGGCAAGAAGGATCTGGCAGCTGAAAAGGTAGGTCATTGGGCCTGTTTACGAAAGGACTGGCCCCTGCCCTCACCCGAAGATTGTGCAGGTGAACTCCCTGTTCTAGGTCTGAAAGAACTCTGAGCTCTGCCCCTACCACGTCTAGATCTACCCCTAGACTGAGAATCATAAGAAGGATACGTCCACCCCTTAGCCGGCCAATTCCTACTAAACTTTGGAGGCTGTACTTGCAAAAAATCTTTAACAGCCTGCATGGACTTACCCTGGTCTTCCATTTTCTTCAAGACTGACTCCACAGGTGAACCAAACAACACATCAGACTGTAAAGGAGCATCCAAAATCCTTGTCTTAACATGGTCAGATAAATTCTGATCCCTCAGCCATGTGTGCCTGCGAAGAACTGAACCAGTGGCAGCCACCCTAGACGAGGCCTGTACAGCATCAAAACCACATTGTAAAGAATGCTTACCCACCTGCTCTGAAACATGCACCAAATCTTGTAACTCTTTACACTCAATGCCTTCCGCCAGAGCATCCACCTTAGACTTCAATTGAGAAAGAAGATAGTTTTGATATTTCAACATATGAAACTGGCAATTCAAAGCCCTCATAGCTAGGGTAGAAGATGTATAGACTTTCTTTCCCCATCTATCCAAAGCTCTGGCCTCTTTATCTGGAGGAACCGGATTTTTACAACAGAGGCCTTGACACCCTTAGGTCCCTGACTAACAGTTTCTGGGTCCGCCCTAGGACTCTTATAAAGATATTTATGAGCCTCAGGCACCCTGTAATACCTATCCGGTTTAACAGGAGCAGGAGGCAGAGAATCAGGATTAAGTGAAGCCTCTGCAAACACATCTTCCACAACATCCAGAACAGGAGGTATAGCCAAGGGCCTATGCTGGGGCAAAAGCAAAAATTCCCTAAGCCTTTTCCTGGAATCAGAGAAGTCCTGACCTTCCCACTTAAAATGTTCCCTCATGGAATGAAGAGTCTCTGAAAAGAAAAATCCTCTGGAGGAGAAGCAGAAGGAGTCGAATCATCTGCATCAGAATCAGAATAAGGAGAGTACTCCTGCAAGTCTTCAGCCGAAGACTCAGAAACATCCGAAGCCTGCTCAAAACTCCCCAACTCTGGCTCCACCCTAGGCCTCTTATCAGAAGGGGGCAAAGAACCTCTAATCAGAGTAATCAAATCTTCTGCCATTTTAAGCATGTGCTTCTTGGGCACAGACCCTGCTGCACTAGGAGTGACACCAACAGAAGCTAAACCTGGCCTGCCTCTGGGGGAAGCCTTGGAAACAGAAGGAGAGGGCCTAACCACCCTAGGAAGGGAGGGGAGTACAGTAACTTGGGAAGCCCCTTCAGCCTGACCTGCCTCCTGAGAGGCCACATCCTGCAATATCAAAGTCTCTCCCTGGGACTCCAGAGAAGCCTCCGTCGGAACCACCGGTTCCACTGACGCCTCTAAAGAACCGACGTCCGGAACGGACGACTCTTTTTGCCTGGGTTTAACTGCTTTGTCTTTGCGCTTCTTCGAAGAAGCGGGCGCCGGAGAATCCGACGGCATATTATAATTGCACCGCTTCCCGAAGACCAGCCTAGCACAATCTAACCTTCGCTTAATAGTGCGCTTATTGAACCTAGCATAAAAGCGACACCCAACAACGTCGTGCTCAGGCCCCAAACAAGGAATACACAAAGAATGATAATCCCTATGCGGTATCTGTTTCCCACAAGAAATACAGTTATTCACTTTTCTGACATCCGTAAAACACTGAGGCAAGAAAAAACAAAATATTCTAACGGGTACTTAGCCAACTTTGATTCGGTCTGAAACTCCGAACTCGAAAAATTTCAGAACGCCGAACGGCACTTGCAACGCTGCTTCTGCATCGGACCATGCGGCAAAAAAGACTGAGGATATGACGTCGGTCATGCGCTTTTGTACCCTGACGTCCTGATGTCAGTTTTAAGCGCCTTGACCGACGTCAGCCTTATACTTTGGTATTCGGGCCGACCGAGGACAGCGGACTACCCATATGTCAGGACTGCAGCAATGTGAGATGAAGAACATCGAGTTGCAGCTTATTCAGAACAAACAAACAAACAAACAAAGTGAATATTAGCGCCAAATACAGAGGTGTGGCAATGAAATCACTTCCTCTAGTGTGCTATTTCACTTTAAATTCATAATCAGCAAAATAAAATCTAGCGTTTACATCAACATAAAAATAAAAAACATCAAGTTATAAGCACAATGTTACAACCTTCATATTAAAAATTGAAAATTGAAATCTACTTTAGATTTAAATGAATTATAAAATTAAAAGTTGTCAAGTTGTATGGATATATATATATTCTAACTTGCAACTAATGTAAAATAACTTCTTTTGTAACTTAAAATTCTTTCACTAGATCATACCAAAGAAATAGTAGACTTGTCTAGTGACATATACATATAAATCAGTGTTATGAAAATTATGAAAGTATAAACAAACATTCTGAAAATACTATCTCATGTAACTTTTTAACTTTAGGATTGCTGCTATGTTGCAGTTCTCATTTAAACCTGGGTCACTGAATGCATCGAGCCTTATTTGCCATTCCAATTCTCTAAATTCTAGCATCAGTGTAAGTGGACCACCTCTGATGCTAGGTGGTATGTGGTCAATGGCCATAAAATGAAATTTATGGCCAGGATTTCTGGAAATGTGTTTTGATAAGGCACTGTCCATTTTCCCGGTTCTAATTGCGTAGTTGTGTTGGTAAATCCGCTCCCGGAATTTCCGGTCGGTTTTGCCAATATAGAATCCGGGACACTAGTCACAAAAAGCTGCATACACCACTGATCTGGTCTCACAATTGATTTTGTGGTGGATTGTGTATCTTTTATTTCTGATGGTAAATGTTTCACCTGATTTTACTAGCCCACATTCATGGAAAAATTATGAGTAAATTTAAGGAAAGAGGTTGTTTGATTGATATACTTGACTAGTGTTTCTGCTTCTACGGCGTCACCCCGAAATAGTATAAAAATGTCATCAAGAAACCTTGTGTAAAAAGTCAAGTGATGTTTAAATTCAGGTTTCTGCTGAAAGATCTTGGAGCTCCACAGAATGATATTGATTTAGTTACGGAACTATTAGATATAATCCTAAGTTCCAACTTCTTCATTTTTGACAAAACACATTATCTTCAAAAACAAGGAGTTGCTATGGGGTCCCCCTGTGTACAAGTGTGGCAAATCTCTTCATGGCTTTTTGGGAAAAGAGGTTCATATTGGATCATCCTGAATTTAAACATCACTTGACTTTTTACACAAGGTTTCTTGATGACATTTTTATACTATTTCGGGGTGACGCCATAGAAGCAGAAACGCTAGTCAAGTATATCAATCAAACAACCTCTTTCCTTAAATTTTTCCATGAATGAGATCGATTACTTGGATGTCAAACTGGTCAAAGATTCAACAAGAGGAAAGTTATGCTCCTCGATTTTTAGAAAACCAACTTATTGCAATTCATTGTTGCACTTTTCTAGTTTCCACCCTTATAAACAAAAACGCTCCATCATCAAAGGACAGGTGGTCAAAGCAGTGAGAATGTGCAGTACTTATACAGCTTTTCAAAAGGAATGTAATTTCTTGAGAGATCTATTTACCAACAGAGGGTACCCAGTAACCCTTGTTGACATGATCATTGAAGAAGTTGACACTAAAAGATCCACTGGCTTCTACAAGCCACTTTTGGATGAAAACATGCAAATGGATGTACCCGTTATGTCATCTGATATTGTAGAAGGTGGGAACGAAATTGAAATCTACAACAGATTAGATAAAAGAATAGTGAAGAAGGGGGACAAGAAATTTCCAACTAGCTTCATTTCTACCTTCAACATGGAATCTAAATTAATATGGTCTTCCATTTGTAAGAACTGGTACCTCATCAATAGTGACTCTTTCTTATCGAATAAGCTAGGGGCTTGCCCAAGAGTAGTCTATAGAAGAGGTACCAACGTAAATGAAATCCTACAAAGGAACCACTCTATGAACTCCTTTACTAGATGCAAGGGCTCTGCTAGCTGTGGCTCATGTAACTGGTGTGGGCTAGTAAAATCAGGTGAAACATTTACCATCAGAAATAAAAGATACACAATCCACCACAAAATCAATTGTGAGACCAGATCAGTGGTGTATGCAGCTTTTTGTGACTACTGTCCCGGATTCTATATAGGCAAAACCGACCGGAAATTCCGGGAGCGGATTTACCAACACAACTACGCAATTAGAACCGGGAAAATGGACAGTGCCTTATCAAAACACATTTCCAGAAATCCTGGCCATAAATTTCATTTTATGGCCATTGACCACATACCACCTAGCATCAGAGGTGGTCCACTTACACTGATGCTACAATTTAGAGAATTGGAATGGCAAATAAGGCTCGATGCATTCAGTGACCCAGGTTTAAATGAGAACTGCAACATAGCAGCAATCCTAAAGTTAAAAGTTACATGAGATAGTATTTTCAGAATATGTTTGTTTATACTTTCATAATTTTCATAACACTGATTTATATGTATATGTCACTAGACAAGTCTACTATTTCTTTACTGTGATCTAGTGAAAGAATTTTAAGTTACAAAAGAAGTTATTTTACATTAGTTGCAAGTTAGAATATATATATATCCATACAACTTGACATCTTTTAATTTTATAATTCATTTAAATCTAAAGTAGATTTCAATTTTCAATTTTTAATATGAAGGTTGTAACATTGTGCTTATAACTTGATGTTTTTTATTTTTATGTTGATGTAAACGCTAGATTTTATTTTGCTGATTGTGAATTTAAAGTGAAATAGCACACTAGAGGATGTGATGTCACTGCCACACCTCTGATTTCCTTTTAAATATTTGGCGCTAATATTCACTTTGTTTGTTCTGAAGAAGCTGCAACTCTTTTTTAGCAGCGAAAACGCTACTGGATTTTAATAAAGCTGCGTTCAACTTACCATTGGACTTGGAGTTTTGGTGCTATTTCTGACTGCCTCGCCTCCTGTTTTTGTTTTTATATATATATATATATATATATATATATATATATATATATATATATATATATATACATACATACATACATATGTGTGTGTGTGTGTATGAATATATTTTTATTGATATATATATATATATATATATACACACACACACAAACACATACACACACATATATTATAAAAACTATATATCTATCTATATTTTCCATCTATATCATACCTGTCAACCTGTAAATATCAAAAATCTGGACAAAGTTCGATGAAAAGTAGGTAGAACTGGCCAAACATCAGGATGCTCATTAACATACAATTTGCATACGTAATCATGTAACCCCACCCACTCCACTGAAATTGTGGGATAGCAACATGAATCTTGCAAGTCACTAAAATAATGACAGATTTGAATTTCAGACTTCAATAGTAAATTGTTAGTCGAAGATGCATTCAGCATGTTGATGAAATTTTAATAAACACTGACTTTTAGAACAATGGCAATGGTGACACACACTCAGACAAACATAAATACACAAATACCGCACCAAGGATTAAAAAAATTTTAAAAAATGCACCAGCACGACAAACTTGACCTGTCCCAACTACTGTATTTAGGAATAAAGTAGACACAGTCTGTGTTTTGACTGGACACAGCTGATGTCAAGGTGGGTTGCATCTATCAGAAAAGCTGTGTTAACATTCATTTTGCTTTCACTTCGGAGCAAAGCCTTTTATGGACTGCCACCAAATTAATGAAATAATCAGGTATTTTTGTGAATGAAAATCCATTTTGCTACTGTACACAGTTGGAATAGTGCGCCAGAGATCAAACTTTTAATGTTGGATAAACACCATGTGCTATGTTCTTAAGCATTCTGGTTTATGACCTGTGGGGTTAAAAGCCTTTGACTGGCAACTGAGATCTGACCTCATGTAAATGTTATCTTATCAGCTCCAGCTTCACTTGTATCAAGTGCTTGTCCCTGATGGTTTTTAAATTAAAGGGTATTTATCATATTCTCCACTAGAACTCAAAACTGTGTTTGCTTCTTTAGCACTAGTGTCAAACTAATAACCCATCCAAACTCAAGCCTTAGAATATCTGAATAACTTCAATAAACAATAGATAGGAAGAGGTTTTATGCCATCATTTCCTCTGAAAATACACCTTCAGGGGTTGAATACATGGCTATACAAAACCAGGTTTTTCTTAATTTGGTGTGTTTCTTGTAGTCACATACTTCTTGCCAAGTCTGAACAAACACTTTAATGCTTAAATTTTCTTTATATACAGCTCTTTAGTAGTCGCATAAATTTCTGATACTTGCTTTTACTGTCCCCTCCAGTTGATTACACTTAAAAACAGTGAGACAGTAGAGGCTTGGAAGGGGCAACAGAGAGTCAATCATCTAGGTACGGAAAGACCTGTATACCCTGAAGCCTCAGGTGAGCCGCTGCTACTGCCATCACCTTGGTGAACACCCTGGAGGCTTTGGTGAGACCAAAAGGAAGGGCTCTGAACAGATAGTGATTGGCTCCTAGCCACAAGTGGAGAAACTACTGAGAGCATCTGTCCATCTTGATACGGTAGTATGCATCCTGGAGGTCGATCGAGCACATCCAATCATTTGCCTGCAGAAAGGGCAAGACTGAGAGAACAGTGACCATCTGGAATTTCGGCTTGGCTACAGACAGGTTCAAGGTGGAGAGATCCAAAATGTGTTTTAGGTTCCCCATCTTCTTTAGCGCTAAAAAGAGCCTAGAATACCTGATCCAGAATGGTCTGGGGGAACTGGTTGGATGACTCATTTTCTGAGCAGCTTTTCGATTTCTAAGGCTGCTGCCTCCCCTTTGTGCAGGTGGGGTATCTGGGGGGAAGGGGTTGCTGGATAAACTAAATGGAATAGCCTCTGGATATAATCTGCAACGCCCAACAATCATTTGTTATGGACTCCCATGCTGCTGGGTGTAGCGATAGACGACCCCTAACTGCCTCCAGAGAGGAGCAGTTGGTAAGCCCTTCATGGCTGCTGCCAGGGTCTGTCCAAGCAAAGTTTTGAAGACCCAAAATTCCTCGGATCCCCTCTGCCTGTGGCCTGGCACCTCTTGTAACCCCCCCCTCTGCATCTGGGAGAAACAGAATCCTTAGTGTCCTAAGAAAACACCTGGGATTTTCAGAACCACATCATCTTCATCCCTTGCTAATACCTGGAAAAGGACCTTTGATGGGAGGAGAAGCAGATCCTCATGGCAGAGTCTTCCTGTCCTTCTCACTCTGGACTAGTGTTTCACATACTGACTTCCCAAAGAGGGAAGAACCATCGCACAAGGCATTGGTGAACGAGGTCTTAAAGGGATCAGAAAACTGACAGCTGGAGCCAGGAATGGCACCCGATAGTAATTCCTGAACCGGCCGCCCTAGCGGCTCTCCCTCCGTGGCATGGGAGAGGAGGTGCATGGACATATTAGAGACTGCCTTAAGCATGGCCATTCGAGTGGAAAACATAGTCTTGTCCGTCGACATGGACTATGGGGTCGACTCAAGGACTTCCTTAACCAAGTCTCTCTGCAGTCTAATAAGGTGTGCCATATAATTCAGCACCCTTACAGCAAAGGTTGCTGACGCATACACTTGCTTCCCAAAAACAGTTCAGTGTTCGTGACTCATGGTCAGGAGGGTGCACCATGGAGCTATCCTGAGCAAGCTCCTTTGTGGTCGCTGCCATGACCATAGCATCCACTGGAGATGCCTTGAACCAATGCATACTGTCTGAAGGAGGGCTGAGAATCTTGTCAGGGTGCTTTGGGATGGGCTCCACCGTGTCTAGTTCCTTCCATGCCCGAGATGTAATAAGATCCACTAAAGGATCTGCGGGAGGAGACACCCAGGAAGTAGATGGCCCTGTGCCGAATGCCTCAAGAAACGCATTCGTCCGGGGTTGGTTTTTGGGCAGACCATCCCCCCTTCTGGCAAAGGATTTCCATGAAGTCTCCAAAGACACATCCTTGGGGGGGCAAACTGGGGGGAACCTTCCCCTTCCTCCTAATTAGTGTATGAGGTGAGGGACTCCAAAGGGGAGTCCCAGTGCCTCCTCTTACACGTTCGTTTACGAGGAACCTCCTCAGTGCGACACTCTGGGGAGGGACCCGCAAACATCCTGTTGTTCTCTGGCTGGAGCTTCTTGGGGCAAAACAGGCACAGGCTGTCCCTGAGAGGGCAAGATGGTCGGGGCCATGCCCAATCCAGACGGAGTCAGGGCGGAATCAGAAAACGAGATAGTTAAAGGTCTCAAAGAAATTGATAGAACCCTCTCCACCACGTCAAAGGCAGATGGAGAATGGCCACATCCTTACAAAGCCCCATCGGAGCCAAGATACCAATGGGAATACTGCACTCCAACCCACGTGGAGCCAAAAGCACCCCCTCAGATCCGACCCAGAGAGCTCAGATCCGATTCAAATGGGTCCAACTAGCTCAAGGCAATGGCCGGTGTTGCGGTACAAGATACCATCAGCACAGACACCTAGACCCAGAGGGTCCTCAGATCCAAGGGCTCCGAAACCACCGGCCGGATTGGTGAACGAGTAATTGGGGAGAAAAAAAGGCTGCAATCTACCCCTGTCAGAGGGAGAGGGTACAGGCAAGACCCCCCATCTAGATTTGGGTGTAGATGAATTTCCACATCACCTTGCCCATCTCCACTTCACCGAGGCCCCGGGGTGGAGCAGGAAGATGAGGCCAGGGACACTGGTCTGGAATGGCAGTGAGGGAAACTGGAGACCGCATCTGATCTACCTCCAGCTCCAGGGAGAACCTCGGGGAATGAATGGAGCTGGGGCAATCCGGGCCTTGTGGGATGTTTTTCCTTGGGTGGCTAACAAGCCAGGGCTGAGCGGTCGGGGGATCACTTGCATGGCCTGTCCTTCCTGGCCTTCACCCCTTCCCCAGGCCTCTTGGCAGGAGGGAGTCTCAGAGGCTGAGGAAGAAGAAGCTGCTGCTGTACCTGTAGGGGGCGTGGGAACAGCCATTCCAGACGCGGACAGAAGGCCCTTTACAATCAGTTTATCCCACCTGTACAATCAGTTTATCCCTCCTGTCCTTAAGCGCTCTGGGGTTGAACCCAGCACAGATAGGACAGGAGGTCTGTAGGGAAAGCTTATGACCACACTCTTAGCACCTTTTAAACCCTAATTTAGGGGCTTCTGACATATCCCCTAAAAACAAGGCCCAAACACACACTCGTGCACACAGACAGAGAAAACGAGAGAGAAGGGAAAACTTTTTTTTGTAACTGACTGTCACTGGGAGGATAGAAGGGAAGAAAGTTAGAGAACAGTTGGACGTATTAATCACTCATGACCCAAAAAACTACCAAAAAACAACCCAACATTGCCTAACAGCTCAGACCACACTGCTTGCTGTTTCAGTGGCAAACGAGATCTGAAGGGAGGAAGGAGACAGGGGTATTATGGGTAAGGGGAGGAGCTGAGAGCTCGGATCAAAGATGCTGGTGATGCGGCCATGTCAGATCCGAAGTGCCTCAGGTTGAAGACCAAATGAAGTAAACTACTTCAGATTGTATGTTAATATACAAATACACCTCTGACAGTTAAAGTCCTGGTTGCGTTATTGCAAACATTACAAGCATCGTGCAAATGTGCTATGTTTTACCTGTTTATGCTCACAAATAGAATTTAACAACTCCACTTGCAATCTAGGAGGTAAGCTAGCTAAAGCACACGATAAAGTACAAATCAAGGAAAAATACATTCCACAAAGGAATCGGCAGAGATGGTACATAATGTATCTAGCCTACTGCAAACCAACAGTGTGTGTGTGTGTGGACAGTAACCTCGTCAACTACCTATCATCTCGGTCCGTCCAAAATCCAAAAGCTCAATGTTAAGGGACGAAGACAGATTAAGATCCTCACTTCACGAAGCTGAATGCAACAAATTAATTTTCCCATGGCTATCCAACCAGAATCCGACATTAAGTACAGGTACTCAGGCACTGCCTCACGAACCTAATGTCATCATGCACACCCCTGCACACTGATGATGTGTGATGTCAACCAGTAATTAAAATTGTAAATTAAAAAAAAACATTGCGAATTGAAAGGGCCATTCGTAAATTTGTGGTACCCCCATTATTTTGCCGTCAAAACCGGTAAATACTGACTAATTCAGTACGGTTGAGAGGTCTGAGATATATATATATATATATTTATATATATATGTATATACACACATCTACCTACAGGCAATCTGAATTGCCAGTTCACCTATAGCACATTGGTGGGTGAAGGAAGGAAAAAGAAGCACCCAGTAAAAGACCATGTGAACAAAAGGAGAACATACACACTAGAAGGAAGCCACTCCATCTGAATACCGAGCACTAAGAAGCAGCAATGCTAGCCACTATGCATCTCTGCTACTCAATTTCTATGAACCTGCCAGGTATTAGTAAAACACAAAAACTACATAACAAAACTAATAAAGCTGTAATAACTGTGTCAGGAGCTGGCATTATACATTCTTTGTTAGCAGTTGAAGGAAACTTCTACTAGGGCATGCAGTTCGCAACACTGAATACCAAGTGGTACACGACAATATACCCAATATAATCCTGCAACAGACCTATCATCTGCATTAACTGTCAGCACTGTGTGTTTCATTATTAATGCTTTAGTGTGCACTTTTATCATCTCCTACACTGATTTATCGCTACAAATAAACGGTCTTTTTCTGTTGTACTCATATTATTGTAATGCTTTTATGCGACTTCATTTGTTTTCTCCCAAGGCTTACTCTGAAAATGGGCTTTGGTTCACTGACACTTATCCAGTTAAATGGGAATATCAAATTTATAAAAAAAACTTAAGACTACAAGTTTGTATAGCATGCTATGACCACATAAAACTTCACTTTTCATACTCATTACTATGCAACTTTAAAATAAACATAAAAAAAATTGCATTACCTCTTCTAATGGTTCTGCCTTTATCTGCAGCTCTTCCTTTTCAACATTTGCTGTTGAAGTTGGCAAGCTACTGCACTGGCTCATTTTAACATCCATGCCTTCAATTTTGGGTTTAATGTCCTTCAAAGAGGAGTCCTTTGAATCATCCTTGTCCAGCAAGTAACGAAGCAATCCACTGTTGTCTTTCTTCTTAGTGCCCATTTGTTCCTGTCGGACTGAGAGATCCCCACTCGATACCATACTTGCTTCAGGGAAAGTATTCTTGCCTGTAGCTTCTGCAGTAATCTTGGCTACCTCTGCAGGAGAGTTTCCATTCTGTAACAGTTTGTGCAGAATTTTGTGTTTTTCTTGCAGGGAGGTGGAAGAGCCATGCACGTTTGATGTAGATGAAACCCCTCCTCCTGGTGCAGATGTTGAGGAGACCCCTACAGGGCTTGAAACACTTGTAGGAGAGTCTTTAGAAGTGGAATCCAAGGATGAATTTGCCAAAGTATGTCCTCTATCATCTGGGGGTGACGTCAAAAGCTGAAGCAATTTTTTATGTTCTTTGCTGTCAGGGACTCCTCTGGGATGGTCTGTTCCTTCTACATTTTCTTTGCTTTCCTTGTAATCAAAAGCCATCTCTCTAGTTACAGGAGGACATCCAGAACTATCCACTTGATTGTGGTCAGCAAAAAATCCAGGACTTTTACATTCCTGGTTACAGCCTTTGCATTGCTGAGGCAGGTTCAAGTTTGTGGAGTTCTCCATTTTGTGACCAGGTGAAGACAAGGATGAAAGAAGAGAAGTACCCACCCCAGCACTGATGGCCTGCAGTGCATTCAGTGAACTGCTAGAGAAACTGCTGCCTCCAGCAGAGGAACTCACCGGTGAGTGCAAACCTGGGAAACAGGGACAAAGTTACAAATCTAGAACTAGAGAAAACAATATTGTCAATCATTTTAATTCTGTCAACTTATAGGTTTCCTTAATGTAGAAATACAATCGCCAGTGTTAAGAATATAGGCTCACAAATATTTAATTAGGATAAAAGCAACTTTTAGACAAGCACTTTATCACTGATTTTTTTTACACAATACAAACTGGTTATTTCTGTTAGTTGGACTTTAAGATACTGACTTCTGAATCCTTCTGCATTATATTTTATGTAATTAGCGGTGCCCATAACGAAGACAAATAAAAGCCCTGCTTAAATGATTAGGACATCTAGTGAAACAAATGTTAACAATGAATCCAGTGGTAGAGGTGCACCTGAATGATGTACAGCAAAAACCTAATTAGTCTACTGCTGAAAAAATTAAGCATTCAGTACATAAATTGAAACAAACTAATAAAACCTTCAACTGAAGTAGTGTCAGATCTGAAGTAATTGGTTGTTCTTGTACTGACAAATTTCAAAACGGCCACATCCATAGACATGGAGAGATAAAGACTCAAGTAAGACTCCGTTAATAGTGACTCACATATTTGCTGCAGCTGGTGAAAGGATAGATATGCCCATTCTGGGGATAAGGGGGGGGGGGGGTGAAAGTACAGCTGTCTTCAACTTTTCATAACTGCACACATCTGACTAGCGTTACTGCTGAAGTCATAACTTCAGGGATCTCTGCAGCAGGCCAAATCCAGTTGTCTGGTGAGAGTTTCAGAACCAAGCCATCCTCCAGCCTAAGCCACCCTAACATTACCTTTACCTGGACTTCATGTCCTGGTACACAGGTGTATGTACAGTCAGCTATCTTGTGTTGCTCGCCTCCCTAATAAGTTTGATGAGCGCTTTCGGGCTGTGCCCTTCATCAGATAAATTGCTCACATTCACTCACTTAAAGGGAGTAACAACCAATCTGTTCTCCCTTTAAATGAGTGAATGTGAGCAATTTATCTTTAGAAGGGCACAGCCCGAAAGTGCTCATCAAACTTTGCATTTCTTATTTTGTTTTATTGTTTTTATTGAGCTGTTGGATTAAATATTTGTTTTCCAAGTGGTGGTAGCTGCTTTTTTTTTACATTTGGTTTGACTTTGTTCAGCAGTTTTACCTTGAGTGACATCCTCTTTGCTTGTTTCTTGGAGTAAAAGTAGAGGTGGACAATCAGCAAGGGATATCTCTGACAAAATGAATGACAAGAACCCTCCTGCACCTTCTGAACAAAAGGAGAAAGGCAGTGGGATGACATAACAGAGGAGGAAAGGGAATCCACCTCATCAGAGTTGCTGCATGCAGAGAGTGGATGAACAGAGGGAAATAGAACTACAGCAGTAACTACACTCAAACATCTTCAATTATGGTAAGCTGATAATACAACTGTACTTTACTTTTTGTGCAAGTCACTGCTGCAGCAATACCATCGTAAAAAGTCCTAAAGCATGCAGGGCCTGCCATGAGGGATGGTGGTATATCTATGGAAAAGGTTGGCACCTTTAGGAGGCTACTAAGACAAACATCCTCCTCCTAGATACGAGATCTAGTCTTCAGTGAATGAAAAATTATGTGGACAGATGACCTGGTAGATGCTTCTACAATTTCTTGGGTTGAAAATCCTTAGTGAAGTGATTACCCACTTGCACTAATTGCCTCCCACAGTACTTGTGACAGACATAATGCAGGGGGAAATCCAGCTGGAAATGGGTATCCCCTTTTTGTTAAAATTAATGGTTAAAAAACGGCAGTCAGTCCTCCTGTACTTTGTTCTGTCCAAGTAACATCTGACCTGCTTATACACATCAAGAGAGTAAAAGTGTGAAATCCACCCCCCCCCCCCACCCTCCCAATTTTTTTTAGGTTAGGAAAGAAGACCGGAAGTTGGGTAGTCTGATTAAGGGTTAACTCAATCATTACCTTAGGCATGACGGAGGGGGCTGTATGAAAATTGAAAATGTCTTTAAAGAAAGCCAGGAAACTGTCTTTATGCATAAGGAAAAGTTTTGTGACACTCCTGGCTGAGGTTTCTCCACAACAGAAATTCAGGTGGATCGAACCTGCTGGCTCAAATGTGAGGTGGTGTTAGTTTTTGCTACACAAAGCTCAAGGGTCTTGAGTGTACTACTGCTCTCCCTGAATGCATGGGATACAGGATCCCTTGAGGAAATACTTAACTGGCCTCCTGAATATGAGGGCAGAGCTCTACAGGTCAGCATGCAAAGACAGCAGACAAGTGTCAATGTGTAGGCTAAGCTTGAAAATAATTCTGACAGGTAAATAAAGGACCACACGTACATCCTCCATGTGACTGTGGTGGTGCTGCTGCTGTAGCGTTGTCGCCTCACAGTAAGACGTTGTCCTGTTCGATTCTCAGCTAGAGCATCTTCTGTGTGGAGACATGCGTGAATGGGCATACCTTTGTTGAAGGTTGTGCGTCGGGTCCGGCAACTCTGCACGTAAAAATCTACTGCCAATCATTAGCAGACCGAGTTCCTCTGTGGCAACCCCTAACCAGGAAAAGCCGAAAGACACAACAACGTACATCCTCCATCTATATTCTGCAGGTCATTCCTCTGGCACTAGGAGGTGAATCTTTTCTAAGTTGGACAATTTCCTAGTACTTGTTTTTTCAACTTCCCTCATTATGTGAAGCACATATTCAGAGAAAAGGTGTCTCAAGAGTAATAAAGTATAGCCTCCATACTTCCATGCTGGCTGTACAATGCTTTGGATATAGTAGCTTTTTTTCTCACGTCTTAACAGATTCACCTACTGGGGCACACAGACTTGTTTCTCTGGCCAGTAGCATTGTGTAAGAACCAATGTTGCCTGGGCCAATAGGGTGCAATAAGGATAATTTATTTTCTCTCCTTTACAAATTCCTGAATAGCCTTTGGTACCAGGAGCAAAGGTGGAAAGGCACAGAATAACCTGCTTGTCCAGTTTAAAAACAAGACTTCTACCACCCAAGCCTTTTTTCTCAGAGTTCCTGTTACAGAATAAGCTGAGCTGCTTGTTCCAAAGAGATGCATCCCCGATAAAAGAAAGGAAGACCTGCTTTTAAGAGAATATTCTTTGGGGGTGCCTGATGATGTCCTGTTCAGCTGATCCACCAAGTCATTTTTGTAGGAATGTAAGACACTAACATTAACCCGCAGCTCACAGCCAACTGGTAAAAGCAGGTGCCATCCTGTTTCTTGAACTGTTTGGTGACAGTTGTGTTGTCAGTTACTATACTCAGACTGCCTAGTAACCAAACAGGTTTTATGGCTTGCAAGGTGCACTAGACTGTTAAAATCTTTTTCAAAACTATGTGGAGTTAGATCACTACCGGCAATGTTCCAAGCTTTCAGTCCCTTGGAGCGGGCTCCACACACCTAACCCAAGGCATTTGATGTCAGGATCTGTATATGAATGAATGGAATAGCATGTCCTTGTTTTCCTCAAAGGTGGATATCCACCACATTAAATCCTTTTTGAAGTAAGGCAGGAAGGCACAGCTACATGTCCTTACATTTACTGCTGCAGTATTCTTCATAGATGGGATTCCCTGCTGTGGAAGCCTGAACATCCGGTCAGTCTACCAAAGACTACTTGTTTGTTTTAAAAGGTACTCTGAACATCTCCCAAATGCTCCTTGCATAGTGTAGGATATAAAGGTGACATTCAGGCCTACCATAACCAAAATGTCTTTACCGCCAGTCAGAACACTTCTTTTTACCGGTTTACCTGCATCCATTTTCTGCCAGTTGAATGCATTTTTGTTCTCCAGTGACTACCTACGCCTGTTTGCTGACTTCTACTGCAGCTGCAGAGAAGTGCCACATTGGAATTTTTTTTTCTTACTTTTTTTGTGCTCCTTGGGGGTTAATGTCATCCAGAAAGGGTAAATGCCAGTGTGGGAGACAGATTCCCCATAAAGATTGCCACAATAAGTGTCTTTTTTTCTAGGAGCTTCTCGTGACCATACGTCTTGTTTTATTTATCAGGTATTCCTTCTGAAAACCCTTCGCAGTAGACTTTCTTCCCTTTCCTTGTATTTTGAGAACCAGCATCTCAAGCTTCTCACTAAAGATACAATGGAAGGAATCTCCCACCCACAGGGTCAGCCATAAGGGAAGAAGGTGAAAAAGGTATGACTGGAATCTTCTGCTGTTCAGCCTCTGCCAGGTGCTTCTTCCATAGTAGTTACAAACCCAGATTCTCTCCTGGCTGCGTTGTCAGATTTCTCTGTCGCGACTGTGTTGGAGGCACTTGAGGGTCCAGCTGGCAAGCACTTCTGAAGAGGCTTTGCAGGTGTTTGTCAGACATTCAGGAGGAACCACAGTTGTTTTTTTTTTTCCAAGGGGCCTAGGGGAGTTCCTCAGTTTTTGGTTGGGGAAGAAGTTCCTACTATAGTTCGACTGTTGTCCTGTGTCAGAGCCTTCCCAGTTATTTGGGGGGGACATTCCCTTAAAGGAACAAAAAATTAAACGTGTTTCTTTTGCTCCTATGGATCCACAAAGTGAGTGGCAGGCCTTCACTCGGGCGATTTATGGTTTTAATTTCCTTAAAGGCTCTTCAAGGGGTTTTGGTTCCTGCTCCTCCTTGGTCCTCTACTCCCCTTAACAAATCTAAACAGGAGGATACTTCTGCAGATGAGTCAGATTCAGATAATGAATCCCTGACTTACTCTACTCAAATTTCTTCTCCTTTCGACTATGGTTCAGAGGAGGAGGAATCTATTAATCCAGATGTTCCTGTTGAGGAAATTTCCTTTGAGGACATGTACTCGAGGATGATAGATTTTTTTTTTAAGTGGGATTATGCTCATGTCTCTGATATCCATAAGAGGTAATATGAGTTGCTGCAGTCTGAATCCCCTAAGCCTGTGGCTATTCCTCCTGTTTTGGCTGCTTTGCTGAATGCTTCTTCCAATGCCTCATGTTCCCGATTGTCTGCCCCCTGCTCCCAAGAAGCCTGACAGGTTTTATAGGGTGCCTGAGGATATTTCTTTCCTATATAAAATGTCCTGCTGCTGACCCTTCTGTCGTGTCTGTAGCCTTTGATAAGCCATCCTTTGCTCAAGTTACTGCCTTCTGACAAGGATAGCAGAACAATGAAAGGTTGGGTAAGAAGTTTTACACTTCTGCTACCCTTGAGCTTTTATCAAACCCATATGACTAGGTGTGTTTTGGTTCTTTCTCAGGCCTGTCAACTTGCTTCTGATTTTCCAGACTCAGGGGGTAAAACTTCTGTTCTTTCCTTGCTAGCGACATCCTCTCACGTAATTTGTCATTCTATTAAATGTAGTTATGATGCAGCAGATGCCTCTTCTAGGGCTGCTGTTTGTTGTTCAGTGATGAGGAGGTATTCTTGGCTTAGGCTTCAACCTCTACCTGATTATCAAAGCTGCTGCTGGTTTGTTTATGTCCTCCCTCAGGATAAGGGTAAGGCCTTAGAGGAGCTTAAACATGTGCTTGTTTCACCTGTTCAGGAGCTTAAACATGTGCTTGTTTCATCTGTGCCTATATTTCAGAGAAAACACCCCCCCTAAGCCTGCCTTTGTTCATAGGCAATCCCACCCTCCTACTAAACGTAGGAAGAGTGGCAAACAGGCTCCTCCTGCTAAGGCTACTCAGTTTTCAGGGACTTCAAAACTTTCCTTTCCTGACCAGTCAAGATGCTGCATGACTTTATCCAGGTCTTCCCAGCCACAGTCCTCTCTCTTCCCGTTTGGCTTCAGAGCACTCAGGATTCTTGGGTTCTGTTGATTGTCAGGGGTACTTCATGGTGTGGAAATCCAGTCCTCCTTTTACGGGCATTCCTCATCCTCCTCGGGAACAACTTCCCCTTTTTCCCCAAAGGTTCGTCAAACTCTCAACTCATGGTACTATTCAAGAGGTGCCTGTGTTCCAAAGGGGGAAATAGTTCTATGTCGGACTGTTTCTAGTGCCCAGAAAAGATGGAACTTCGAGACCTATTCTAGATCTCTACCATCTAAACACTTTTCTAAAAGTGCCTTTCTTTCAGATGTTATCCTTTGACTGCTTCCTCTCTTGTTCCCTCAGGCCTATTCATGTCTCTGGATGTCAAGGATCTTATCTCCATATTCCAGTCTATCTTCTTTTCAGGACGTTTTTGCACCTCTCTGTTGCTTCCTGGCATTTTCAGTTCTCTTCTTTGCCTATTGGCACCTTTCTACTGCCTCACGGGTATAAACCAAATGCCCTTGTCCTGTGATTACTTTTTGCAGGCTTTGAGGAATCCAAATATTTCCTTAAGACAACATGTTGATTCAGGTGTCCACTCCATAGACCCTTTTGCAAAATCTTCATTTTGCCATTTCCCTTCTTCAGAGCCAGAGGTTCACTGGGTTTCATGACATCCACCATTTTGATGCTCCCTCTGGCCAAACTTCACATTAGAAAGTTTTAGTGGTTTCTGAAGTCAGTGTGGCTCCAACATGCACATCCTCTAGATTTTGTAGTTCCTCTTCTTCCTCGTCTCAAACAGGAACTTCACTGGTGGATTCAGCAGTTGTCTCTGAATCCAGGGATCACTTTTCATCCCCCTCTTCCACTCAGGAATTGTTAATAGACACTTCAGACATGGGATGGGGGGGGGCCACATTTGACCCCTTAAAAGTACAGAGGGTGTGGTCGCCTCATCAGAAGGAGCAGCAGAACAATGTCAAAGAGATGAAAGCTCTTCTTTCTGGCTCTTCAGGCCTTTCATCCTCTTCTCTCCAGAGGCTCTGAAGGTGTTCACAGGCAATACAACAGTGGTGTGGTATAAAAGCAAACAGAGAGGAACGAGATCTTCACTGCCAGTTGGCACGTTTGCTATGGAATCTTGCTGTCAAATATCAAGCGACTCTTCAGGCAGTTTATATCCCTTCTGGTCAGAACACTGTGCAGACACAGAGGAGGTTTTTGTACTCAGTCCCACAAATGGCTGAATCACAGGGGTGTGCTTCTGGACATTATTCACCAGTGGGGTATTCGTGGATGTTTTTGCCTCCCCTCTGAACAAAATTCTTCCTCTGTTTTGTGCCAGAGTCCCAGGTCCTGTGGTATGGAATGTGGATGCCCTCATTTTCTTGGAAGGGGATGTTTCTTTATGCATACCCCCCCCCACACACACACACACACACTCATTCCAAAAGTCCTGTTCAAGATTCAACAGGATGCTCCCAAAATCTTGTTGGTGACTCCCTTTTGGCTGCGACAGCACTGGGACTCTACTTCTGCAACTAGCCAGGGGTAATCACAAGTTACCTCATGGGGTGGATCTAATCATACAGGACAAGGGATCTCTTATTCACCCTCACCTGTCCAAACTTCAACTAACACCGAGCGACAGGATTTTGAGTCCTCTCAGACACCTTTTTTTCCTGAGGATGTGCTGAAAAATCTGGTAGGAGGCCAGGAAACCTACTACTAGGAAATCCTACGTATCCAAATGAAAGAGGTTTTCTACATGGTGTCTCTCTCGCAACCTGGACCCACTTACTGTTATGTTCCTTTGGTTCTCTTACTTGTGTGAGTTGCTCAATGCTGGTTTGGCATATTCTTTTATTAAGGCCCATTTACCAGCTATCACTGCTTGTCTGCCTTTTTCTCCTCCTTCAGCTTCTAGATTTGAGGTTAAACAATTTCTTAAAGGTGTCCTTAATATTATACCTCCCAGGAAGCCTGTACCTCTTCCCTGGGATCTTAAGTTTGTTTTGGAAAAGCTGACTCAGGCTCCTTTTGAGCCTGCTGCTTCAGTTTCCTTGCTATATTGTTCTTGGAAGACTGTTCTTTTGTTAGCTCTTACTTCTGCCAGATGGATATGAGAGTTGCAGGCTCTTATAGCTTGTCCTCCTTTTTTGGTCTAATGTGGTTAATGAGCTATCACTGAATCAGTCTATTTACCTGCCTACTTTTTCCCCTGACTGCAATCTGACAGAGAGGGTGCTACATACTTTGGACATGCATAGGCAACTCAGTGTTTATTTGGATAAGATTAAGGCTCATTAGTTATTCATTTCTTTTCATCCTAGATCTTTGGGACTTGCTGTATCCAAGCAAACTTATTTCTTCTTGAAGTTCTAAGGCTATTTCCTTTTGTTACACTTTCATAGCAACAGCCATCCTTCTGCAGTTAAGGCTCATTCTACTACAGCTGTGGCTTCTTCAGGTGCTTTTTTTCAAGGGATTAGATACTAATTCTATTCTTGAAGCAGCTACCTGGACAGCTGTGCATACCTTTACCAAGGACTACAAAAGCTAGGGCTGGTTTTGCTAGTGCCATTTTTCATGATTTTTTAGGGGGAATCTTCTGCGCCTTCCCCTCCAAAGTTTCCTCTTGAGCTTTGGCACTCTCCCATCTGTTAAGAATACTGCAGCAGTGAATGTAATGACATAGTACAGTTGTGCAAAATCTTACCATAACTGTAGATGTCCTTGCCTTTATTGCTGCAGTATTCGCTCCCTCCCTCAACCCCAGCAGTCTTTTCCCTTCCTGGATGCACAGATTACCTCTTTGGTTTCTTGGACTATGTTCCTACTAGGGCATTAAGTTCTGATTATGGCAGGCCTGAACGTCAACTTTACTCCCTATGCTATGCAAGGAGCATTTGGCCGGCCTTCGATGTACCTTTTAAAGGAACTAGTAGTCTTTGGTAGACCGGCCGGATCAGGCTTCCACAGCAGGGAATCACATCTGTTGGGAATACTGCAGCAGTGAAGGCAAGGACATCTACAGTTATGGTAAGATTTTACACAACTATACTTCCTATGGACTGCAGCACTGAGATTCCCAAGGTGTTATCATAGCCTTCTCATACGGATCCTTGCTAGCATTAACACGATGGTGAAAGTCATGTGGCCAATACACAGAGAATTTGTCTAGTTCTCTAATCATTACTTATCTGTTGCAAAAGGAATATAAGTGAAAGAATTTTTTTCAGCAGAAAGAACACCTTGGAGTGGATGGTAAATAGGAGTGATGCCAGGAGTATGACTCTCAATGGGACACAGGTTTGATTTTTGGAGATTCAAGGTTAAGCTAAGCTCATGCAAGCAACTGTGGGTGAGTAAGTGAGTGGGTGACTGAGTGGGTGAGGGTGAGCAAGTGTAGGTAGCTTGGTGCTTTCGTCGCCTCTTACTGAGAAAACGCTTAAAGCAGGCATTCTTCCAGGTGTGAGTAAACATGGTTCCCGCTTGCTCTCCACAAGGCATTCTGTGAAAATCCATGGCAAAAGCCGCTAAGCCATTAGGCAAGGAAGTAATTAGTACTGCCACCTCCCACTAGGAATTGCCTATGCCCTAACATGGATGGGGATGTGCAGGTAAGCAGGTTTTAGTTTTATAGTATCCAAGAAAGCCTTAGTGCTCATCATGGGTATCAGTTCACGCACAATAAGCATACAGAACCTGGGAATTCACAGGGATCTGTTTAGCTTGGAAAGGTTCAAAATGGGTCTCTATAGACCATCCTTGGTTAGAAACAAAAACAGCATTGAGTAGAAACTCTTGTCCTCTTGGTCTCCTGTTCTAGCATTTTCTACAAAATGTAGACACTGAGATGTTCTTGCTTGCTTTGGACTCTTGGGATTCCTTTTCTTGGTGGCCTGAAAAGAAGTCTAAACAGTAAACTCCTGTAATAATGCTGACTGAGGTTATGGCTCGCTATTCCTCTACACAGAAGACAGCATGCCTCAGAAGTTGAGTGCTTGGGCTTTTAGGGCGAAGGTGGAGAGGATTGAGAGTACGAACAGGGGCCTAAGAAAATCACAGTTAGTCTTTGGGGTGGCTAAAGCTTTGCTGGTCTCCTTGTCTTCCAATGTCTTTCTACCATTTCTTCTGAAACAGCTAGGTCCCTCCAGGTTGTTTAACCCTCCCCTGTTCTCCTGCGAGTGTCCTTGTTTACCAGAAAAAAGTCCTGCTATACGAGAGGAGGTGAACATGAGTCTTACATTGTCCATCATTTTTCCCCTTTTGTTGCGTTTTCTGAAAACAGGGCTTTCAAGAGTTTTGCTTTGACATCATCTGCAAGTTATTTTGTTCATAGTCATACCTGCCTTCTGAGCACAGAACCAATGGCAGCTACTCTGGGACAGCATCAGGCGCAATCATAACTATATTAGCAAGTCTTCCCAAACAGATCACAGTCTGAACCTATTGCAGCAACATTGCCCTGCCAATATCTTTTTCTGAGTTATAGCTGTCCAAGATCTGTTTCAAAACATGTTGGAAATTTAAGATGTGGGCTTGACAATTAAAAGTCCTGAAGGCAAGTATGGATGTGGAGTAAACCTCTCTTTCCATATCAAAGTGCCTGCGCCTTTTGTATTGTTAGATAAAGCACTTCTGCCTGGAGGGAACCTGGTTTACTCTGAAGCAAGGTGTCTGGGTCTGCCACATCATTCTTTTATAAAAAAAAGGAGTACAATTCATGGACCATATAGCACCTGTCTGGTCTCCTGAGGGCTGTTGGCTGGGAATCAGGTTCCTGATATTGGATACTGAAGACATCTGCTAGCAAAAGCCCTTGAACTGGAGATACTATGTGTTTTGGAGCATCATAACCCAGGTCTTCAAAGGTCCTTTTCATTATATTTGAGGTTTCAGAGGCTTATTAAAAACAGCCCCCCTTCAGGACAAGGGTGTCTCCAAAGATGAGGTCCTACATGAAAGAATCTGGATTAATGTCACTTTGCTGTCAGAATCGCAGCCACATGGTGAAGACATCTGACCTGGAATCTAGATTATCCTTCTCCTTGAGAAGGGTCAGAGTCAGACTTGTCCTACTCCAATAAAAGACGAGAATCTCTACTCCTTCTAGATAGCCCTTCCACAGAAGTGGGATGCTTACTCTACTCAGTCTGCCGCTCTTGCAGAAATAGCAAGAACCCCTGCACTAGGGAAAACACGTATTGAAAAGAATCAGAGGGTGGGGCCAGAGATGCCCCCTGATGTTATTTCCTCTGTTTAGACCTCAGCTGTTTACCCAATGTCTGTGCCTTAGGCTGCCAAACAGGGACTTCATTCATCTCTAAAGCACAGGTGTCATCTTCACCTTTAATGATAAAACTTCTTTACACAGCTTGAGGACATTCATCTTCCTCAAAAAGGTTGGTGGAAAATGCAGTCTGTTAAGAAATGCTGTAATTACATGCCAGCCTCCCCAGAGGCATCATCAGATTATGCTGACTGGGCAGACACTAGGCCCTGTGGCTACTCAAGCAGCTCCACAGTGCATGCAACCTTAGAGTGAGAGGACCCTCCTGCAGAACACAATAAATCCATAGGCCTCTTGCCCTGTTTACATGAAAATAAATCCAAGCAAATGCTGTCAGATGACATGAACTTAAAGGTCATTAGCTTCTTTTATTCAACTGCACTAGAACAGACTCCTGTACAACCTTAAATGTCCTAGACCTAAACCCTTAACAGATATTGGACGCAGTGACATCTTGATCAATGGCTAAACAGCAGATGTACTTATGTCTATCTTTATAATTCATATGTCTCCTACAGCCACACTTAAGCAGCAGCCAACAATCACCACCTTGAAACGTAAAAATCCAAACAAGTGGACTCAAGGTAAGGTGTTTTAACCAACTACATCAAGCACAACGATAAATGAAAAATTTACTGTACCAGTACCTATGTCATCTTATAAAAACGTCATGCGTGAAGTTTTCAAAAAAGTAAATGAAAAAAAAAAATAAGGAAAAATGTAAGTAAACCTCTTGACAAAATAGTTAGCTGGCCATTTCCCTTGTGATGAAGTGAACGAATGACCAATTTAACTCATGAAACAATAAAAAAAAACTGAAGATGGGTAACAATATACTCACTTTTCTACTAGAACATGGAGACATCCAAAGTTAAGGTGACATAATGCTGTCATAGGAAGGGGCGGCTGGTGCTGAAACTCTGGCTGGACCTTCAAACTCCGCTTGCAGCACAGATTCCTGAGGTTATGATTGCAGCAGTAACTTGGGGAAAAACACTTGGGTGCTACACCTCCACTAGAAACGGGTCTTGAAGTGCAAAAGACAGCCTTGATGCAAGTGTTCAGACACGAAGCCTCATACAAGGAAACCTTCACTGTAGGTGTACGGGACTGGGCAATTGCATGGAGGAAAGAACAATGGTCTTTGCAGTGACTCAGGTTGCATGTCCCCCCACCCAGGGGATTGAAAATAGCCTAATCAAATACACCCTTATTACTGGGATGCCAGCAAGGACACAAAGAACCCCTCTATGGCTGCCTGGATTACGCTCCTCTGGACTGCTCTCACCCCTGTACATTAAGTATTGGGGGAGGGGGATGAAGCACAAGTGGTGGAGGACAGTCATCACACATAACAGGAAGTGGCAATGGGAAGAAAAAAATACAGAACCAACAATAAATGGTAACACAGACTGCTTCCCTCCTAGTGGTCAAGCAGAGAGAGCAAGATTTCAAGTCATCCTTCATAACCGGACAAGCTTTCTCATTGATCATAGCTTTTCACGGAAAATCAACAATGCTGTTTCTATTACAGTCCTGTCAATTTAGTTTTTCATAGTTTTCACTTATCCATGCAGTTGTGCGACCATGTAGTTAGTATCCAGTAAGAAAACTAAAGAGGTTAAGGTTTTAAACTCCCTTCTTAAGGGAACTGGAGGAGGCTGTCCCCATTGAAAAAAAGTGCTTTTCATTGTATTTTGCATCTAGAAGATGGTACGACTGGTAATGTTCAATCCATCTGCAGCTTTATCCAGACATAATTCAACAATTCACAGAGCTCACTTTGACAGCCGTTCCACCAACAGGTTACTACACAAAAAAAGTGTGGATTTGTGTTGCTGTTTAGCAATATGTTTTTCATAACATCTAGTACTCCTGGGTATTTAGGCAAACAAAGGGACTGCTGCTTACTACATGCTGCACACAGCCAGCATTCAGTATCAAAGTCACCAGCTACTCAATTCCAGGCTGCTCATTTCGTGACAAAATGTAATCCCTAAAAATTGAGTATGGTAACCTTAAGAATAAAGTTATCCTGCTTTACTTCATGAGACATCAAATTTCAGCACCGCACATGTGATCTGACCAAACATGCCCCACTTCACATCACAACGTCAACCCTCACACATCTAACAGCAGCAGCTCCTGAGACCCAGGGGAAAATTAAGCCTGTAGCTCATGAATTCCTGGAACGTCAAGATGCAAGTCTGGCAAATTTAGTGCTCTAAAGGACAGGGTGACAAAGGTACAAATCTTCTCATACCTCTCCAGCAGTCTGCTTTCCCCATCTTTGCCAGGGTGGTCCTGCCAAAGAGGAGTTTATTCCCTTTTGTTGCCTAAAGTGATACAGTAACCAGGTCCAACATCTTTCAAAGAAATGAACTGTGTTTCAAGGACTCTGAAAAATCTACCTGGTCTCTTAGGGGCAGAAGGCTGTGCATCTGGCTCTTTTGAGTTTGTTTCAAACTGAACTAGCGGAGCTCCCAGTACATGGAAGACTGCCACTGGCTTACAGTGTCATGGCCCAGCAGCTCAAAAAACTCCCTTAGAAAATCTAAAACCTCTGCAGACTGCCAAATGAAAGGGCTAACATATTTTCTAAATATAATTTGTCTACTAGGGAGATAAACATACTCTCATTGTTCCAGAGGATGGAAGCAATAAAATGGTATAACTTCTGCAAAATGTAGCTTCAAAGATCTAAAATGAGACAGACCTGTCAATTTTATGCAGAGTGCATTGGGAAGTTTCCTAGGGAGCAAATCTCCACCTGGCCTGAATGGGATCTGGAACTCAGTGAGGACATCAGGCTATCAAGAGAGTCTTAAGTCAAAGTAATAAAAATGCAACAGTGGTCTAAGAATTATACAAGAATATGTCCAGTCTGTATGCAGTAACTGACCAGTGTGCCTTTCCTAGCCCCTTTCTACCTAGTATCAGCCTGGCATCTGTAGCACAAGGAGGAGACCAGACTAATGGGGGACAGCCAAAGCTTCAGGAGTCTTAAGATGGGCACTGACATATGGATAATTCACCCAGTTTACAAATTCTACTTCAGCTACAACGCCATACAATTGACCATTAGAAAATGCAGTTTGGGTCTAATTAAACCTGCAGCACAATACATATATTTTCACTTATGCTGCTTCAAATGAATACCAGAAAAATATTTCCTAAGAGATGCAGCTTTCACAAATTTTAAATAAACTTAGACCCAGCTCTATGGCACATAGGTAAAAAGCCCTGGCTATAACATGGATGACTAGAGTCTGAAAAGTAGCAGTGCAGCTAGAAGAGCCAGGCACAGGAGAGTGGGGCTAAGTAGCTGATACTGGTTTGCCCATCCTAAGTAGCAGGACTGGTAGTTCTGGTCAAATAACTTCCACCACTAAGAGGAAACTTGCACATCAGATAAACTGCAAGCACAGGAGGTATAGGACGGGCTTAGCAAACCCAAACCTGAAATTCACAGAAGTACGCACACAGGGAAGGTAGAAGATGCTTAGCGAAGATGTGGTGCTCATTTCAGCCACCAGGGACAGGTGCAGTAAGGGGAGCCCAAAAAATGTTCTCATTCAAAATGCCTGTTATGGTACATCATAACCTCAGAAGAAGGGAAATAGAGATAAGAGATGATGAGATGGCAATTGTTCTTTAGTATCCTTACTTTTAGGGTATGCAGTGCCTGTCTGTGGGTGCAGTCGTCAATCTGGACAGCAACTCCTCTTTGGGGATAAACTTCAATTTTTGAACATGTACATAGTTTTCTGCATTTGCTGTAAGTTAAAATGGAATGGGGGGTTCGAAAATCTATTCAGTTTTTGAGTATCTTCCTTGAGGCAATATGTCTTGAAAAATGTGGCGTACATTCATATGGGAGATGAGAAGTACAGTACATTAAACTTACCATGACAGCTGATGTTCAAATTAACACTGCTGGATTAGCCTTAACTTACATAGGTCAAATCCTGCACAGGACATAACAGTCGGCCAGCTTCCAGAGTTTAAGGCCACCTTTTACATACCCAGACCACTGACAGCTCAAGCACTGTTGTAGAAAATCAGCAGTCTAGGTGTCAAGGCCATCGGAGCTTTCCTGCAGTCAAAGAGCACTCCTCTTATAGACTTTAGAGGATCGATGGTCTACTACTGTTTCTCCATCTCTAGGCAGATAAGTTCTCTTTGGGAGAAGGGAGGAATCCATATTTTAAATTTTCTGACAAACAATTTTACTCTGCGAAACAAGCTAAACATTTAAATTTTACTTAACTGTCACGAGACTTTAAAGTCAGTTTAACGGTCTAGAGAGTGGAAAGTGCCCATGAGTTCTGGAAACTGGATGGCAATTACATCCTATACAGGATAAAACTATCATAAATAAGGCTACTGCAGCAGTGATCAAATGATGAACATCTATATAAGAGATCAGTCGACCAAATGTTAGCTAGCAAGTACATGTGAGCTAAAAGCTGTAATACATTATCAAAAGATCTGTCATGTTTAACAGGTGGGAGTAATAACATTTTTCATAATGGCTACTTTGTCCTCATGTGGAGTCTGCATGTCCTCCCTGTGGTCAAGTGACAAAGACATGCAGGTAAGTACGTGCGTGAATGGGCACACCTTCTTTGAAGGTTGGGCATCGGGCAGGCAACTTGCCACCATAAAAACCTGCTGCCAATCATTAGCGGACAGGAGTTCCGCTGTGGTGACCCCTGACTGGGAAAAGCCGAAAGACTATCATGGAGTATATATGGCCTTACAGGTACAGACAAAAAAAACAGAGCAATGAACTATATTAAGTAAGGGCAGGTTGTAAAAAGGGTTGCAGGAGACTCATCTGGACAGAAGCAAGCAGGTGAATTTGACAAAGGAAAGATTCCAGAGTGGTACTGATCATTAGATAATTGGGGACCAAGGAAAAGGGGAGCAATACTGACTGCTGGGAAGGACTCCAGCTGTGAAAGATGGAAAAAAAACAGTAGATTTGTGGTAACAAGGGGTTACTGGCAGTGGAGGATGATTATACTGGTGTGTCTTTTATTACATCTAAAATGGCCATTATGGATCTTAAGAAAATTTAAGGAGAATAAGTCAGCTTTCAGCAGGAAAGACTATTTACAAGTGTGGACTGGAACCTGGCTTGCAAAGCGACAATGCATCAGGAGGACCTAGAATGGACAATACAATAAAAGAGGGTAGATTTCTGAAGAAACACTGAAATATTTGCTATGTGAATTCAGTAGTAGAAACAGAATTTCAAATCCCCAAAATACAAGAACAGGACTAGACCAGACAAATTAAACTTCATAGCAGTATGTGTATATTTACCTGAAAGCCTTCACATACCCAATAATTATTTCAGATTATGCACCAATATAAACTACAGAGTAATGAAATAAAAATGAACCTCTGGTGTTTTCCTACTTGCATCTTTTAAAAAACAGAAATGTAAAGAATGGGTCGTGGAAATGATTTACGAGTTATAAGTGAAGACAGAAATATCTTCAGAAGGGATAGCTAGAAAGTGGAGTTTACAAACATGGTAGAAATGGAGAACGTGATAAGGCAAAAAAGTAAAAGCAATTCTTTAGAGGGGCTGACTTGGTTAAAGTACTGCGTAATTAAGGGGAATCTGACAGAACAAGAAAATGATCAACTGAAGAATGCTAGGGAAAATAAGAGAGCATCTGGCTAGTATGCAGGAACTTAGAAAGGATGCTGTTAAGCAAATATTTTTTAATAACTCTATAGCACAAAAACATTTAGTGCAACGACTTGGGCAAAAGAAAGTAGAAAGGGTCACCTCCAAAGTTAGGAAGCTTACAACCAGAAAAATCAGAGATTAGGGATATTTTGGAAATTTTAAGAAAATCTGTGTAAGTAATGGAATGCAGAAACTACGAAAAGGCACAAATGGGAAGCATTTATGGAAGACTTGATTATGCTAAAGTTTCATGAAAATGAGGCTCAACAATTAGAGGACAAGATAGGAAGTTAAACAAAAATGGTGAAGTATAAATCAAACAGAAAAATCTCCGCATTCCTGTAGGAAGTTTGGAAGTTGGGAGGAAAGAAAGTGAAAGATCTGGAAGGTTTTGCTTAACAGTATTTTAAAAGGGGTAGTACCGGGCTCTATAAAGAAAGCTGAGCTGGCTACATTACCCAGAGAAGGCAAAGATGCTTCATATAGACCCATTTCAATTTGAATCCACAATTCTACAGTGCTATGTCTAAAGGTGTTGCCAAAATTGACAGTTATGTCAATGTGATTTCTTTTGTTTTTTACATGGAAGGCAAACATTTGGCATTAACAGAATGAAGATCCAGATGGACGCGGAATACAACAGGAATGCTGTTATTAGGGTGTCTTTACACAGAAAAAGCATTTGATAAAGTCATCTGCGAGTTTATATGTATGGTAATGGTAGCATTTTAACATCTGCATTCCCTGATAAAACAATATGGTTAATCAAGAGGATAGATGAAGGCTCAGAGACAAAAATCATGGTGGAAGGGTTCCTCTCTGACCACCTGCATTTGAACAGGGGAACCATGCAGGGGTATCCTTTTTACCCTTGGTTATCTGCATTATATTCACTGCCACAATGGTGTAGAAAGTAACAGCATTGCTAACTTAAGGATATAAATAGTATGGTATGTTAATCAAAAAAGCTGGGCTTTGGGGACATGACAAAAAGAAGTATTTAAGTGTTTGGAATAAAACAGATTATATTACAGCAGCAAAGAATATGTGGAAAGAGACTATACAAAAAGTAATACAAAAATTGAGCAGTTGGAAGCTCTTGACATTGAACAGGACAGCACTGAAAATGTTTCTAGTCCCTTAGATATTATAAGCAGTTTGAGCGTACTTTTATTAACCAGGAGAGAAGCTTTGACCATAATTAAGGATTTTATATTAATGAACTGAATGAATTTAATTGTGCACTTTTCCCTTTCAAATACATAAAACAAGTATGAGGCAAAAAATCAAACTGGAAATATATGACATTGAAAATGGGGGGGGGGGGGGTTCACAAAATAAGGATACAGTAGGATTCTGGATGCTGACACTTTATGAGAATAGTAAACACACAAAGTACAGTTGTGTACACGTACCATAAATGTAGATGTTAGTGTATTCACTGTTGCAGTCATTACATTTGGGTAATCTGCTGGCAGGTTGCCCTCAGTCGGCCTGCGTCGGTTGCAGTCTCCTCTTCCATGACGTCAGAGGTATAAAACATGCAGCCAACGCCATTTTATTTAGTTTTTCTTGGCCCAGATGTCAGGTGCCCCCCAAATCCCCCAAATGGGGAACAAAATATATATTATATATATATATATCAATAAACAGCAATATATGTAAATGCACTTTTAGCAACAAACTTTACCTTCATCTAACAGCAAATACACCACAAAGGCTTTAGAAAATAGTAAAGAAGAGAATTTCTAGAAAAAGGGGGATGGCGGGTGGGCAACACGGACTGCAACAGTGAATACACTCTAACATCTACATGTATGGTAAGTGTGGTAAGTGTACACAACTGAACTATGTTCTTCGTGTTTCACTGTTCCAGTCATTGCATTTGGGTAGAATCCCAAAGCTATGGATGGGGGGATGGAACTAAATAGCATTAGGAGTGGCTATAAGGCCCTGCAGAACTGCAGTGGCAAAGCCTGCCCTGGATTTGGAGAAGAGAAGCAAATGATAATGCTTTGTGAAGGTATGCACAGAGCTCCAAGTAGCATCTTCTAGAATTTCTTTAGTTGGAACTCCTCTGAGAAAGGCTGCTGAGGTAGAGGCAGCCCTGTTGGAATGTGACCTGACTCCCTTGGGCACAGGTTTACCATGGTGCAAGTAGCAGAAACAAATGCAGTGGCTTATCCACTTAGAAATAGTCTGCTTTGATAGAGCCTTCCCTTCTGATCCTGAAGCAAATGCCACCAGTAGTTGCTCAGACTTTCTTAAAGACTTGGTCCTGTTTAAGTAGAATCTTAGTCGTCTCTGTACATCCAATGAATGCAGAATCCACTCCCCCTTATTCTGTGGATTTGGGTGAAATGTTGGCAGGTGAATTGTTTAAGAGCCACACTGGATACCACCTTAGGCATAAAGGAAGGATTGGTCCTGAGGGACACCCTGTCCGGGTAAAATGTAATGAGCCATGAGAGCCTGTAGTTCTGAAACCCTTCTTGCTGAAGTGATTGCCGAAAGGAAAGCGGTTTTCCAAGATAAAAATTTTACATCTGCAGTAGCTGCTGGTTCAAAAGGAGGCAGGGTGAGTTTTTCCAGCACAAAACTGAGGTCCTATGCAGGAGTTGGTGATCTTCTGGGAGGCCTTAAATTTTTGGCTCCTCTAAGATACTGTTTTAGCAGAGGATGAGAAAAGATGTGAGGCTCCGTGTTGTAATGAGCCGAGATGGCAGAGGCATGAATTTTTATTGAAGAAAGAGACAGGCCCTTGTCAAGCATCTCAGTCAAGTATTGTAAAATTTGAGGAATATTTGGTTTTGCTGTGTCTGTTCCTTGTGCTTGGTTCCAAGCACATAATCTCTTCCATTTATCGCATAACATTTTCTAGCAATAGGCCTTCTAGCTTCCAAAATGACATCCATCACAGATTTACTGAGAGGTGTTGTTTGAATGATTAAATGATCAGCCATGTTGCAAGGTTCAGAGTTTGGAGCTGGGTGTGCAGAATTTGGCTGTTCTGCTGAGACAGTAGACTAGGTATTTGAGGCAAGCACCTAGGAGGGAGTTGAGACATATTCCTTAGGATTGGGTACTACTGCTGGCGAGGTCAGTCTGGAGCAATTAGGATCATTTTTGGTTTTTCCTGTCTGACCTTTAGTAAGACCTTGGAGAGAAGAGGCAGAGGGGGAAAGGCATAGACTGAAAGGTTTTTCCAAATAAAGGATAGGGGATCCACTTTCCATGCTTGTCTGTGATAAGTACTTGTGAAGAATTTGTCCATGTTGATAATTTTGGGGAGAGGCAAAAAGATCCATGTCTGGGCTCCTCCATTTCTGTGTTACCATACTGAAGATATGTGGATCCAGTTTCCACTCGTGCGGGTCCATAAGATTTCTGCTTAGGTCGTCTGCCACAGTATTTTGTTTTCTTGGCAGGAACTGAGCTTGAAGATGTACTTGGTAGGTCAAGGCTGTGTTCCACAATGCCATGGCTAGTCTACAAAGGAGGTATATGAATGTGTACCCCCCCTGCTTGTTTATGTACCACATAACTGGTGTTGTCCGTCTTTATCAGTAGTTGTCCTGGATGAAGTGAGTCCTTGAAGGCTGTCAGAGCATTCTGAACCGCTAGCATCACTTTCTGGTCGATATGCAGATGCATTTGTTTTGGGCTCCATATGCCCTGAATGTATCTCCCTGCCAGGTGGCCCACCAAGCATAGTCTGATGTGTCTGTAGTTAGGGTTTGGGTGGTAGGGGGTAGAGTGAATGACAGTACAGTTTTGTACCTACCATAAATGTAGATGTTCGAGTGTATACCCTGCTGCAGTCATCACACTTGGGGTCCCGCAGTCGGCCCGAATTCCAAAGACTTGGTCCGGCGTCGGTTGCTTTCGCTTCTTCCCTGACGTCAGTGTCCCAGGGGTATATAAGAGGCATCAGATGCCATTTTCTTCAGTTTTTCTTGCCCCAGATGTCAGGTGCCCCCCCAAAAGGTAGTCCGTAGATAGTACCAATAATAAAAGTTTAGCACAAACAAAACATCCCTCCAGCTATAAGCAAATACACCACAAAGGTTGTATCAGATTTTAAGGTATTGAAAGGTTTTACTTTGGTCATAGGGGATGGAGGGAGGGTAACCTGGACTGCAGCAGGGTATACACTCGAACATCTACATTTATGGTAGGTACAAAACTGTACTATGTTCATTGTGTTACCCTGCTGCAGTCATCACACTTGGGTAGAATCCCAAAGCTAAGAATGGGAGGTGGAGTCAAACAGGGTTAGAGGAGGCTAGAAGGCCTTGCAGAACTGCAGTGGCAAAGCCAGCTCTAGTCTTGGAGTAAAGTGGTAAGTGATAGTGTTTGGTGAAGGTGTGTACTGAACTCCAAGTTGCAGCTTCCAGAATATCCTTGGTTGGCACCCCCCTGAGGAAGGCTGTAGATGTAGCTGCTGCCCTGGTAGAGTGGGGCCTTATGCTAGCAGGAACTGGTTTTCCATGTTGGGTGTAGCAAAAACGTATGCAATGTCCTATCCATTTGGAAATGGTCTGTTTTGAGATGGCCTTTCCTTGTGATGCTGTAGCATAGGATACAAAAAGCTGGTCAGATTTCCTGGAAACCTTAGTTTTATCCAAGTAGTAACGTAGCTGCCTGTGAATGTCCAAGGAATGCAGGAGTCTTTCTCCTTTGTTCTGTGGATTTGAAAAGAAGGTGGGTAAATGGATGGTTTGATTTAGAGCCACAATGGATACCACCTTAGGCATAAAGGAGGAGTTAGTTCGTAGAGAAACTCTGTCTTGATGAAAAATGAGGAAAGGCTCTACTGCCATTAGTGCCTGAAGCTCTGAGAGTCTTCTGGCTGAAGTAATTGCTAGCAGCAGGGCAGTCTTCCATGTTATAAACTTTAAGTTTCTCTTAGAACCATACCAAACTCAGACTACTTCAAAACCCAACTTTTCTTACACCTATCTTCAAAATGGAAATGTTCTTGTTTTCACCCTACTTAATCCCAAGGTTCCCTTAGACTAAGTCCCTGTACTCCTGCACCTTTATACACTCAAACTCTAGCTATGTTTTTAGCAGTCTCTAACTTCACTTAATGGATGACAATATTGAATAGTTAGCAAAAAAACATTTCGACTAATTTTTAACTTTTGCTGTGTCCTATAAATTCTTGCAGTGTATTGTAAATTTGCATTTTCAATGTTCTTACTGTGTCTACATTCTACTGTAAATATGCATTTTAAAATGTTCTTACTGTGTGTACTTTCTATTGTAAATTTGAATTTGCAGTGTCTTACTTTGTTTTCTTGCTGTTTGTATTATGTTTTGTATTCTTCTTAAACATTGTATTGGTTGTACTGCCTTTGGAGCTTTTCTCCCCGGGCCTCCACTGAAAATGGGTTGCTCTTAGCCCAGTGGACTTCCCCGGTAATCAAACTGAAATAAAAATAAAAATAAATAAATAAGTCAGCTGAGAAAGCTGGTTCAAAAGGAGGTAGTGTAAGTTTTTCCAGAACAAAATTGAGGTCCCAAGTTGGTGTTGGTGCTCTGCTGGGAGGCCTAATGTTTTTGGCCCCTCTGAGAAACTGCCTTAGAAGTGGATGTGAAAATAAGGGAGGATCCGTGTTGTAGTGAGCTGAAATAGCTGAGGCATGGATTTTAACAATGAAAAAGAAAGCCCTTTGTGTAACATCTCAGTTAAATATTGTAGAATCTGAGGTATGTCCGGCTGAAGGGTATTTTGGCCTTTAGCTTGGTTCCAGGCGCAAAACCTTTTCCATTTGTCTGAGTAGGCTTTCCTGGTGCTGGGCCTCCTGGCTTCCAGAATAACATCCATAACAGCTTGCGAAAGAGGAGATGGCTGGTTGCTTAGGTGATCTGCCATGCAGCCAAATTTAAGGTTTTGAGCTGGCTGTGTAGAATCCGACTGTCTTGCTGTGTGAGCAGATGAGTAATTTGTGGTAAAATCCATGGTGGGCCCTGGGCCATATTCCTTAATATTGGGTACCAGAGCTGGCATGGCCAGTCTGGGGCAATGAGTATCATTCGGGATCTTCTCCATCCTGACTTTCAGCAGCACCTTTGTGAGAAGGGGTAATGGAGGGAAGGCATACACTGTCAGCTTTTTCCAACTGAATGAGAGTGTGTCCACTTTCCAAGCTTGATGGTGAAATGTCCTTGTACAAAATTTTGTTAGCTGATAGTTTTGGGGGCTGGCAAACAGGTCTATGTCTGGGTGCCCCCATTTTTGAGTTATCATTGCAAATACTTGTGGATCCAGTTTCCACTCGTGGGGATCCATGACGTTTCTGCTTAGGTCGTCTGCCAATGTGTTCTTTTTTTCCTGGATTGAGCTTGTAATTGAACTTGGTAAGCCAGTGCTGTGCTCCACAAGGTCATTGCTTGCCTGCATAGAGAGTAGGAGTGTGTACCCCCCTTGTTTGTTTATGTACCACATTACTGTGGTGTTGTCTGTCCTTATTGTAAGCTGTGCTGGATGTAAGAGGTCCCTTGAAGGCTGTCAGGGCATTCTGTACAGCTAGCATTTCTTTTTGATTGATGTGCAGATTCCTTTGATCTGCAGTCCATATGCCTTGAACGCGCCGTCTTGCCATGTGTGCCCCCCAGGTATAGTCCGATGCATCTGTTGTCATAGTTTGCCTGGCTGGGGGTAAGGTGAAAGGCTGACCCTTGTTGAGGTGACATGCCTGTGACCACCATAGGAACTCCTGCTGAAGGCAGGGAATGAGAGGTATCATTGTTTCCAAGCTGTGGCTGTGCTGAGTCCATACGCTTTTTAGGTACCATTGTAATTTCCTCATATGCAGTTTTGCAAATGGTATTAGTAGTATGCAAGATGCCATGAAGCCCAAGGCCTGCAGAATTTTTCTTGCAGGGAGTTGGGTCTTTGTTGCCATTGTTTTGAAGTATTGAGTTAGTTGTAGTTTGTCTGGTGTCAGATAAGCCATCTGGGCCATTGTATTCAAGCTGGCACCCAGGAATGTCATATTTTGTGAGGGCACTAGTTCTGATTTCGTTTCGTTTACTGTGTACCCTAGGCAACTTAGGTGTTTTACAAAAGCCAGATGTTGTAAGAGAATGTCCTTGCTTTCTGCTTGGATGAGGCAGTCGTCCAGGTATGGGCATATTTGAATTCCTTTGTCTGCAGTATGCAATTACTGGTGTCAGACATTTTGTGAAGACCCTGGGTGCAGTAGATAAGCCAAAGGGCAGTGCAGAGAATTGGTAATGGGTTGAACCTGCAATGAAACGGAGGTATCTTCTGCAATTTTGTCTGATAGGGACATGCAGGTATGCCTCCTTGAGGTCCAACGTTACTAGCCAAGCTTTCTTGCCCAACATGGGAAGAAGCTGCTGTAGTGCTAGCATCTTGAACTTGGGTACTTGCAAGAAGGTGTTTAGAATTGAAAGGTCCAGAATGAGTCTCCATGCTTTGTCCTTTCTAGTGACTAGAAAGAGCCTAGAGTAAAATCCTTGGCCTTGCTCCTGTGTAGGTACCAGTTGAATGTCTCTCATGTCCAGGAGAGCTGTAATTTGTTTTTGTGACTCTACCCATTGATTTTGTGGTAGGTTTGGCATTCCTTTTATCCTTGGCAAGGTGTGGAAATAGAATCTGTATCCTTGTGAGATAATGTCTAGAACCCATTTGTCCTTTGTGACGATGCGCCAGTTGTCTGCAAAAAGTGCTAATTTTCCTCCCAAGGGAGCTGCCAAGAGACTTTTGCTTGGCAGTTTGAAGTTTAACTCATTGTGTTTGCCTTCTAGTAGTTTGGGACCTGTCTTCTCCTCCCTTGTGTGTTGCAGTGCCCCATTGTCGAGGTTTGTAAGGGATTTGTGCTTGTCCTCTGCCCCTTGGGTGCCTGTATTTACTCCTCTGTGGTCTGTCAAACTGGAAAGGACCAATTTTTTGTTGGCTAATTTCTGCTGAAGCGTGGGGGCTGTACCAGTAAGAAATCTTTGACCGCCTGCATAGATTTTGCCTTATCCTCCATTTTCTTTAAAACCTCTTCTGCTTTAACCCCAAATAAGACATCCTGCTGTAAGGGTGCAGCTAGTAACTTTGCTTTAACATGATCAGGCAGAGTTTGTTCCTTTAACCAAGCATGCCTACGTATAACAGACCCAGTAACAGCTGCTCTACAGGAAGCTTCCAAGGAATCAAATCCACATTGTAAAGTATGTTTGCCCACCTGTTCAGCTGCATGCAACAGATCCTGCATTTCCTTGAATTCAGACTGTTGAGGGTGCGTGCTCATCTTTTGTTTAATTTGAGACATTAGGAATTGCTGGTATTTAAGCATGTGAAATTGACAATTTAGTGCTCTCATAGCTAGAGTAGCTGAGGTGTAAACCTTCTTCCCCCACCTATCTAGTGCTCTGGAGTCCCTTTCAGAGGGTACAGGATTTTTAGCCATAGAAGCCTTAGCCCCTTTGGGACCCTGGGAGATTGTCTCTGGGTCAGCAGCAGGGCTTTTGTAAAGGAATTTGTGCGAGTCAGGCACTCTATTGTATCTATCTGGTTTGGCTGGAGCAGGAGGCAGAGAATCTGGACTTAGACTAGATTCTAAGTAAACATCATCCACAATGTCTAAAACTGGGGGGATAGCAAGTGGTCTGTGCTGGGGGAGTAAAAGAAACTCTCAGAGCCTTTTCTTTGAGTCGGAGTAGTCCTGACCTTCCCAGTGGAAATGTTCCCTCATGGTATGTAAGGTTTCCCCAAAGGAATAGTCTTCAGGGGTAGAAGCTGAGGGAATGGAATCTTCAGCATCAGAATCTTCATAAGGGGTAAAGGAGTAATCCTGAAACAGACACTTAATCAAAGGAGGCATAATCCTCCTCTTGTCTAGGCCTTTTGTCGGGGGTGGGGGGGGGGGGGGTGGGGGGGTCCCTGATTAAAGAAATCAAATCTTCAGCCATTTTAAGCATGTTTCTTAGGCATGGGGCCTTGAACTGGAGACTGAAGTGTAGTCTTTTTCGGTTTTAGTGGAGTCTTAAGCTTAGCATAAGATTTTATGTTGAGAGAAGTCTGTCTGAAGACACCTTCTGAAACCGAAGGTGTTTCTACAGCACCAGCTTCTCCTTCTGCAATGTCGTCGGTAGGGCCTAAAGAAAATGGTCAGCCTAGAACTCTCTGCTAGAAAATCCGAAGCAGTCTGGGGTTCCAATTCTGCGGTAGCCAGGGGCTGCGTAGGCGCCTCACTGAAAACCGGAGGACCGGCGACCGGCCCAGCCGAGGCCTCGGGGTCTGGCTTGGATCTAGGCTGCCTGTCTATCTTTGTGTTTTTTATGCACGTCGGTTGCTCCGACGGCATAGTGTAATTAAATTTCCAACCAAAATAGTGTCGTGCGAAATCAAAGCTTCACTTTATAGTACACTTATTGAACCTAGCACAAAACCAACAACCAGTGACGTCGTGGTCTGGGCCTAGTCAAGGTATACAATAAGAATGAAAGTCCTTATGAGGTATTTGCTTCCCACAAGAAATGCAATTGTTAACTTTTTCTGACATCGGACTGAGGCAAGAAAAGGTTCCCCAACGGGGTACTTAGCTTTGAAGACTTCGGACTGAAACTCGATTTGAAAATCTCAGGTGTCTGCCGACCGGCACTTACGAACTGCTTCTGCTTCGGGCACCGCGTGGCAAGAAAGACTGGGGAAAATGGCGTTGGATGCCTCATATACCCCTGGCGCACTGACGTCAGGGAAGAAGCGACAGCAACCGACGCCGGACCAAGACTTTGGAATTCGGGCCAACTGCGGGACCAACTAACGACAGGATAACCCAAGTGTGATGACTGCAGCAGGGTAACACGATGAAGATAGTCCCTTGTTTTGGTGACATGTCTCTGTCCACCAAAGAAACTCCTGTCGTAGGCAGGGAATGAGAGGAATCATTGTTTCCAGACTGTGATAATGATGACTCTATATACTTTTTAGGTACCATTGAAGTTTCCTCATATGCAGTCTTGCATATGGAATTAGTAGAATGCAGGATGCCATGAACCCCAAAGCTTGCAGAATTTGTCTTGCAGATAACTGGGTTTTTGTTGCCATCTGTTTGAAGTATGTTGTCAGTTGCCTTTGTTTGTCCGGTGTAGGGTAAGCATTCTGGGCAGTTGTATTCAAGCTTGCACCCATGAATGTAATTATTTGAGAGGGTACCAGTTGTGATTTCTTTTCATTTATTGTGTACCCTAGGCATAGCACAGAAACAGTACACAGGGAGAACAAGATCCATGAGCAGGGGCAGACAAAAAAGGAAAGGGTCAGGAGGGGAACACCAAGGACCCACACTAAAGAGAATGTGGGAAAGAACGATTCGTTAGTAGTAAACTTATCCACTAAGGTTCTGACTGTATATGAAGAACAGGTCCTGAATAAAGGACTGAGTTTTATTCCTACAAAGAGAAGTAATGTTGTCGACTCTATTATTGACACAAAAATGTTCATAAGGAATGTTCAACTGAAACTTGAATTTGGTAATGCAGATATAAGGAATAACACCTGTACTTTTCGCCCTAACAGTGTGTACATACCACAATTACACCCGATATTAGATGTTTTTTCTAGAATTATTGAGGATGACATCCATATCCACTTTGAAGATACATGTAATGTTAAGTATAAACATAATCTGAGCTATAATCATAGACAAGCTCTAATGGACCTTAGGAATGATGGGAATATTGTCATCAGACCTGCAGATAAAGGGGGACCCATTGTAATTATGGATACCTTAGATTATGACAGGAGAATGCACCTACTCTTGAGTGACACATCTTTTTACTTGTACATAGATATGAAGACAGTGACAGACAAAGTTTTTAAGGTGTATGACATGTTGGATGAGCTTTTAGTATCCAATATTTTTACAAAGGACTTGTACAATTATTTTAAAGTCACGAACCCACTCATTCCTATTATACAAGGGCTCCCGAAGGTACACAAATCTGTTGTGGAACCTCCCATGAGACCAATTGTATCCGGGCAAGGATGGGTAACTGAACCTCTTTCCATATACACTGAGTTCCATCTTAGACCGTTTGTGAATGATAATAGTACCATCCTGAGGGACAGTAAACAGTTTTTACTTGATTTATACACCTATACAAAAATGCTGAATGATAACTCACATTATATATTAGTCACTTTAGATGTGGTAAGTCTTTTCACTGTGATTCCTAATGATATAGGTATACAGTATATACAAGACTATCTTTCGAAACACTCTGACTTTACACCTGAGAAAATTGATCTCATTACTTTACTGTTGGAAACAGTTCTATTGAACAATGTTTTCATGTTTGGGGATGATATTTTTCTACAAAAGGATGGCGTAGCTATGGGCACCTCGTGTGCCAATAGCTACGCCAACCTGGTTATGGCCCAATGGGAAGAAACTTTTCTGTTTAGGCTTAAACTGTTTCAAGATTATGTAGGTATATACCGCAGATTTGTGGATGACCTCTTTTTTGTTTGGACTGGTGATGTGGATACATTGTTGAGGTTTGCTGAATGCATAAATACTTCCACCAACTTCCTCAAATTTACAATCACTTACTCCTATGAGCAGATTTCGTTCTTAGATGTGAATATTTTTAGGCTCAGCAGTGGATAGCTTAATACCTCTACACACAGGAAACTATGTCATAGAAACACCATACTTCACAGAGATAGTATGCACCCCAAACACGTTTTTAATAATGTGTTAAAGGGCCAAATCATCAGGGCATCAAGGTTAAACCCCACTGAAGAGGGCTATACGAAGGAGTTAAATGATCTAAGCACAAAATTTGTAAACAGGGGTTACGATATAGAAACGTTTGCACAGACAACTTTGGCTGTGAATGACCTTAGAGACACTACAGCCAAGCCTTACTTTTCAGAACCTGCAACCACACTTAATACCAATGCATTAACCACACCAGAAAGTATTAGAGCTACTCTGTTCTTTACTAAAGATTCGTCACACCTCAGACAAATCATGGAAAAGCATTGGAACATTTTACTTTTAGACAATGAAATAAGGAAGATTGTAGGGCCATCTCCGAATATTGTCTTCAAAAATCAGCCTAATCTTAAGAGATTACTATGTAGACCTAGGCACAATATGAAAACAACTAGGTTTAATACACTAAATATGAATACCACGTCATGTGGGAAATGCAATCAATGTGTTTATATTGATGAAACTTTAGTTTTTGTTCACCCCATTACCAACCATCTATTTCAATTTCATACCAATACTAATTGTAATAGTTCGAATGTTATTTATATGGCTAGATGTGAGGCATGTTCTGCGTTCTATATTGGCAAGACCAACAGATCTTTGAAAGAACGCATAAGGGAACATGTCTATCACATAAGGGTTGGGTCGATGTTTAATGCCCTGGCCAAACATAACATGGATCTAGGTAACACACACACCTTTAGATTTTTTGTCATCCAACAAACTGAACCTAATATAAGAGGGGGTGACATAATTAACTATACACTAGAAAGTGAAATGAAGTGGATCATCAGATGCAGGGCTGATCAATATCCCGGACTGAATGATAAGGTGCAGGTGAAACCATTCTTACGAAAAAGAAAGTTACATGTACCAAAACAAAGTTAAACCAAGGTACGAGATTGATGTTGGACTATTAGTTTATTGTCCTTTTATACCTTACGCCCCTGATATTGCTTTTATGACCATCAGTTTGGGCTAATGTTATATCATGTTTATTAGCATAGGTTGTAAGTAACATTTAGTTTATTCTAGTATAGGGTAGGATAGATATATTCTTTCGTTTGATCAATTGCGCCCTGTATACTGTTCAATCATGTTAGGAACTTTCTACACTGTCATTACTCATAGGATTTTATTATTATGTCTCCCTTAAATAAACATTCATGATATGGAATTTTCAAGGAATCACATTTTAGTTAGAATTAATTTTATTATAACATGAAATGTTAATATAGCAGTATAATTGCATTTTTAAATAACTAATATATTTATGCATTTTAGTTAGTTATATATATACGTCTTATTAGCTATTTATATGGGAGAAAGCATCTTTTACATTACATTACACATAGTTTTTAAAAATGTATATATTATATGTATATATGTTTTTATGTTTCTTTTCTTCTCATCTTTATACATTGTTAGAGATTTATGATATGTGATTTATACTGAAAGTGCTTTGATTTATTTTATGTATGTTGACACAGTACTTTTAATGAAGAATTTTTAATGAAAGTTGCTTAGCGCTTTAAAAATCTAATTGTTACCATTGAATTGACCAATGGCATTGAACAGGAAGGTATTTGAATAGTAACCTTTGCTGAATTAAATGTTTGATAGTCTGAAGAAGCCGAAAGGCGAAAGCGCTTACTATTAAAATAAAGGATTGCTCTCCACATTGCTCATCAAGCGTGGTGGTTTCCTTATGTGGATTTTTAGTGTTTCATGAATTTTCAGTGTTTCATGACATCTTATGGTTGGATTGTGAATTATTTGGCTGCAGCACACCAGCAAACCTTTGACCTTCATTTAGACCCCATTGCTTTGACCTGTAAGAACCCTGTGACTGGTATCCAGAACCTTTTGAGCACCTGGATTTGCCTTGAGAGGCTCTGTTGGACACAGGAAAGGACCAATTTTTAGTAGGCCAGTGCCTACTGAACCTGGGTGGCTGCACTTGTAAGAAATCTTTTACAGTTTGCATAGATTTAGCTTAGTCTTCCATTTTCTTTAAAACCTCTTCTGCCTTATTACCAAACAGAGTATCATGCTGTAAAGGGGCATCCAACAATTTAGCTTTAACATGATCAAGCAGATTTTGCTCCTTGAGCCAGGCATGCCTTCTAATCACCAATCCAGTAACTGCGGCCCTGCAACAGGCCTCCAAGGAATCAAAACCACATTGCAAAGTATGCTTTCCAACCTGTTCTGCTGCATGCAATAATTCATGTAATTCTTTATTTTCCACACAATCAGAAATCCAACATAATTTCCTGTTTCAATAAGCCCATAACATGCTGTTGATATTTAAGCATATGAAACTGGTAGTTTAAGGCCCTAACTGCCAAGGTTGCAGACGTATAAACCTTCTTTCTCCATCTATCCAGCGCCCTGGAATCTCTATCAGAGGGGGTAGGATTTTTGGCTGTAAAGGCCTTTACACTTTTGAAACCCTGTGATATAGCCTCAGGATTAGCTGCAGGATTTTTGAATAGAAATTTGTGGGAGTCAGGAACCCTGTAATATCGGTCTGGCTTACTAGGAGCCGGAGGCAGGGAATCAGGAGCCATGCTTGATTCTGAAAACACATCAACAAAGTCTAATACAGGAGGTATAGCCAAAGGCCTATGCTGAGCTGAGGAAGGAGAAGGAAATCCCTAAGCCTCTTTTTTAATTCAGAGAAATCCTGACTCTCCCAATGAAAATGGTCCCTTAAAGTATGCAAGGTTTCACCAAAAGAATAATCCTCCGGAGGAGATGCAGATGGGATGGATTCTTCTGCATCTGAATCCTCATAAGGAGGAACAGAAAATTCCTGATCAGAAGAGGAATCAGAAGAAATGGAAACCTGATCTGAAGATTCATAATCAGAGTCTTACCTTGGCCTCTTAGCAGGGGGGGTTGGGAACCCCTGATCAAGGTAATTAAGTCCTCAGCCATTTTGGATCATCTGTTTTTTTAGGCATAGGGGCCTGAGTACGTGTCTCATGCGCCTTTTTTTAGACTTAGAGACTGTTTTTGATCTTGTATTTGAAGTTGGCGTCTGTTTTATGTAAAAATGTTGAGGCCTGAACACACCCTCAGAAGCCGGTGCCTGCTCAGCAGCTCCGGACCCATCCAAGGGAGAGACATCTGCGGGTTCAATACTCTGAGAATCTCGCGGCATACCGCACTCTGCTTGGGTCTCGGTAGAGGCCTGCGACTCAAAAGTAGCGGGTATCAGGGGCTGCGAAAGCACCTCAGAGTACCGGCAAACCGGCCACTGGCTTAGGAGAAACTGTCTGTTTTGGACCTCGACGTCTGTCTCTTTCTTTTTCTTTGCGTTTTTTGTTACCTCCGGTAGTCGGATTGCTAACCGACATTTCAGGATAATTAAATCTGGATCCAAAATATTTTGAAGCAAAAATATACAGACGCTTAGTGCATTTGTGTTGGTTAAATCTAGCACAAAACCGACAGCAAGGCACGTTATGGTCTGGGCCAAGGCAAGGAAAACTGTACAAATGAAAATCCTTGAGGTATTTGCTTCCCACAAGTAATGCAATTATTAACTTTTACTGACATCGGTAGGAGCAAGAAAAAGTTTCCCCAACGGGGTACTTAGCTTTAGTTGAAGACTTCGGTTCTGAAACGCGGATGGGAAAATTTCAGGAGTCGGCCGACCGGCACTTGCAAACTGCTTCTGCTTCAGGCACCGCACGGCAAGAAAGACTGAATAAAATGGCGTTGGCTGCATGTTTTATACCCCTGACGTCATGGAAGACGAAACGGCAACCGACGCAGGACCCAAGACTTTGTTATTCAGGCTGACTGAGGGCAACCTGCCAGCAGATTACCCAAATGTGTGAAATACGAAGAACATTATTACATTTGCAAAATAACAAAATACTGAGAACTAAGCCATCATGGGAATGAAGAAAGGAAATTTTACCAAAAATGATGAACGCAACTAGGGACACAGAAAATAGACTAGACTAAGCTGGAATTTATGGGGAACCTTTGCAAAGGAAACAAAATATTTGGAGCAAACTGTGGAGGGAAAGTCACTGTGTGACGAGGACAAGAAGAAGTTTGTTCTATGAGGATAGACACAGTCTTTCCTACCAGAGATTGATACAACAAAGGCACAAAGAAAGGAATAGGGAAGTGTAAAATGAAAGACCAGCTCTGGTTGAGTTTATATTTGGGTCTAGAACAAAAACTGCAGTAAAAAGGGGGATATAATTAGTAGGGCATATAAAATAATGCACGATAACTGCAATAATTAATTAGAAGACGTCAGAAAAAGACTAGGAAATAAGAACAGAAAAGCAATATACAAAGGGACAATGGAAAGATATCTGTAAGTCTCTTATGTATGTAACATCTCAAAAGGTTCAGGATTTTTTGCATGGAAGTGCTTGTACCAATAGGCAACAATTGCTGAAGGTACAATAAGAAAGGGACACCAGGAAACATGTTTTTTGAGAAAGAAATGATTTGCCACATTTTAGATACTTCCTACAGGGTATTTTGTCTGAAAAAGTTGGGGAAGCAAATTATTTTAACTAAGGAAAGTGTTATTTAGAGCTGGGATATAGCAACTGGATTGTCTAGATACAGTAAGGGCCTACTCAGTTTAATGCTCCTGGCTATTAAAAAAGGATAAACTGTGGAGAAATAAATGGAATTAGTGCAGAAAAATAAATCAGACTAATGTTCTGGAAGAGGAGTGATATTTCAGGGAAGGCAGTAGTTGATCAAAGTAGGTAATGTTAAATTCAATAACTGTTAAACACAGAAATCGTATTTGTATAATGCATGAAAACCTTTGTAATGCTTTGTTTTCTCTTTCATGACTGAATGCCTACACGTTACTAGGTAATATGTAATGTTAATAAAGATCTTTAAAAATGTAAACAAATTAAACACATTCTAAGATTACAGATCAAGTCTTCCCCACAGAATATTAAATAAAATCAGACAATAAGGGGAAAACACCACACTTAGTTTAAAAGTTATGCACTTATCATAATGAGCAGGGCATGGGTCACGGTTCATGCCCTACCATCAGGACTACAGCTTCAGCTCAGTCTCTTCTTATCACTCATTATGACTTTTTCTGGTTTCAACTTTCTTTTACCCATACGCTCTTGCTTTCCGCCTTTGTCTCCAGATTAAAATAGGCCGCTCTGGGCAAAGACAGTGCACACAAAAACTACACATTCTGAATCCCTTTCCCTCTGCCACATTGGCAGAAAGCGTAATGGAGGATGAGAACCAATGTAAATCTATTACTGTGGTAAGCACATAACTATCATGGTCTGGCACACCCTCCAGCAAGTACAGGACACAGTCTCCAGCAACATACAGTGGTCTCAGGAAGGAATATTTCACATGACAGCAGCAACAAAAGGCCAAATGAGACCTGACATCGGTAGGATTTTGATCTTGCTTACCCTGATAAGCGTGGTCCATATCCTTCTGCTTATGAGCCTAATAACAGAAATCCTACTACGGTAAGTGGACATAATTTGTAACATGGACACTGGATAGAGAGGTTGGCTCCTTCTCCTCTGATTCTTGCTGGCTTAGACTATCTGGTGCATAGTTTCCTAGCAGACTAGGTTTTCATCCAGCTTCTAGCATTTTCCAAAGGTGACCAGCAGTATCAATAAAGAAAGTGCCACGCATACCAACTACAGAAGCATTATGAAAGAGAACATGACAGGTGGCTACTGCTCTGGTAGAATGTGTTTACAGATTCACATGGAAGAAATTTAATATAGACAGCTGATTTGCCAGTGTTACTTTTCAAACTTCAGCAGCCAGTGTTTTGGAAGCCAGACTAACAACAAAGTCCCTTCTGAATTCCTTGGTACAGTGAAGGCAAAACAACTGCTGTATGTTTATATGCAGGCAATGAAAGAGGAGTTATTTTTATTATGTTCAACAACTGAAAGAGGTGGGGGAAAACTAATGGTTCTCTTAATGCTGGACTCACTATCCACTGTAGACATAAAAAAGGGAAACTGTGCAGTACCACCTGTCCTTATGAAAACTATGTAGGAGAACGTAATACTCAAGGTCTGAAATTCAGAAATATGTCTGACTAACCGACTTAAGGGCTACTAAAAAAAAACAGTTTATCCAGGGAAACATCAACTCCCCCATGAAGGCTTAGTCAACTACTCCCAACATAAAAATTAAAATCCCACAATGGAACAGGCTCTTTAACTGGGGGTTCATTTCAGAAATGCCTTGCATACTTTAAAGGCTGTTAGAGGAATTTTTGCAATCCAAATGAAAGCTACAGATAGTTGCCGTGTAAACTCTGACTGAAAAAAAGCTAGTCTGCTAGGAAACTATGCACCAGATAGTCTAAGCCAGCAAGAATCAGAGGAGAAGGAGCCAACCTCTCTCTCTCTAGTGTCCATGTCACAAATTATGTCCACTTACCGTAGTAGGATTTCTGTTATTAGGCTCATAAGCAGAAGGATATGGACCACTCTTATCAGGGTAAGCAAGATCATAGTCCTCAATGGAAATGGAGATACCAAGCAGTAAGTGTAATGGCATGAAAATCCAGGTGACGCTAGGTGGACAGGTGCTGATTAAAGTCACAAAGCGTCTTTTGAGAGATTTATCTCCAGGAGATAAGGCCATATAAGAAGAAACCATGCTAACAAAGGCAAATATGAGGCAATGCTGGTCTGGGCATCTGCTAAGAATTTGGGGGAACAGGGGAAATGGAGGGAAGGCATATAGGAGAATGGAATGCTTGTACTGGACAAACACACCTACTGTGACTGTTCTGAAGGAAGAATCAGAATAAGTCACTTGGGTGCTGGGTGGGCTGGCAAAGACTGCAATGAGACTTCCCTCATTGGTAGAAAAAAAAACTAACCACCAACCAGTTTACAGACCATTCCTGTGATGTCAGCAAACACCTGGTAAGCTGGCCCACCAGTAAACTGGCTTCTCGAAGTACGTGAACTGCTACCAGATAGTTTTTAGACAAGGCACACTTAACACTTCATCACCTCTCAAAGCAGGTAGTAATGGGTCTTCCTGTTTACTGCTGTACAACACAAAGTACAGTTTTGTACCTACCATAAATGTAGACGTTCGAGTGTAGACACTGCTGCAGTCATTACACTTTGGTTATCCTAACGTCAGGCTGTTCCCCAGTCGGCCTGAGTTCCAAAGTCTAGGTCCGGCGTCGGTTGCTGTCGCTTCTTCCCTGACGTCAGTGTGCCAGGGGGATATAAGATGCAGGCGACGCCATTTTCTTCAGTTTTTCTTGCCCCAAATGTCAGGTGCCCCCAAATAGGTAGGCCTTTCAAATTGCTAGTAAAATATATAATAGAAAAGCAAACAACCATTTTTAATTACCAGCAAATACTTCCTTTAGGAAATAAGGGTAGAAGACCCAGGTATGTACCAGAAAGCAAGAGGGGAAGGAGGGAGGGTAACCTGGACTGCAGCAGTGTCTACATTCGAACATCTACATTTATGGTAGGTACAAAACTGTACTATGTTCATCATGTGACACTGCTGCAGTCATTACACTTGGGTGGAATCCCAAAGCTGAGGTAGGGTGGATTGATCTATAAGGCATTAAGGGTGGCTATAAGGCCCTGCAGCACAGCAGTGGCAAAGCCAGCTCTGGATTTGGAATATAAAGGCAAATGGTAATGTTTGGTGAAGGTATGTACAGAACTCCATGTTGCTGCTTCTAAAATATCCTTGGTAGGCAGTTGAAGTGGCTGTTGCCCTGGTGGAGTGAGATCTAATGCTGCTAGGTACAGGTTTCCCATGGTGTGTATATGGCAAAAACGTATACAGTGAGCTATCCACTTTGAAATAGTCTGCTTTGAAATGGCTTTTCCCTGTGTTACTGCAGCGTATGCTACCAATAATTGCTCAGATTTTCTGAAAGCTTTGGTTTTGTCCAAGTAAAAGCGTAACGTCTGTGAATGTCCAAGGAATGTAGTAGTCTCTCCCCTTTGTTCTGTGGTTTGGATAAAAGGTTGGCAAGTGAATAGTTTGGTTTAGAGCCACACTTGATACTACCTTTGGCATAAACGTAGGGTTGGTTCTTAAGGACACCCTCTCCTGGTGGAAGATGAGGAAAAGTTCCACCGCCATTAGTGCCTGTAATTCTGAAACTCTTCGTGCTGATGTTATTGCCAGTAGCAGAGCAGTCCTCCAAGAGATGTATTTTAATTCTGCTGTGTTAGATGGCTCAAAAGGAGGTAAAGTTAATTTTTCCAAAACAAAGTTGAGGTCCCAAGTTGGTGTAGGTGCTCTACGGGGTGGTCTCATGTTTTTAGCCCCTCTGAAGTACCGTTTGAGAAAAGGATTTGAAAAAAATGGTGGATCCATGTTGTAATGAGCAGAAATGGCTGAGGCATGAATCTTGGATGAGAAGGAGAGGCCCTTGTCCAGCATCTCAGTTGAGTATTGAAGTATCTGAGGAATGTTTGGGACAAGAGAGTCATGGCTGTGTGCTTGGTTCCAGGCACAGAATCTCTTCCATTTATCTGAGTAGGCTTTCCTGGTGCTAGATAAACCAAAACGGACCAGCATGTAGGATGTAAATTCAGGATAATAATTTATTGCTTCAATAAATCCATGTATCAGTAATGGTCAAAACCATGCTGAATAAGCAAACCGGTTTCGGCTAATGTTAGCCTTTTTCAATGCCAAATAACCATGAAAACAAAACATCACCATTTTGAGACTTACTTATAGTCCTTCTCTTAAAGAGACATTGCCCATTGTGAATGAATACAGTGTACCAACTAATTTCAAATGTACACATAATACACCCCACATGTTCAAAAATCCATAACATATTTTTATATCCAAAAAATATATAATTAAAGTATAAATATGTATCGTACAGAAAATCCTAACAAATATAAACCTAAGTTCAAACATAATAGTTGGTATAATAATTATAACCAATATACCAAGAGTAACCCAAAGCAAATAACCTGCCATTATAAATATGTAGCACAATGCATATAAGGTTCAAATATGTAATATATTATAAACACATAAGACCACCCATATTAAGTATATTGAAAATACATATGGCCTGGTTATTTGCAACAAAAAATAAAAATCAACATATGTATGCAACCTACTAGGTTGGTTCCAATGTATTCAATCCTGGTCTGAAAAGACCCCCTAACCTGATAATCCATTTGTATTCCATATCATTGAGTTTCTTGTGCCATCCTGCTTTGATTCCTCTATGTAAAGTAATTCTGTCTATAATAATAAATGTAAAATGAGCAGAAGTGTGTTCAAGGGTGTGTTTATACAGAGCATTGGTCATACGTTTGTTTTTAATCGCACTAATATGTTCACAGACCCTGAGTTTAACAGGCCTGGAGGTCTGTCCCACATAAAATGCGGAGCAGTTACAAGTGGCCAAGTATACAGCCCAATCCGAGCTACAATTGGAAAACATCCTGATCTCAAAAACCTGGGATGTATTTCTACTAGAAAACTCACTAGTTTTGGGCATGTATTTACAAAATGAACAATGACCACATGGAAAGCTTCCCTTCAATGTTCTTCCCTCCAAAGTGGTCTGTAATGGGTTATGTGAACTATATCTCTTGTAGTGAGTTAAAAAAGAATTTAAGTTTCTACCTCTGCGGTAAGAAAAAGAACACTGTTGGGGTAATATACGGTTCAGGATTTCATGAGAAAGTAAAATGTCCCAGTGTTGATTGATTATATCAACAAATCGATTAGTATTAGCCCCATATGTGGTGACTAGCCTCAAAGTGGAATTGTTCCGTGACTTAGACTTAAGCTGTTGTTTAGATTTATATTGTAATAAATCAGAACGTGATGAATTGTTAACTGTTTTCAAAGATCTAAGAATGTTATGTTTTTGATATCCACGATCAACAAATCTATTGACAAGCTCATCACAAGAATTAGAGCCATCCTCAGGAGAAGAACATATTCTTTTCATCCTCATGAATTGAGATTTGGGGATGTTGTGGATGATGTGGCGTGGATGACAACTGTCCGCATGTAGCAGAGTGTTGTACTGAGGAAATTTCCTATAGACCGACGTAGCTAAAGTATGGTCCTGAAGTCTGGTAACCAAAACATCCAAAAACACAATGCTATCATGTTCTATGTTGGCTGAAAATCGAATTCCAAAACTGTTGTCATTTAAATAATCCACAAAATTGGAGAGTTGTTCCCTAGTTCCACGCCACACCATCCAACAATCATCCAGATATCTTCTCCAGATGTCAAGCTGTGGCAAAAAGGAATTGTGATGTGTATCATATATATACGTGGCCTCAAAGTAACCCATGAACAAATCGGCATATATGGGGGCAAAGGACGCCCCCATTGCTGTTCCATTGACCTGCCAATAAACTTGGCCATTGTAATGAAAAATGTTTTTACTTAATACAAATTCGGTCAATTTGGTCAAAAAATTATTAAATTCTGTAGAATATAATTTTGATTTATAAAGCCAATATGAAACAGCTAAAATGCCTAATTCATGTGGTATGCTGGTATACAATGAGGCCACATCAAGGGTACACAACCACCACGAGGATTCCAATTGTGAATCTTGAACTATATTAAGAAACTCCGTTGTGTCCTGTATACGTGATCGAATGTTTTTCAATAATGGCTTTAAATATACAGTAAGGAAGCTGGATAGAGGTTCAGTTAAAGAACCACGCCCAGAGACAATAGGTCTACCTGGGGTTTTTTTTGCATCTTTATGGATTTTAGGTAACAGATATAGGTATTGGGGGATAGGTTCCTCCACCTGTAATTCCTTAGCTACCTTTTCCGTAATTACCCCCTGAATAGTAAAAACTTCCAAAAACCTGTCTATCTCAGCCTTGAAACGTAAAGTAGGATCCAACTTTAGCTGTTGGTAGTAGCTAGTGTCAGACAATTGTCGAAGAGCTTCATTATTATATGTTTGATAGTCCATTACCACTATGGCACCTCCTTTATCAGCCATTGTAATGACTAGCTGATGATTATTTTTAAGATCTAATAAAGCCTGTCTTTCCATATGGCTTAAATTATTAAATTGTGGTTGATATACATTGGCATAGTGTAACTCCTTCATGATACATTCCCTGAAAATAGAAACATGTTTATTCATTGGAGCCACAAAAGTGGATTTTCTGAATCTAAATTCAGTAGATCTTTGAGACTCATTCTTATCTGAAAAAAATATTTTCAGATTAAGTAATCTACAAAAATTGTTAACATCATTTAATAAATCATGTTCCGGAACCACAGAACTTGGAACAAAGTTCAACCCTTTATTCAAAAGTGTAATCTGAGTAGGGGAAAGCACAATAGAAGAGATGTTATGAACATTATTGATTATTTTATCATTTGTTGTAACAGATTCTGTAAAGTTGGAGTACTTGAACCTAGATCTATGTTTTCTGCCCCCCCTCCTCCTGCCCTTTGATCTAAAGGGGGCATCTGTCTCCTTTTCGCCACTGGGGACGCCTGACGTGAGGACACTTCTCCATCTGAGGTGGAATAAGTTTCTTCCTCAGAAGTAAAATCTGAGGAGGTATGTGGGTATCTGAGAATTGACCTAGGTCTTTTCTTATTATTATTACCCCTCTGAGTAATCTTAGGTTCACTGAATCTAACTGTTTTTTGACTAATAAAGGGCTTCCCTTTTTCATAGTCCATGAGATCGCGCTGAAATTTATTGATCTTTCTTTTCATCAGTTGTTTTTCAAGAATAGACAAATCTTTAGCCAAATTGGAAATGTGCTGAGAATAATACTGCTGTTTGTTAAATTGTTCAGCCTCCAAACACAAACCTTGAATGTCTGACAAATTAGTGGAGATAGTTCTGTCATAATATTTTAACAAACAACCTACAAAAAGCATGGATGCTGAGTGTTGTGCGTCTGCCCAATCTTTAGATAACTCCTCATCAATATGTGCCACCAAAGGTTGTAGCCGTACCCTCAACCCCCTTGGTGTTATGTTCTTGGCTTGATAAGCTTTGAACAGCTTCATGTGCCAAACATTCGTTCGTAAGATTTTCATCTGTCTTCCCAATTTAGTAAATATATAACTACATTTTTGTTCATCATTGGTTATAGATTCAGTTATGTTTGAACTGGCATTAGTGGTCAAGCCAAACACCTCCAAATTGTCCTTATCAGCTGCCAATCCATGTAAGATGTCATTTAAATCCATTCTGAAATAATTCAAAAAAGCCAATATGATGAAAAAGCCTCAATTCTTGTAAAATTTCTGAAACAGCCACAGACAGAAAAAACTTTTTGGAACAATCACAGACTAAAAAAAGGGGGATCTGTCTATTATTAGAAAAAATATACTATAAACCTAACTAGAATATTTTAGTCCAAACCAAAAACCAAGACATCCCATATGCACCATATTAGAAACCATATTATTATATGTGACAAAAGGTACATGGATATCTATGGCAATAATCATGGACTCACCCAATATCGTAATACTAATAAATGGGACACAACCTCCAAGTAAACCAATATCTTGATAAAAAATATAAATAGTTTGGCATATACAAAGAGACAAAAATAATCAAAATAAACCAGAATGACCTTAGTCTCATCTGGTAAAGATATAACCTATTTTAGACCAGATTGAAATGAGCCAGATTGGTTATAATTATTTGAATTGTATTATTTTTAAACCAGATCGACCTTCATCTCTCCTCTGGTATAGATAATTCACAACTTCAAAAAAGTAAAAATACTTATTACAAACCAGAATGACCTTCGTCTCATCTGGTACTAGTGTAGTCCATATTAAACAAAATTCAAATAAGCCAAAAAAGGTATTTAAACCAGAACGACCTTCATCTCATCTGGTATGATATTGGACCATCTGGCCCCCCAACAAAATTATTTGAGTCTCCTTATTCTGATCTCAAAAATGTGGTAAATACAATGTTAAATATATTTTAACCACACATAGTCAAACAAATATAATATATTTTGTGCCCAAATATTTGCTGCTGTGAATGTTCCAAAAAAATTGAATCCAATGGAAAATATAGTCAGTGTGTCTCAACCAATAATGCCAGTTGATATCTAAAAAACAGTTTCAAACAGTGTAATTCCTACCACCTGTAACTAATAAAACCCAAAAGAAAATGGGTCTGTCTAATATAGTATGTAATAACACTATATAATGAATAAATAGTGTCCAAGACCCACAATTTCCTAGTTTAAATAACATGTAATCCTGAAAGTTGCACTGACCGGCCCGTGCCACTATTGCAAAATAGTAGACCTATCATAGTTGTCATTCGCCCAACCGTAACGTTTTACTAATCAGGCCCAAAACACTGTTAAAAAACAGTAGACCGATCGTGATGATCATTCCCCACAAACACAAAACGTCATATTGAACCTCTGTTTAAACCATGCGACATGAATAAATCCTATAACATGAATATACCTCCTTCATATCAAATATACAAAACCTAATGCCACTATGAAACCCCTACCCAAAGTACAAAAAACTTATGCACAATCATATAACATGCATATATTCACAATAAACACATTATATTGATGTAAATATGTCCATGAAAAAAACAAAAAAGTCAAAATGGCCCCCGTTCCTCAAAATACAAAAGGAACCGTTGTTGCACCAATGTCTCCGGTTTGAAAAAGCACGTTTAAATAGTCCAATCTAAGATCGAAATGCTTGAATAATGTCCCGATGCCAATAATGACATACAATATGAAATGTTTATAGTTTTCTTGTCGGTAAGGAGCTATAAAAACGATAACGCTCCTCAAGGTTTTAGAATGAAATCATACCCAACAGTACCTTATAAACATAAGCATATATTGCCAAGAGCTGTTCGATCAAAAATGGACCACGAAAATTGTTGCCAAATAGTTAGTCCCAAACCATCCGATCCTTGAATGAAGCCACCAACTCAAAACCTCATGTGTAATTCAATGTCCAGGCCTCGCAAGATGGCTCAAAAAATAGTGAAATTGGCCCAAACCCAACGACGAGCAAACTCCACGAAAAATGGATCTATCAGTATGGGTAGAATTCAAAAACCAAAATCTTGCCACAATAGACAACAAATGTACCAAAAAATATTGAAATGAGCAATGTTCAAAGAGAGAATGATGAAGAAGCACTGACATCCAGGCGTCCCCAGCGTGAAAAGAAAACTTGCGACTACAACCAAGCCCAAAATGTCACGCACGTGAGATCAGCGTGCCCGGTCCAACCAGCAACGAAAACTGAATAAACCAAAACGGACCAGCATGTAGGATGTAAATTCTGGATAATAATTTATTGCTTCAATAAATCCATGTATCAGCAATGGTCAAAACCATGCTGAATAAGCAAACCGGTTTCGGCTAATGTTAGCCTTTTTCAATGCCAAATAACCATGAAAACAAAACATCACCATTTTGAGACTTACTTATAGTCCTTCTCTTAAAGAGACATTGCCCATTGTGAATGAATACAGTGTACCAACTAATTTCAAATGGTGCTAGGCCTTCTGGCCTTCAGAATAACATCCATAACAGCTTTGGAGAGAGGCAATGCTTGCTTGGTTAAGGAATTTTTCATGCAGCTATATTTAAGGTCTTTAGCTGGCTGTGAAGTATCTGATTGTTGTATTATGTCAACAGTTGTGGGATTTGAGGCAAAATCCAGGGTGGCTCTTGTGCTAAGTTCTTTAAGATTGGATACCAGTGCTGGCATGGCCTGTCTGGTGCAATCAGGATCATCTTTGGCTCTTCCTTCCTGGCTTTTATGAGTACCTTTGGAAGGAGAGGTAAAGGAGGGAAAGCGTATACTAGTAGTTTTTTCCAGCTGAATGAGAGGGCATCCACTTTCCATGCTTGTGGATGGTAGCTCCTTGTGCAGAATTTCTGTAGTTGGCAGTTCATTGGGGGATGCAGACAAATCTAGGTCTGGTTTCCCCCATTTTTGTGCCATCATTCTGAATATTTGTGGACTTAATTGCCATTCGTGAGGATCCATGATGTTTCTGCTTAGGTAGTCTGTCAGTGTGTTTTTCTCTCCTGGCAGAAATTGTGCCTGCAGATGAACTTGGTAGTTTAAAGCAGTGTTCCACAAGGTCATGGCTTGTCTGCAGAGGGGGTAGGAGTGTGTTCTCCTTGCTTGTTTATGTACCACATAACTGTGGTGTTGTCTGTCTTTAGTAGTAGTTGTTATGGATGTAGCAGGTCCTTGAAAGCTATAATTGCATTTTGTACAGCTAGAATCTCTTTTTGATTGATGTGGAGATGTCTTTGTTCTGTGGGCCACTGGCTCTGAATACATTTTCCTGCCATGTGTGCTCCCCAGGCGTAATCCAATGCATCTTTTTGTCAGTGTCTGTCTCGCTGTGGGTTGAGTGAAAGGCTGTCCCTTGTTGAGGTGACAAGCTTTGGCCCACCATTGAAACTCCTGTTGAAGGCAAGGAATTAGTGGTATAACTGTTTCCAAATCTTGACAGTGTTGAGACCATACACTCTTTAGGTACCATTGTAGTTTCCTCATATGCAGTCTGGCATATGGAATTAGTAGTATGCAAGATGCCATGTATCCCAAGGCCTGCAGAATTTTTCTTGCAGGTAGTTCAGTCTGTGTTGACATTAAATGAAAATATTGAGTCAGTTGCCCTTGCTTGTCTGGCGTGAGATAAGCCATCTGGGCCGTTGTATTTAAGCTGGCACCCAGGAATATTATCTGTTGTGAGGGTACTAGTTTTGATTTCTTTTAGTTTACTGTGTACCCCAGGCAACTTAACTTTAAGTACGCCAGATGCTTTAGAAGAATGTCCTTGCTCTCTGCTTGGATTAGGCAGTCGTCCAGGTATGGGTAAATTTTAATTCCTTTTTGCCTGCAAAATGCAATTACTGGTGCCAGGCACTTTGTGAAGACCCTGGGCACAGTAGATAAGCCAAAGGGCAGTGCAGAGAATTGATAGTGCACTGAACCTGCTAGAAATCTGAGGTATCTTCTGCAGTTTTGTCTGATAGGGACAAAGTCACAAACCAAGTTTTCTTGCCCAGCACGAGAAGCTGCTGCTGTAGTGTCAACATTTTGAATTTTGAAACATCCAGGTAATTGTTCAGAGAAGAAAGGTCCAGAATGGGTCTCCAGGATTTGTCCTTTCTGGGAACCAGAAAGAGTCTCGAGTAAAATCCTTGTCCTTGCACTTGTAATGGTACCTTTTGAATAGCTCTCATGTCCACGAGTGCTGTAATTTGTTTTTGAGCCTCTGCCCATTGATTTGGTGGCAGATTTGGCATTCCTTTTAACCTTGGAAGAGTGTGGAAGTGGAACCTGTAACCTGGAGATATGATGTTGAGAACCCATTTGTCTTTGGTGATGCAATGCCAATTGTGATAGAAAAGAGCCAGTTTTCCTCCTAAGGGAGCTGCCAAGAGATAACTGTTTAGCAGATGTAGTGGGAAGTCATTGAGACTGTTTTTTTATAAGGTTGAGGCCTGTCTTCCCCTTCTTTCTGGCCTGGTGTACCCCATTGTTGAGGGCTGTAAGGCCTTGTGTCTGACCTCTACCTCTTGGACGTCTATATCTGCCCCTTTGAGGTCTGTCTGTGCCTGGAAAGGACCAATATTTTGTTGGCCAATTTCTGCTAAAACGAAGAGGTTGAACCTGTAAGAAATATTTGACCGTTTGCATAGATTCTGCCTTACCCTCCATCTTTTTTAATACCTCTTCTGCCTTAACTCCAAACAACACATCCTGCTGCAAAGGTGCATCCAGTAATTTGGCTTTAACATGATCTGGTAACGTATGTTCTTTTAACCAAGCATGCCTTCTAATGACAGAGCCTGTAACTGCTGCTCTACAGGAGGCTGCTAAGGAATCAAAACCACATTGCAAAGTATGTTTTCCCACTTGTTCAGCTGCATGCAATAAATCCTGCATTTCTTTCAAATTAGGAGGATCTGAATCTGGAAGTATCTTTTGTTTCAACTGAGACATTAAAAATTGCTGATATTTTAGCATGTGAAACTGGCAATTCAAGGCTCTCATGGCTAAAGTTGGAGATGTATACATTTTCTTGCCCCTTCTGTCTAATGCTCTGGAATCTCTGTCAGAGGGGACTGGGTTTTTAGCTGATGAGGCCTTAATCCCTTCGGGTCCCTGAGAAATAGTTTCAGGGTCTGCAACAGGGCTTTTGTATAGAAATTTAAGAGAGTCAGGGACTCTGTAATATCTGTCTGGCTTAACTGGGGCTGGTGGTAAGGAGTCAGGGTTTAAGCTGGATTCAGTATATACATCATCCACAATATCTAACACAGGCAGAATAGCAAGGGGTCTGTGTTGAGTCAATAAGAGGAAGTCTCTGAGCCTTTTCTTGGATTCTGAATAGTCCTGGCCTTCCCAGTGGAAATGCTCCCTCATGGTATGTAAGGTCTCCCCAAAGGAGTAGTCCTCTGGCGGAGAGGCTGATGGAATTGATTCAGCCACATAAGGGGGTAAGGAATACCCTAGGTCTGAGGATGAGTCGGAGGAAATCGACACCTGGTCTGAAGATTCGTAGTCTGCATCTTATCTGGGCCTTTTATCTGAAGGGGTTTGGGACCCTCTGATCAGGGTGATAAGGTCTTCAGCCATTTTTAGCATTTGTTTCTTAGGCATGGAAGCCTGCCCTGGAGATTGTTGTGTCTGTTTCTTTGCTTTTAAGGGAGGCTTAGATTTAACAGAGGATTTAATAGTTAACTGGGTAGGTCTGAAAACACCCTCCGAAGCTGTGGATTGTTCAGCTACTTCGGTTCCCTCTGTACGATTAAGTTCGGTAATTTGAGTAGCAAGGGCATCCGAAGGCCCAGCCAGCTCCACATGGGAGTCGGAGGTGGTCTGTGGTTCTGTAGAAACGGTAGTCAGGGGCTGCGTAGGCACCTCGCTGAAAACCGGAGAACTGGCGACTGGCCTAGAAGAGGCCTCGCCGTCAGTCTTGGGCCTCGGATGCCTATCCTTGTCCTTGCACTTTTTAAGAATTCCGGTCGTCAGAAGTTCCGACGGCATGGTGTAATTAAATTTTCTGTCAAAATAATGTCGGGCAAAATCAGACGTTTAATAATGCGCTTGTTAAACCTAGCACAAAACCAACAACCAGTGACATTGTGGTCTGGGCCTAGGCATGGGATACAGTAGGAGTGGAAATCCTTATGAGGTATTTGCTTCCCACAAGAAATACAATTATTAATTTTTACTGACATTGGTCTGAGGCAAGAAAAAGTTTCCCCAATGGGGTAACTTAGCTTTTAAGAAGACTTCAGTTCTGGATTCGGAATGAAAATCTCAAGAGTCGGCCGACCGGCACTGGCGGACTGCTTCTGCTTTGGGCACCGGGCGGCAAGAAAGACTGAAGAAAATGGCGTCGCCTGCATCTTGTATCCCCCTGGCGCACTGACATTAGGGAAGAAGCGACAGCAACTGACGCCGGACCTAGACTTTGTAACTCAGGCCAACTGGGGGACCGCCTGACGGCAGGATAACCCAAGTGTAATGACTGCAGCAGTGTCACACGAACATCTGCCACACTGCAGCAGTATAATGCCACCCTGCAAATACAATCCGGAAAGGCCTACAGTATAAGAATTGTCTGGGACATTTATGTGCAAGACAGGTCTCCCAACAGTTAACATGCATATTGGGCAGTCAACTTTAAATGTCCCCCACCCCAAGGATAAAACATCATTGGTGACCATAACTGTCTGTGAAGGAAGAGGCTGTCCATGGAAAGACTGCCATGAGAAAGCCGCTAAGAATATTTCCAATATGTATTTTATACAACCATTAGGCTTCAGAGTGGGTCTGATGCATGAAAAAAAAAATGGGTTCTTGATGTCTACTGGAAGGCTCTCATTAGCTACCTTATGTGCAGTATCAGAAATAAAGTCACATCCATGCGATTCATAGCTCCTAAGGCATGTGATGGCCATCACTGACAGGGGCTGAAATTTTTAATATCACTTGAAAAAGCAAGAGAATCCTTTTCACCACCAGACTGAATAGCTGTCCAGCATGTAACCTATGAAATGCAGGCACTGAAAGGGAATCACATGGGACTTTGCAAAATTCACCATTACATCCAGGAATTGAACAAGCAAGCAGCAAATAATTCCCAGCCAACATAAGCTTCTCTATTGTAGAAGTTGAAAGGAGCAAGTCATCCAGTTAAGGGACAATCTCAACACCCCCCACCCAGCCTCTGGAATGTATCAGTCCCATTAGATGTTGAATTAGACACGTGAAAACGTGGCTTTGCAAGAATAAGTGGCTGAAAAACGCAAAGTTTTTTTAAACTGTGTTAAACTGGTGGGCAAACTGCAATGACAAAGTGGGGGGTACATGCTTTAATGTCTAGGGGAATACTGAAGCAACTAAAGAAAATAAGTAAAAAGTAAAACAGTTTTTGTTCTTATTTATATAAAGATGTCACAATCTAAACAGCATGTTCATCATCATCATCATCTTCTTCTTTCGGCTGTTCCCATTAGGGGTCACCACAGTGGATCATCCGTTTGCATTTCTTCCTGTCCTCTGCATCATGCTCTTTCACACCAACCGCCTGCATGTCCTCTCTCACCACATCCATAAACCTCATCTTAGGCCTTCCTCTTTTCCTCTTACCTGGCAGCTCCATCCTTAGCATCCTTTTCCCAATATACCCAGCATCCCTCCTCATCACATGTCCAAGCCAACGTAATCTCGCCTCTCTTGCTTTGTCTCCCAACTGTCCAACCTGAGCTGACCCTCTAATATACTGATTCCTAACCCTGTCCATCCTAGTCACACCCAGTGCAAATCTTAACATCTTTAACTCTGCCACATCCAGCTCTGACTCCTGCCTTTTCGACAATGCTAGTCTCCAACCCATATAACATAGCTGGTCTCACTACCCTCTTGTAGACCTTCCCTTTCACTCTTATTGGTACCCATCTGTCACAAATCACTCCTGACACTCTTCTCCACCCATTCCACCCTGCCTGTACTCTCTTCTTCACCTCTTCCACACTCACCATGACTCTGAACTGTTGATCCCAAGTACTTAAACTCATCCACCTTTACCAACTCTACTCCCTGCATCCTCACCATTCCTCTACCCTCCCTCTCATTTACACATATATTCTGTTTTAGTCCTGATGACCTTCATTCCTCTCCTCTCTAAAGCATATCTCCACCTCTCCAGGGTCTCCTCAACCTGGTCCCTACTCTCACTACATATCACAATGTCATCTGCAAACATCATAGTCCACGGGGCCTCCTGTCTAATCTCATCTGTCAACCTGTCCATCACCACTGCAAATAAGAAAGGGCTCAGAGCTGATCCTGGATGTAAACCCACCTCCACCTTAAACGTATCTGTCACTCCCACCGCAGTCCTCACCCAATGTCACACTACCCTTGTACATATCCTGTACCACTCTTACATACTTCTCTGCCACTTCCGACTTCCTCATACAATACCACAACTCCTCTCTAGGCACCCTGTCATATGCTTTCTCTAAGTCCACAAAGACACAATGCAATTCCTTCTGACCTTCTCTGTATTTCTCCAACACTCTCAGAGCAAATATTGCATCTGTAGTGCTCTTTCCTGGCATTAAACCATACTGCTGATCACTAATCATTACCTCCCTTCTCAACCTAGCTTCCACAACTCTTTCCCATAACTTCAAGCTGTGACTGATGAGTTTTATCCCTCTGTAGTTACTGCAGCTCTGCACATCACCCTTATTCTTAAAGATAGGTACCAAAACACTTTCTCCACTCCTCAGGCATCCTCTGACTTTCTAAAATTTCATTAAACAATCTGGTTAAAAATTCCGCTGTCATTTCTCCTAAGCACCTCCATGCTTCTACTGGTATGTCATCTGGGCCAACAGCCTTTCCATTCTTCATCCTCTTCATAGCTGTCCTTACTTCCTCCTTGCTAATCTGCTTCACTTCCTGAGTCACTATCCCCACATCATCCAACCTTCTCTCTCTCTCTCATTCTCTTCATTCATCAACCCTTCAAAGTACTCTTTCCATCTACTCAACACACTCTCCTCACTTGTGAGTACGTTTCCCTCACTGTCCTTTATCACCCTTACCTGCTGCACGTCTTTCCCAGCTCTGTCCCTCTGTCTAGCCAATCGGTACAGGTCCTTTTCTCCCTCTTTAGTGTCCAAGCTCTCATACAACTCTCTATACGCCTTATCCTTAGCCTTCGCCACCTCTCTCTTTGCCATGCGCCTCATCTCCTTATACTCATGTCTACTTTCTTAATCTCTCTGACAATCCCACTTCTTCGCCAGCCTCTTCCTCTGTATACTCTCCTGTACTTCCTCATTCCACCACATCTCCTTGCCCTCCTTCCTCTGTCCAGATGTCACACCAAGCACCTTCCTAGCAGTCTCCCTTACTAGCTCTGCTGTAGTTACCCAGCTATTCGGTAACTCTTCATTCCCTCCCAGTGCCTGTCTTAACTCTTCCCTGAACCCCCTCCCAGTGCCTGTGTTAACTCTTCCCTGAACCCCACCTCACAATCACCCTTATTTAATTTCCACAATTTAATCCTTGGCACTGCTTTCACACTCCTCCTCCGCTTCTTAATCACCATCATCCTGCAGACCACCATTCTATGCTGCTTAACTACACTTTCCCCAGTCACCACTTTAGTCTCCAATCTCCTCCAGACTGGCCCTCCTACATAGGATATAATCCACCTGTGTGCATCTTCCTCCACTCTTGTACACCACCCTATGTTCCTCCCTCTTCTTAAAATACGTATTCACCACAGCCATGTCCATTCTTTTCACAAAATCCACAATCATCTGACCTTCTGCATTCCTCTCCTTAACACCATACCTACTCCATCACTTCCTCATCCCCTCTGTTCACTTCACCAACATGCCCATTGAAGTCTGCTCCAATCACTAGTCTCTCACCCTTGGGTACACTCACCACCACTTCATCCAACTCGCTCCAAAATTTTTCTCTCATCCATCGCACACCCAACTTGTGGAGCATATGCACTAACATTCATCATTACACCATCAATTTCAAGCTTCATAAACATCACTCCATCAGACACTCTTCACCTCCAAAACACTCTTGGCATACTGTTCCGTTAGGATAACCCCTACCCCATTTCTTCTGCCATCCACACCATGATAGAACAATTTGAACCCGCCTCCTATACACTTGGCCTTACTTCCCTTCCATCTGGTCTCTTGCACGCACAATATATCAACCTTCCATCTCTCCAAATCAGCTAGCTCTCTCCCTATACCAGTCATACTGCCAACATTCAAAGTTCCTACCCTCAGTACTACACTCCTAACCTTCCTCCTCTCTTCCTGCATTCGGGCATGCCTTCCCCCTCCTCCTCTTTTTCGGCCAACAGTAGCCCAATTTCCGCCAGCACCCTGTTGGCTAACAGTACTGGTGGCGGTCGTTGTTAACCCGGGTCTCGACCGATCCGGTATGTAATTATGAAAAGTTCTCCCCATCAGTAATTTTTGGCAGAGGTTTTACGCCGGATGCCCGCCCTGGCGCAACCCTCCCCATTTATCCGGGCTTGGGACCGGCACAAAAAATGCACTGGCTTGTGCAAACCAAAACTTTGGTGTAAGTTAAGTGCTTTCGTCCTCAAAAAGGACTTATCAAAACTGCTGCCTCAAACCACTGAACAACTTAAACCGCAAACCTTTAAAATTAAATAAGTGATAAAATCGCCTTTAACCTTGCCAATAAAAAAAATAACAATGAAGTATTACCAATAGAAGTACAACTCCTATTACAACTAACTGACTTGCTGATAGGCTCTAGTACAGGCTCACAAGACCTTTTTAATGTACCTGAGGGCAGTCGGACTCCAGGAAATCTTACACTACTTATGCAACAGCTAAGCACTTTTGCTCCCCCCACCATATTCGAGTGGCTCCGATAATGGACTGGGCTTTGGAAACCTTTGTTTTATTAATGAACCTCAGTTAAGTGTCTACTAACAATGTGTGTGATGGAGCCAACGTGAATTTGATTCACAACACTAACTTAATGCACAGTTCTACAGTTCACTGGATGGACACGGACACTGATTTTCAACAATGGTTGAATTCTGTGCCTGATTTTGGTCCGACGTTGGCAACACCAAAATACAGGAATGTGTTACAGCACCTGCATTCCTTAGAAAATGTACTTACTAAATAAAATCCTTGATTTTGGACATTACCTTTCTTTCTTAGCAAATGTTTGAAAAACAAACAAGTACCAAAAGGTCTCTCTGCATGGAGATGTTTCCAAATGGTAGTTTGGCTTCCTGTGTGGCACACATCAAATTACTAGACTTTACAAGGCTGTTTGTGAAATTATGGCAATTTTAGTTTAACATAATAACGTCATATTATTAAAACTAGATGAAGAATTCAAGTCACATCATCATTCTATTACTACAGATTTGGCATTTCAGTGACACACAGATAAGCATTCACAAATATTTCAAAAAGCTGATTCTTTGCGTAAATATAACATCAATAAGAAAATCAAGAAGCTTCAGAAAATGAAGCTCTACTATGAATCTCAAAGTGTATCCTCTGCCTCACAACCTTAGTTTTTTATTTGACAATGACCAATACACCAGAGACACGGAGGAGGAAAGAATCAGGATGCGCAATTTTCCATGGAAGGTTTACCACTACAGGTGGTCAGGTCAGAGAGGCTAGCTGGCAAGAAGAATCAATTCAATCTGAACAATTCAAAGTCCAGGCACAGTTTCAACAGAACAGGAAGAATTGGAGGCATTCACGTTTTCAAACACAGATTTGATGGAATCTGGCCATGGCTCTTTGCCTTGTATCCACAACAGTGGTGAATTTTCCATATACAACTACAGTGATTGTGAGGTTGAAGATCTGCACCTTAAACTTTTTCAACAAGGGTTCACATTCGTTACCACACAATTCTAACGTCACTTCTCTTTTGTGGATTTAAAACCATTTGTAAGATGACGATGTTTTTGATTTTGGGAGAAAACGAACATGTAGTATATGGTAAGTTCAAAAGATCTAGTTATTTTGGCACCTGTTTGCTACTAGCGTTGCAAGTTTTTGATCACACAGAAAGGGATTTCACAGATTTTAGTAATCAGCATTTGTCCAACAGGTTTAACAACTTAACAACTAGAGAAAAGATACAACTACAAAATTTGACTCACAATCATTCACTTCTACCTATGAGAGGGTGTCTCAATGAAATTCATATTGCCTATGCTCAAATCAAAATTTTTTTTAGAAGACTTGCTGTTCCGAACAAGTACTGACATGGAATTATTTCATTTTTTGAATGTAGACTGTCCTGTCATTTTGGCAATCTTTGGGATCCTGAAGACTCATTGGGATATTTGTGATCCACGTTTCAGACCCACTGTGGTTACAAAGGGTTCTATTACTGAAACACTTGCAGTCTACACTGTCAGGAAGTTAAAGGGGGCATTAGATTTATTCCTTCAGTTACTGAAAGATTCTTGGCACTTTTTAAACAGACTGAGTTCAGTTGATTTTAGTAAAGATGTTTTATTTGTAACGGCTTGCATTAAAAGGAATTACTGTGTACAAACTCTTACACAATAAATCTGTAGGAATGAGATAGTTTATTGATGCTGCCATTAAGTGTCTGGCTTGATGCACATGAACTGAGGATTACTGAAAGTTTTATGGACATTACACTTGTGACATCTAGCCAATACCCCACCATACTGCCAACAAAAATGTGACATCCTCCAGTTAAAATCCAGGTCAATAATTAAGGAGCCTCAATCCTCACTACTAACTCCAGTGTGGGAGCATTACGGAAAACATCAGGGCAAACGAGTAAAGTTTCACAATTTCCTTTAAGAGCACAACAGGAACATGCTTTATTTCCTGGGACTGGACTATATACCTCTGTCCACCACAACTGTAATCCCTTATCATACACTTCAGAGCAATGTGTTTCAGTTTAAGGCCGCTGACTCGCTCACAAAATAAATTTAAATCTCACATACACTCAAACACTTATGAGAAGTCTGACAGATTTCTAGCTGTGTCCCCTCCCCAATACAAATGGTAAACGCTACCACCAGAGTCAGACAGGTCTACACGCCCTTCAAAGGGTGATCAATTATTAAAAATGAAATATCAAAATAAATGATAGCTATGACCAGAAGCAGCCAGGCATTCAAAGTGACCTGGGAAATATCAAATGGGTATAAGCACACTCTAATCTCTAAAGAACACACTGACTGACCAGCCACAATGTAAAATAAAAAACATTTAGTCATTAAAATGATTACAAGAATGTAAATCAATAACTTTCAATAAATACCAAAATTCAATCACCTGAAATATAAGATTTAACTGTAGAATAGAAGTCCACCATTTAAAAAAAAAACTAAGAATCACTGTAACAACTAAACTTTCCTACTCTAACTAAAGAACACTATCCCTGATCTAATCTAAAACATAACAGCAAGGCAAAGGCAGGCTTAGAGTTTTTGGAGAGTCCTTTTTCCAGGTATCTTCTGCACATTACTGTAACTATAACTCTCAACTAACTGCTGCTCTTTTCAAACTGCCTTTCAGCGGACTTCAGCAGTCTCATAGTTCAGGTTAACAATCTCAGCTGTCTTATTTTAAAAAAATAACAGTCAGCTGTTGGAAAAAGTTATTTTCCCTGTCAATCAGCTGTTCAAATCATCACCTAGTAACCAGGAACATTCTAATGACATCACCCATTGTCCAGCTGATTCTCCACAAACAGTTTGTACTTTAGAATCTCCCTCACAAGCATGTGCAATTAGAAATGTATCAAAACACTGGTAGATTCTTTAAACATTTTGTATAAACAGGGAAATACTCAATATTTTTAAAACTTATTTACATGTTCACTTAGACATGCTGGCATGGTTCTACCTGAGTTAGTCGACACGCCAGAACACCGACAAGCAAATAGCGAGCCCCAGAAGATCGATAATTCAGAAGACCGACGCGACGGATGAAAACACAGACGCCGAGGATGCAGACATGGGAAAAGGCTGTGTAAGTATGCGGTAGTGACGGACGTTAGGGTGCGAGTAAGGTAAGTGTGGATATTGACGGTCTGTGGGGATAGGGGTGGGTTAAGTGAGTTAGGGTCAGTGCGCGGGTTAGGTAAGTGTGTGGTAGTGATTGTGTTTGGGTTAGGGGCGGGTTAAGTGAGTTCGGGTTAGGGAGCGGGTCAGGTAAGTGTGCGGTAGTGATAGTGTTTGGGTTAGGGGCGGTTTAAGTGAGTTAGGGCACGGGTTAGCTGAGTATGCGATAGTGACGGACCTTAGGGTTAGGGTTGTAGATAGTTGTGTATGTGAGGTTTAGTGTGGGTTTGTAGGGATTTTGGTGTGCTTGTGTTGTGTGTGTGGTTTTTGGACAGGGAATGTGTTTTGTTTGTTGATTGTTGTGATTGTAGTGTGTGCAGTGTATGAGGTTTCGTGTTTGTGTACCGTTGGTTATTTCGTTGTCGGGCATGTGGGGTTTCGTGTTTTTGCACTGTCGGTTATGTGGTTTCGGTGATTGCGTTGTCGGTGTTTTGGGGATTCGATTATGTCAGGTAGAACCGCTGGCATACAACACAAGAGAACAGAAATGCCACCATATACACAAATCCCCTGCCATACATGCTAACACAGATGACAGTGCTTTCATTTTCTTCACATTTAAAAAAATGTTTTTTTGAAGAAGAGCATTTCAAGTAAAAATCAGGTGTAGCTATGGAGATGGCAGCTGCACCACTGTACACCAATTTAGTTTTGGGAGAATGGAGTACAAGTGTGTGTTAAAAAGTGAAGACAGTCCACACATTAAATTATATTTGAAATATCAAGACAATATATTTATATTATGGTTGGGTGGCCAGCCATTGTTAGAGAAAATGTTTTGGACAAGATGAATCACTCAACTAATTTTTTGAACTTTATCTTTTCAAGTTCAAATGAGAATATTCATTTTGTTAGATATGTTTAAGGATTTTGTAAACACACTTCAGTCAACCATCTTTATGAAACCTACATTTTCTAATAGTTACTTGCATTGGTCAAGACGTCATCCTGGTAATCAGAAAAAAGAATCATTCATGGGCAGATTATCAGACTGTTGATAATTATTTCAGATGATTCACTTAAGTTTGAGATGTTTAAACACGAATAAATGTTTTTAGCTAGACAGTACACATTAGAGGCCATAGACAGCTGTGAAGTAAAAGTTTTTGCAGTAAGAAAAGTACAGTTTTGTACCTACCATAAATGTAGATGTCAGATAGGAATGCATCTGCAGTCCTTACAAATGGGTTGTCCTGTCGTCAGGCAGCCCTTCGGTCGGCCGGATTCCAAAGTCTGGGTCTGGCCTCGGCTGGTGTTGCACTTCACCCGACGTCATAGCTGCAGTTATTCGGGTATAAAGGCATCAGCCGACGCCATTTTCCTCAGTGTTTCTTGCCCCAGATGCCAGGTGCCTTCTAGGAAGGCTAAATTTGGATAAATGCAAATGATTCCAAATAGTAGAGAGCAAACAAGAAAAATAAGCATGTATGTACATATATACAAACAAATACACCATAATAGATTCCCCCAGCTAGCTACAAGATGGGCAATTACCCTAGGAGTACCACAGAGGGGAAGGAGGGTGGGTAATCCTGACTGCAGATGCATTCCTATCGGACATCTACATTTATGGTAGGTACAAAACTGTACTATGTCCTTCAAGGATGCATCTGCAGTCCTTACAAATGGGTAGAATACCATAGCCAAACTGGGGGAGGAGGAGAAAAGAAATTATGGTGTAGTTAAGATCCCTTGCAAAACAGCAGTGGCAAAACCTGCTCGGGATCTAGAGTATAAAGGTAAATTATAATGCTTGGCAAATGTATGCACGGAGCTCCAAGTAGCAGCCTCTAAAATGTCTTTGGTAGCCACTCCTCGTAGAAAAGCTGTGGTAGTGGCTGTAGCCCTTGTAGAGTGCGGCCTGATGTTTTCTGGAGTTTTCTTCCCATGGTAGGAGTAACAAAATCTAATGCAATTTCCTATCCACTTAGAGATTGTCTGTTTTGAAATTGCTTTTCCTTCCATTCCTGTTGCATATGCTACCAGTAGCTGGTCAGTTTTTCTATTGCCCTTGGTCCTGTCCAGGTAGTAGCGTAATTGTCTATGCACATCCAAGGTATGCAACAGTCTTTCTCCCCTGTTTTGTGGGTTGGGGAAGAATGTAGGTAGGTGGATAGCCCGATTCAAAGATACTCTGGAGACCACCTTAGGCATAAAAGTAGGATTTGTTCTCATGGACACTATCTTGATGGAAGATCAGGAAGGGCTGTACTGCCATTAATGCCTGTAGCTCAGATACCCTTCTTGCTGAAGTGATTGCCAGCAGGAAAGCAGTTTTCCATGATAAGTATTGTAATTCTGCTGTTGCTGCTGGTTCGAAAGGAGGGAGTGTCAATTTTTCTAGCACAAAGTTCAAGTCCCATGCTGGCAATGGTGGTTTCCTAGGTGGTTTTACATTTTTAATCCCTCTCAGAAACTGCCTGAGCAGAGGATGTGAGAAGACTGGAGGATCCAAGTCGTATTCTGCTGAAATAGCTGATGCATGAATCTTAATGGAAGAATAGGACAGGCCTTTGTGGAAGAGCTCTGCCAAGTATTCCAGGATGTTGGCTATGTTTACCAGTGACACATTTTCTCCTTTTGCAGTACTCCAAATGAAATATCTTTTCCATTTTGCTGAATATTTTTTTCTTGTTGAGGGTCTGCGAGCCTCCAAGATAATGTCTTTAACCCTTTGGGATAAATTTGGGTTATTTGTTCTTATGCAATGTTCCAGGAAGTCAGCTGCAGTGTTTTCAAGTTTGGATGCAGGGTGTTGTAGTTGTTCTGTGTTAACAGTAAGGGAACAAGGGGTAGGGGCCATATTTGTTCCTGAGACATGCTCCTCAGTAATGGGTACGAATGTTGTTTTGGCCAGTCTGGAGCTATCAGAATGATCCTTGGACGGTCCTCTGATCTTCAAAAGCACCTTGTGCATCAAAGGAAGTGGTGGGAATGCATATGCTGTCAGGTTTTTCCAACTGAAAGATAGGGAGTCCACCTTCCAAGCAAGTGGGTGGTACGTCCTTGTGCAGAATTTCTTTAGTTGGTGATTGCGTGGGGATGCAAATAAGTCTATTTGTGGGAGTCCCCATTTTCTTGTAATGGTTTTGAAGATGTCCGGATGCAGCATCCATTCGTGGGCATCCGTGGTAGTTCTGCTTAGTATGTCTGCTAGAATGTTTTCTTTTCCTGGTACAAAAATTGCTTGTAACTGAATGTTGTAACTCAGGGCCACATTCCAGAGGTCCATTGCCATCCGGCATAGAGGGTATGAATGTGTGCCTCCCTGTTTGTTGATGTACCACATAACTGTGGTATTGTCTGTCCTTATCAACAGTCGACCTTGTCGAAGAAATGGTCTGAATGTCAGAATTGCCAGTTTTACTGCCAGCATTTCCTTTTGATTTATGTGTAGGTGCAGCTGGTCTTGAGTCCATAAACCTTGTATGCACTTGTCCAGCATGTGTGCCCCCCAACCGAGGTCTGAGGCGTCCAGTGTGATGGTTTGGCTTGGTTGAGCGTTGTGGAAGGGCAATCCTTTGTTTGATTGACAGGCCTGAGCCCACCATTGGAATTCTTGCTTCAGGCATGGAATTATTGGAATTTGGGTTTCTAGGCTGTGCTTGTGTTGAGAGCATAAATTCCTTAGGTACCACTGTAACTTTCTCATATGCAGTCTGGCATGTGGAACCAATATTATGCAGGATGCCATGAAACCCAAGGCTTGCAGGACTTTTCTTGCTGTTAGATGGTTCTGCTTTGTTAATGCCAAGAAGTAGAGAGGGAGTTGCTCCTGTTTTTCTACTGTTAGGAATGCCATTTGTCTCGATGTGTCCAGCTCTGCACCCAAAAAGGTTATCCTTTGGGATGGTATCAGCCTTGACTTTTTTATATTGACTGTGTATCCCAGGGCTTGTAGTAGGTAAATGACCCTTTTCAAGTCTTCTGCTAGCTTGTTTTTGTTGGCCGCTTGTATCAGGCAGTCGTCCAGGTAAGGGTAGATTTGGATTCCCTGGAGCCTGCAATGAGCAATTACTGATGCCAGGCATTTCGTGAACACTCTGGGCACAGTAGATAAGCCAAAGGGCAATGCTGAGAATTGATAATGCTCTGATCCTGCAAGAAATCTGAGGTATCTTCTGCAATTTGGTCGTATGGGGACGTGCAGGTATGCCTCCTTGAGATCTAGAGTTACCAGCCAAGACTCCTTGCCCAGCATGGGAAGAAGCTGCTGTAGGGTCAGCATTTTGAATTTTGGAACAATGAGGAAGGTGTTTAAAGCGGACAGGTCGAGAATAGGTCTCCATTTGCTTTCTTTTCTTGGTACCAGGAAGAGTCTGGAGTAAAATCCCTGTCCTTACTCCATAGATGGTACCTTTTCCACAGCTCTCATCCTTAATAATTGAGTTATTTGTTTTAGAGCTTCTGCCTTTTGATTTGGAGGTAGGTTTGGCATTCCTCTCTTCCCTGGTAGAGTATGGAAGTGAAACCTGTAACCTTGGTCTATTGTCTGCAAAATCCACTTGTCTCTTGTGATGCAATGCCAGTTTACTGAAAATAAAGCTAGCTTCCCGCCCAAGGGTGCTTCTAGTTGTTCCCTGGTAGGCGGTGGTAGAGCCAAGTCACTGTGAATGTCCTGTAGTAGTGGTGGTGGCTGTGTCTGTGGCTGCACCTCGCTGGTTTGTTGCCCTGCCACTGGCGTCCCCTGTAGGCACCCCTGGATTGATTTCTGCCTCTTGAACGCCTATTCCTGCCTCTCTGAGCTCTGGAGGAGTCTGGAAAGGACCAATTCTTGGAGGGACAATTCCTGCTAAACCTTGGAGGTTGGACCTGTAAGAAATCTTTCACTGTTTGGACAGATTTTGCCTTCTCTTCCATCTTCTTCAGCACCTGTTGTGCAGGAGAGCCAAACAAATTGATCTTGTCCATGGGAGCATCGAGTAGTTTTGATTTAACATGGTCTGGTAAGGCCTGCTCTTTTAACCATGCATGCCTTCTGATAACTGTGCCAGTCATGGCTGATCTAAAGGAAGCCTCCAGTGCATCATAGCCACATTTTAAGGAATGGTTACTGACTTGCTGAATGTTATGTACCATTTCCTGAACAGATTTTTTGTCTAATGGTTCATCCGAGGGCAGCTTTTTGGTTAACTGGTCTAGCATAAATTCTCGATACTGGATCATGTGGAATTGACAGTTCAAGGCCCTAGCTGAAAGAGTAGCAGAAGTGTAAACTTTTTTACCCCATCTCTCTAAGGACCTGGATTCCCTTTCAGAGGGGAGGGGGGTTTTGGCAGAAGTAGCTGCTACAGCCTTAGGACCCTGGGAGATAGTCTCGGGATCTGCAAAAGGAGCCTTATACAAATGGTAATGCGTGTCCGGGACCCTGTAGTACCTATCAGGCTTAGCAGGGGCCGGAGGTAGTGAATCAGGAGCAGTACAAGCATCATTAAATGCATCATCTACAACAGAGAGAACTGGAGGTATGGCTAAAGGCCTATGTTGTGGTAAATGCAGAAAAGTTCTAAGCCTTTTTCTAGAGTCTGAAAAATCCTGGCCCTGCCACTGAAATTGTTCCCTCATAGCATGCAAGGTTTCCCCAAAGGAAAATTCCTCAGGCGGAGAGGCAGAAGGAATGGACTCTTCAGCATCAGAGTCTTCATAAGGGGAGAAAGAAGCCTCTGGAGGGTTTGTATTATGTGAATCATCAGAGGAATCATCTGTAGAAACTGGCTCAGGTAGCTCTGCTCTAGGCCTCTTCTCTGGAGGTGGGTGAGAGGCCCTGTCTGGTTGAGGTTGGGATACCCGGATTAAAGAAATGAGATCCTCTGCTAGACTAAGCATTTGTGAACTAGAGCTAGGCCTGTGAGAGGGGGTCTTAGCAGGCACAGATTTAGTAGTTTTTGCTGCTTTAGCCCTGGCAAAGGCCTTAATGGACAAGGATGCAGGTGGCCTAGCAGCTCCACGTGCAGGGGTAGAGATATCCAAGGGGATAGTGTCAGATAATTCCTGAGAAACTGCAAGAGCAGGAGGGAATTCAGAAGCCGATTCCACCAGGTTGGAAGAGGCCTCGGTAGGAGGTAAGTTTTCGGCTGAAGGAAGAACCGCTTGCTCGGTTTCAGCCGAAACCGAGACACTCGAGTATGGCACAACCGCGGTTTCGGCCGAAACCGCAGACCGCGAGTGTCGGTCCTTTTCCTTGCGCTTTTTAGATATTTGCGTAGTCGGAGGATCCGACGGCATAATGTAAGCAAAATCAGAGCCGAAAAACTCCTCAGCAAATTCCGACCGACGTCTAAGCGTCCGTCGGTTAAAAGAAGCACAGGCTAGACAAGCTGCTACGTCGTGGTCTGGGCCTAAACAAGGTAAGCAGTAAGAGTGGAAATCTTTATGAGGTATTTGTTTCCCACAAGTTAAACAGTTATTCACTTTTTCTGACATCGGCTGAGGCAAGAAAGAGTCCCCAACGGGGTACTTAGCTTTTTAGAAGTCTTCGGTAGTAGCAATCTCTGGTTCTGACCGACCGGCACTTGCGAACAGCTTCTGCTTCGGGCGCCACGCGGCAAGAAAGACTGAGGAAAATGGCGTCGGCTGATGCCTTTATACCCGAATAACTGCAGCTATGACGTCGGGTGAAGTGCGACACCAGCAGAGGCCAGACCCAGACTTTGGAATCCGGCCGACCGACGGGCTGCCTGACGACAGGACAACCCATTTGTAAGGACTGCAGATGTATCCTTGAAGGACATCAGCAAATACAAACCTATCTTGTTGGACTTCGGTTGTGTACTGAAAACACAACTTGTGATGACCGTTTACAAAAAGCTTTTATGTGTACGTTTACTAATGAATCTAGTATCTTCAAAAAACTGGAAACAGAGTTTCACAGAGGAAACAAAACTGGAGTTTGTTCCCAAACTTGCTATCAGAAAGGTTAAATATTAAGAACATTTTTGAAATGCCCCCCACCCACCCCACCCCCACGTATAACATTAAAGTTAAATGCAAAATGAATAAATGTGGGAGATGCAAGCAGTGTTGGTACATACTTCACACAAAGTACTTGTGATAAATTACAACAGAAGTATAAAATGTTCAGGTAGGTTTGAATGAAACACTCTAGCAGTTGTTTACCCAAGTCAATGCATCTCTTGTGATGCATTTTAAGTGGGTAAGACGAGTGAAGGCTGAGATTGCATTTACGAACTCTGTCAAGACATTCTTAAAGGTAACTGCAACAATGTGCTTTTTAAACATTTTGTAGTATGTAAAGACTAACAAGTTTGTATTTTTTTATTTTGGAAAAGGTCAGTGAGTCTGAGCAAGCAAGCCCCTGGAAGGACTTTTTAACTAAACAATTTTTGTGGCAAATAGAAAGAACCCTGGTAAAACCACCCAAGGCAAATCGCAAACACATAGGAAAAATTGAGGCGAAAGTTTAAACGTTTGTGAGTGCTTTCGCAGTATCTATAACCGCTTCATCAGACAATACTCTCCAATTTCATTCAAAGTATTTAAAAGGACCATAACCAATAGTATTCAATAATCAACACAATCAAGTGATATTTTTTTTAAAAAAAAAACATATCCTGCAAACATAGTCCCTTATCTGGGATATACAGAACATATAAAAAATACACAAACCATATTTAAAACAAATATGTCTTCCTGAAAAATAAGATATATTAAATTAATATAGGTATAAATATACCTATATTAAACTAATATAGGTATAAATATACCATTTTTCATTATCTAAAAACCTTATTCTTTAATGCAGGTTTAATATAAATTTTGTCATTCAAACCTTTCCCTTTATTTCCTCTCATTCTAATTATCCATTTTAACTCGCACGTCTCCACCTTGTTCCTAATATCATCTCCACGTTCACTTTGAGCAATGGCCATAAATCTAAATGTATGCTGTTTACCATAGGTAATCACATTTAGCCAGAGCATTAGTGCATATTGAATTAATATGGTAAATATATTCTCTAACTCGATCTTGTAATCTTCTATCAGTTTTGCCTATGTACAAGCTCAAACATACTTGCATATAGCCAAATACACTAAATGACATGTATCACAAGCTGCTCTAACCTTAAACTCAAGATGTTTGCCTGAATCAGGATGTGTGAAATTCCCACTACTATCCATATAGTTACACCAGTTACATCTAGAGCATGGAATGTGTCATAATCAGTAATGTTTCTTTTGCTATTGTTATAATTCTTAGGATAAAGCATTTTTTTAAATTTTCTTATTTTTATAAACAAAAGTTGGTGTGTTCCCAATTACAGTGCTAACAACAGTAGTATCAGTGTTAAGTATCTGCCAATTACTTTTGATCACTTCATATTTTTAATATTACTTAAGTATGTCAAAGGCACACACAGGCATGTATTCTGCCTTCTTAGTTGTACATCCCATGATCCTTCTGAATAGTAGGGTCTACCCTCCATATCTCTCATGGATGTTACCCTCTTCAGAGCTGTATCCACTTCATAAGTGGTATACCCCCTTGCTTCAAATTTGGCTTGAAGCTCATGTATTTCTCTTTCAAAGTCAGTTTCGATCACATTCAACCTTGATGCCCACAATCTTTGGCTCTTGATTATATTTCAACATATATGCGGGGGATGCATACTTCTCCTATGGAGGTAATTATTTCTATGACATTGCTTCCTAAATGTTCTAGTAGAAATATTACCCTCAGTTGTCCTAAATATAGTTAAATCTAAGAAGTGATGTTGTAGAGAAATTCAGAGTAAACTTCAAAAATGATGTTGTTGAATTTAAGGATTCATGGAACTTGACTAATGCATCTACATCACCATCCCATATCAAAAAAAGGTCATCCACTAATCTACGATTAAAAAAACATATGCCTGAACGCCCTCAAAATGCCTACTTTCCCAATGAGCCATTATAACATTGGCATAGCTATTGGAACTGGATGTGACCATACCTACGCCATTTTGTTATAAATAAATTAAATCCCTAAATATAAGGCATTGTTCTCTAAAATTAGTTCCATGAACAAACACAGTAACTCAATAAAAGCACCATCATAATGACTGAACATACATAAATATTCCTTTAACATGTTGATACCAACATCATTCGGTATACATGTAAATAATGATTGTACGTCCACAGTTACAAGAGCATAAGTTGCACATAGTTGCTTACTTGATAAGAACATATATAAATAATTTAGAAACTTCTTACTATCTTTCAGTACATATACATTCTCATTCAACACAGATGTCAAGTGCTTTTCAACAAAAACAGACATGTTTTTCAGTGCACCACCGGCTACCAGACACTATAGGTCTAAAGAGTGGTTTGTATAGCTCTTTATGTACGTTTGGTAGACCTTGTAAGGTAGGAATCAATGGTTCTTCACATGTTAAATATTTAAATAAATTAATGGTGATGTTAAGACCTAATAAGCAATCCAATAAACTGTCATTGACTTTTCGCACCATTACATCTATTTCAGCCCTAGAAATTTCAGCATAAGTGTCAGCATCATTCAACATTTCCAACACTGAAGTATCATAAAAATCTGTACTCATTACTATAACTGGGCCACCTTTATCTGCCGGTCTAATGGCAATGGTGTCATCAGCACATCATTTTTTTTTTAAAGTGCTCTACATTCATCTAAACTCAGGTTGTAATTGGTTTTGCCCATATTTTTCTTAGTAAACAAGTTAAAAATGTTCTCATTTTTTTCAAAAACCAGAGTAGCATTATTTTTTTTAAATAATTTTTGATTAAAACAAATTTACAATCAGATTTTCATCTGAAATTTGTCAAATAAAGGTTAGAACATATATATGTCAAATAATTTATAAGCAAAATAATAAAATGGTTAACTAAGGTATTTACAAAGACATCCTATAGATTCAATTTACCATGGCGATTTCTACGGTTTTATGTTGTACATCAACAATAAGGAAGAAATAAATCAAGATTAGATACTAAAACAAGTAATTGTTTCTCAATAAACTTTGTAAATTAACCCACATTTAAAGATCATGCGTCTTTCTGGTAGTTCTAGCATTTATGTTTTTTAACTGTAATTGACAAACATCATTTAACAAATTAGTTAATTCAAAGAATGTAGGAGGAGATTCTGAAGTCCAATTTCTTGTTATTTTTCTAGCCACTGCTAGTGTTGCCCAGAGTAGAGAATTTTTGACACAATGTGGAACAGGTATATTAAATATCACCAGAGATTTGGTAACAGTAAAGTTACCTGAAAATAATATCTGTAGAAAATCATTTATGTTCTTCCAAAACAAAATAAGAGCAGGGCAATCATAGAACATGTGGACCCAGCCTATATCTGTATCTGATTTACATTTCTTGCATATGTTCCACTTTTTTATTTTATTCATTAATTGTGGAGTACAAAACCATCTGTTCATAAACCTCCATGTTTATAATCTACATTTAAGAGACAATGTTTTCCCAGCTGATTTTAAAATATTTTCTTTGTCTTGATCACTAGGATGGCTATTAATAGTGTAATAATAATTTCAATGATTCTCTGGACAAGAGTATGTTTCTGCTCTTATAGATCTAAAAAAAATGAAAGTTTATTACAGTATTTTTGTGTTGAAGAATTAGTTGAAAACAATGTATTAAGATAGAGATATCTTCTTTTGTAGTTGGCATAATCATGTGTAATTTGTTGTCTATGAATAGTCTGTTTGTACGTTTAGCCACATGGATTTATCTAACTGAAATTCATGTAATATACTTTCAACACTTTTAGTCTTAAAGTCAGATATCAACTGAAACCAAAACTCAAGTTCTTTTTCATTTAAGAAAGAAACTGTATTTAAATCTGATGTTATTAATATGCCTCGAGTAAAAACTATGGGGAATAATAAAGTGAAACACTCTAATCGGATATGTTTATATATGAAATTCCTAAACGTTACTAAGATGTTGTGAATGTAACAAGTTGTGTAGGGAAATATTATTTGTAAAGTAAAATAATCTTTTAGAATCCATAAAATGGGATTATGTATTATTTCTAACTTAAGAGTAGAAGGTTTCAGGATTAACTGCATGGCGGATGACTCCCATAATAACTTCCATTTAGCTAAGTAGGTAATGTCTAAGAGTTGAGTAATCACCTTAATTACAGAAGAGATGGAATAAAGAATTAGATCAGGAAAAGCAATAGCTCCATTACTCCAACTATGTAGGTGTTAAGGAGATATTCTTGACTTATTTGGATACCAAAAGAAGTATAATATCAGAGTTTATTTTGTTAATACATTTTTTAGAAGGAAGAATTAGGATCGATTGGATAATGTATAATATTTTAGGCAAGATAATTTTTATGATAGTTAATCTATCTTCTGTGAATGTTATTTTCCATTTTGAGATTAGATTTTGAATATTACTAAAACATTTGTCATATTTAAGTCGTATAATTGTTTTAATATCTTTAGCAAGGATAATTCTCAAATAAGTGATTTGGTCTGAGATAAGTGATTCACTCCCCAATACAAACGTTTGTGAATGTATGTAGCCTTAAACTAAAGTACTGCGATTGCCTCATACTACCTATATATGCTAGTCTGCCCTTCCATGTGTGCATCTCAGCAGCCTACCGCAGACCGCTTTACTACTCTCTCCCCTCCAGTCCCTACGTCCTAGAATAATTCTTATTGCCACAAAGAGCCTTGCTCAACTTTTCTGCCTGCTATCTTCCTACACCACTAGGTGGCAGCACCTACCAACAAAAAGCCTGTACTACATTAATCTCTAATGGTTTAAGTACTTTCAAACTGACTATATTTTTCATATCCTACTCTATTTCTCTAAAACTGGGAATAAATCACTCTCTCCCTACAAAAACAATCACCAACATTTAAACTAGTTTATTTCACTACTTCTTCCTTGCAGTATTCATCACTTTACCTACTTGCCTTACTTTTGCAAGGCAGTTGCCGATACTTTTTCGGCTGTATTTTCACTTTTTGCTCTATCCCGCTCCGTTCACCCTGTGGGCTCACTCCGCTCCCCTACCCCCAATTCCACCCACCCCCACAGCAACTACATTTATACATAGCTATCCACTTCGCCACACACCCAACAACCAATTTATATCCCTCCCACCCCACATTTAATCAAACATACCATACCTATAAATCCAACCAATTATCACTTCTCCTTAATAATGAAGACATACCTCCTGCAAATGTCATTACTATCCTCTTACAACTACCCAAACAGGACAACTTCCCACAACCCCATAAAACCACTACCAATTTCTCTCCTATCCTATCTCCTTACTCCCTAACAATTACTCCAGCTTATACAATACTACTGCTGTAAGCTATAGCCATATTAGACACTCTACCTTTTACCCCAAATCAACAGCAACCCAAAAATACTGTACCATACTAGAAAAACTAGCACAATTAATGCATAATGTCCATCACAAATTCCTAAGTGCTGGGGATATTCACCCAAACCCAGGACCTAGCAATACAAGTCCTCCGACCAATTCACATCAGTTCCCAAGACAACACAACTTAACTCCAGGCCAATAAAACGTCTACTTGTCCTAAAACATAAATATTAGAAGCATAAACAACAAAACACTAACTACACACACTAATCTTTCAATGCTCCCCTGATATAGTCAGTATAACAGAAACATGGCTAAAACAATCTACCCAATATACAGAGATCCTACCACCTGGATATAGTATACTTAGGCAAGATAGGCTAGGTAAAAAAGGTGGAGGCATTGCCCTGCAGTACAAAAACAGTTTATCCATAACTGAATTCGAGGTAACTACACCCCCTTTAGAAAAAGCAGAAATTCTCTCAGTAAAGCTTAAAATAAGTAACAGAAAAGCCATCACCCTAGTAACAGGATATATCCTACCAGGCAACAACATCCCTATCATGGAGACATTCCTTCAATGGTTATCTCAATCCATGCCTCAAGAGACAATTGTATTAGGTGACTTTAATATAGACTGGCTCACATGCTCTGCTCAGCTACCTACTAACCATATCAATCTTCATACCTTCTCTCAAGTAAGGAAACAGCCCACCAGAATAGTCAAAAACAGTAAAAAAAAAAAAAAAAAAAAAGCCTATTAGACTGGATCTTACAAAATAAAATACCCTGCTCCTACTTAGCCGTAACCCTTCTAGACTCATTGAGTGACCATCAAACTACTTTCTTACTTAAATACAACTCCCATCACCCCCAGAGTCCTATACTTCAAACAATTAGAAATAAAAAACACTAACCCCACTCACTTCAGACAAGAACTAAAGCTATATAATTGGTCTGACCTTTACCTACCCTTAAATGAAACTATTCAACACTTCAACTCCACCTTCTTAGATATATTAAACAGACACTCCCCTGCAAGAACTACTAGAGTAAAGTCAAAACCAGTTCCATGGTTAACTAGGGAAACTAGGCAAAAAATAGCTGAAAGAGAGCCTGGATAACCTGGAGGTCCAATAGAAGTCCTAGTACACAGCAAGCCTACCAACAGATTAGGAATCTCACCAAAAAACTAGTTATCCAAGACAAAAGAAACTACTTCCTTCTCAATCAAACCAAACACATGAATAACCCTAAGAAATTCTGGGCAGGTTTAAACAAGTTACTACACCCTGATAAAATCATTACTCCACCACCATTAGGATTAACAAAAGACAACATAGCCAAATCATTCAATATATTCTTTACTGAAACCATACAAGCTCTAGCCCAACAATATCTCACCTGTCACTACAACAGGTGTCCCCACCTCCACTAACTACATGCACACTTTTAAACTGCAACCCATCCAACCTCCTACATAAGAAAACTACTATCCCAGATGAAACCCACAACACTAGGAATAGATTCCCTCCTCAATTAATTTCTAAAACAGGCAGCAGCAGAAATAGCTGTACCAGTTTCTATACTAATCAACAGATCAATTACTGAAGCTACAGTGCCCCTGACTTGGAAAACTGCCTATATCATACCTCTTCACAAAGGTGGCACTTCCTATGACATATCCAACTACCAACCAATCACTATTCTATCTCCACTGGCTAAAATATTAGAAAAATTCATCCACCATCAACTTAAGTCCCACCTTATAAATCAGCAAGTCATATCTCCAACTCAACATGTACCACCATAGTACCACCACAGCTCTGTTAGCATTCACAGATACCATAAACCATAACAGGAACAATGGTAAACTTACTTCTGCCCTTTTCTTAGACCTATTAAAAGCCTTTGATATGGTTAGCCATGACAAACTCACCTGCCACCTCAAAAACCTAGGATTAGACAACCAGTCAATCTCCTGGTTCGACAACTATCTTAGGGACAGGCAACAAGCAGTACGGTGGAACAATAACGTGTCTTCATTTTTACTAGTCACTCTTGGGGTACCTCAGGGATCAATACTGGGTCCCTTGCTAATCTCAATTTTCACAAACAATCTCCACTCAGCAGCAAATAGCACTAGCCTTATCCAATACGCAGATGATTCCACTATAATATGCAGTGCCTCAACCATGCAAAAACTACACAATAAAACCCAGGATAATTTCCACTTGGTTGAAAACTGGCTTACTGACAATGGCCTCATTCTTAACCCCAAAAAGACCAAGATCCTGCTATGTTACCCCTCACAAAATACCAGCCTTACCACCACTTTCAATACTCACTCTAAAAATGGTACACTTATCACACCCGAATCTCACACAAAACTACTAGGCATTACCATTGATAAGTTAAAGTTTGATATCCACATTAATCTAGCTATTAAAAACACTCACAAAAAACTAGGTAGTCTATACAAACACAAATCCTACTTGACCCATACTGATAGGATCACAATTGCTTGCATTCACTTGCTCTCAACATTACTTTATGCATCTCCAATCCTAACAAATCTATCCAAAACAGAAACCAGCAAACTGGCAACCTGCTATAATCAAATAGCCAAATTTGCTAATAACTCATCTTTTAGAACCCATCACTGTCATAACCTAAAACAATTGGACTGGCTTGAACTGCCAAAATTATTAATCTACAATCAACTTATCATTACTTATAAGCTGCTCTCCCACCCAAATAAAACACCAGCTTTAAGCAACCTAATTCAGCAGTATTCCTGTCCTAGGCAACTCCGCTTCACAGATAAGTTCCTATTAACAGTTACTAGCTCACACAACCATGCCGGTGACTCCCTTTACTCATCTTACATATCCAAAATTTGGAACTCCCTGCCTCCATCCATTACCCTGGAATCTTCTCTATCAAAATTTAAGAACTCTAACAAACGCCATCTCAGCAACAAATGGCTATGTCCCTGCTCCACACCAGACTAACTTCAGTCCTACTCCACCCCTGCTATAACTCTTGCCTTAAACACAATCTCCTGATAGGACTGTTTTGTCTTACCAATACCACATTCAGATGCATGATGTGACTCTAGATAGATATTTAACATACTTTGTATATGTACTGATCATTATATATGTCTTTGTGAAGGAATTAATAACGTGTGCTCATCTATATTGTCTGGTTGAATATACTAGAAACATGTAAAATATATTGTTTGTATGTCTTGCATATGTGTTTCTGTGGAGCTTTTCTCCCCGGGCCTCCACTGAAAATGGACATGTATCCAGTTGGACTATCCCAGTTAACAAATGTAAAATAAATTTAAGAATGTTATAGAATTTTATTTTTATTTGAATATACAGGTAATATTTTTGTTTTATCTTCACTGAAAGACAATCCAGAGATAGTTTGAAAAGTTTTGATAGAATTTAATAAAGAAGATACTGAAGAGTCAGTACCTTTTGTAATTATGACATCATCAGCAAATAACTGTATTTTTGGTGTTGTGTCTTCATCTATGTTTAGTCCTTCAATATTCTTGTAATTTCTTATAGTATTTGCCCATGGTTACATTATTGAAGTGAACAATGGCGAAAGAGGACAGCCCTGTTTAGTACCTTTTATAATGGGAATTTTGTTTGAAGTATATGTACCTATTCTTATATAGGCTAAAGCTCCTTTATATAGATTTTCTTTAGTAAGTTTATGAAATTTGAGAAATTAATGCATTCTATTAGTGTAAACAAATAATCCCAATCTATTGAGTCAAAAGCCGTATTAATGACCAAACGAATTAGAGTTAAGTATTTTTTTTCCTGTGAGAGAAATCAACAAGTGCTAAGGTTTGTCTAATGTCATCAAATGTGCTTCTTTAATTACAAAACCAGTTTGGTCATCATCGATTAAAAAGGGCAACATTTTCTTATATCTTTGAGTGTAGATGTTCATGAACATCTCAGAATAAAATTTAATAAGGATATGGGTCTGTATCAGGAGCAATAATTGGGATCCTTGTTAGATTTTTAAGATTGGTGAGATGAACGTATATTTCCATGAAGGGGGAATCAAATTCTGTCTGGGCAATATTATATATATTATGAAGTAGCTGTTTTAGGCATGATTTTATATATTTCAGATATGATGCCATTTCACTGTGTCTTGTTAGGTCTTAGTTTATTAATGTGAGTTACATCATTACATGTGATTTATCAATATTTTCTATCTAATTTGTTTAGTCTATTTTTGAGATTTGTATTGCTGAAACTTATGTTATCCTTAGACTCAGTTGGATGCAAGGACTGATTGATTGTATGAAAGTGATTTCTAAATTCTTCTATTATATCCTGTATATTATATACTTCCTTTTTCTTCAAAGGATATATTTCATTGATATGATTCTGTTTAACCTTTTAGTTTTATTCTTAAGATTAAGTGTTTAGGGTTTAAAGAATATGCTAGAAATTTATATTTTTCTAATGTAATCAATTTTATGGTGAAGTATTTTTCTATATTCTTCATTAAGTTTATTTATTTCATCTTTAATATTACTGGATGCAAGTTTATCTTTATTTTTAAGATACAATGAGTCAAGATTGTTCTGAATAGTGTTTAGATCTTTGTCCCAGTTTTTTTCTTTTATTATGGTACCATTTGTTAATTTGTCCATAAATGCAAGCTTTTAAAGCATCCCATATACAAGTGTCATGAGTATTGGATTCTGTATTTAAGTTAATAAAACTCTGTGCTTCTTTTATAAATGTTTGAAATGCTTTTAATTGTGTAAGGTATGCTGGTATTCTTTTTATTTGTATATCGGGAAAATTATTTATTTTGAACTCAAATAAAATTGCATTATGATCCAATATTGGGCATGAAATGATTTTATTGTATGTTAGGTCATGTAATATTTGAGTGGAAAGTAATAATCTGTCTATTCTAGAATATGACCTGTGCCTGTTAGAGTAAAACATGTATTGTAGTGTGCTAGAATCTACAAAGTCATAGATATCCTTTAGTTGATAAGCATTCATAAAACTTACCAGCTGTTTAGCTTGTGGAGTATTTTTTCTCTTCTACAAGTTTGTTGAGTCTTTTGAATTTAGGATACAATAAAAATCTCCTGTCTTGACTAAATTTCCTGTAGAATAAGCTACTATCTGATTTAAATGTTGTCTAATTGTGTTGGTGCCTATACCTGGTAGCCGGTAGTTATTTATTAAGGTATATATAGGTTCATAGGTAGGTACTAGGCTATCGGCCCTGCAGCCTATACAAGCCCAGCCAAAAAGGTACCCTGGCTTTTGCCACCCAAAAAAAATATTTTCCTGTGCCACTGTTGAGCAGAGCCACAGAGGTGATCCCCAGGGTGAATTTCCCATTCCCCATCCAATCATCAAGATTTTTCTTGAAGAGTGCTAATGAGGAGCTTTGTTTGATATAGATAGGTAGTTTATTCCAGAGTATGGGAAGTCTCTGGGACAGGAATCTATCCTTCCAGGATATCATATTCTAGAATAGACAGATTATTACTTTCCACTCAAATATTACATGACCTAACATACAATAAAATAATGTCATGCCCAATATTGGATCATAATGCAACTTTATTTGAGTTTGAGGGATATTTTTTTGTTTATTTCAATTATGGCTAAACATAACAAACCTTTGCCATCTTTATGTGTGTAAATTATTCTTGGTAGAGAAAGCGATTTATCCCAAAGAATAGCAACACCTCTTTTTTGTATATTCAGAACTTGCAATAACTATTTATTTGTGTAAGTATTTGATACTATTTTCTAATAAATGGGTTTCTAGTAAGAAAATTATATTGGGCTTATGTAAAGCTAGATATTTGAACATACTGCCTCTTTTTATGGAATTAAGACCATTGATATTAATCGAAATACCTCTTAATGTGGTCATATTAAAGAAGTCTTAAAGTTTTGTAACGTCAATATCATAAGTAATTTGTGCATCACTTTTTTATATTGTGAGTTCAAATTAAATATAATAAACATTAACTTATCTATGTGGGTAATAATTATTTCATAAACAATATCATTTAGGATGTTATATATGGGAATAATGAAGGATGTCAAAAGAAATGTATTCGCAATCTTTGTTATATGTTGTAAGAAAAAAAAAACAGCTCCCTGCCTGAAGTCAGAAACTCTGTCTCAATGGCATCAACCACCGACATCAATCCTTCAAACAGTAACAGCAGAATAAAGCTACCACTTGTTATATATATTATAACAACATCAAGTGAAAGTTATAATAGAAAAGAAACATTTTAAAAACTTATAAAGATTTATTACGTGTCTCATCTGGATTGCTTCTTTATTCTAAATGTTAAATAAGGATATATTCACAGATTCTTTAACAGAGAAGTCTGAGAATATTATAAAGGAAACTTACTGATATAAAACAAGATTAGACTATGATGACTACATAAGAAAGTAAATGTTTAGGTGTATGTGAGTTGTATGTATGACTTTAAAGACAGAATCAGCAGTTTATCTTAAAGTTTGTTTACAAATCTAATTAAGATAAATGAAAATAATTTGAATAACTCTATAAATACAAAAGATATTTGTCTAGTTAAGAAAATGCATAATCTATAATTTGTTATTGGATGTCAGTATAACCATTCTTCTTTTATCATCAAAGATGACATAAGTAAGTTTCTCTACACCAAACAGTCAGATAATATAGAAAAGTTAATCTTTTTAAAACATAAATATTGAACACTTTGTTAAATGAAAAAAGTATTTAGAAACATTCTTAGCCTATAATATATGTTTCTAGTAAATATTTACACAAACATTTATAATTTTGTATTGATTACACATATAGCATTCTGACACCTTAAGGTCATGTAATATGGTAGGAACCAGTTAGTGACTGTTAAGGGTACATAAATATATTAAACATATGCAATGAGACTGTATGGGGAGACATTCATTTATCAAAGATATACATAAAGAACATCTTCTTCAGTATAATGTTTAGATTAGATAATGCATTTACTAAATAGCATAATTTATTTACAATGTGTCTCAATAATGTTTGTATCTGCTGGTATAATACAGTAACAATGTATATGTATTCTACCAAATGAAAGTGAATAAGTGAATAAACTGTAAAAGGACTTTTGCATCAATGATGTGCATACAAGCTGAGTCAGTGTTACTACAACTGTAGGCGTCTATAGTGCAGGAAAGGTTATATCTTATAGTAGGTCTATTTTTTTATACATTGTCATTAAAATACAGGAGTTTGTTACTTATGAATTGTGTTAAATATGTGAGGTTTATCAGAAATTATCAGGGAAAATAACACTGCAAATCCTGTGCAGTTATTTCAACAGTACCATAGATAAAACGAGGAGACTGCACAACTTCACCAACCCTGTTATATGTAAAAATCTTCAGTATCTTTTTTTTTTTTAATGCACTGGGTAACCCAGCTTCAGTAACAGAGGGGGAAATGCACCACTTCAAAATTAATTTGAGCAAACAATCTCATTAAATGATGTATATAAACTGCAGAAGCATATATCCTTTTGTTACGAGTGCAGCTTTAGCAAAACAAAGCATCCATCAGAGAATTGTCAATAAACCCAAATATTCACAAAACATGGTCTCAGCTAGTGACCACAAGTCAGGCTATTATACAACTGAATATATGTTCAAATTTGCCTGTACCAGGTAACTTGCATATATCCACCATTCTAAAGCAGTAAACCTCTAGCCAAGCTTCAAGCTTTGCCTCTTGTTTGAAATTAGCCATTATAAAATCTTTGTCACATGTAATATATTTAAAATAGGTTACATATAATGTTGACAAATTTTCAATTTAATGTAAGAACTGCCTACCTATATTCATAAATCAGTGTCAGGCACTCATTTTCTTGACTTGCGCTTGTAGTCCGATATGTAACTGCATAGTACTTGTTGATCCACATAGATTTAAACTGCAGGACTCATTTGCTTTTTTTTTTTTTAAATACTCTAAGCAAAAAAATATAACAAAGAGGCCATTTTTCGGCAAAAAACAAAGCTACAGTTCCTGGAACAGCTTGTCCAGTAGCAATGACATCAGAGAGCTTCGTAGGACTACAAACGCAAAGTAGAAGCTGTTCTTGCCTTTCCAGGATGAAAAGACTGAAATGAAAAAGTACAGGCTCGCAGACAATCCCCACGAGCTCTCACTAATCCAAAGTTCGCTCTCTTGGTTAAAAATGAGAAAAAATGCAGGAAAAAAGGTTCAGAAAGCTTTTTCTTTGTAATTTAAACTCAGTTGTTGAAACCTGTAATGTTCGCTAGCTTGTGAATGGTCCAGCAATCTGCGATCAGTCACAGCAGAAACAGTGCACAAATCACTATTAACAGTGCTAAACATGTATAAAAGAATAAACAATAAGAAAAAAAAACAGCCTCCTCAAACAAATACATACTGACTACTATATCATCATCATTGTTATTGTTAAAATCCCTAAGTTTTGTACCATAGCATTTCCTCAGTATATGCACAACTTTTATGAATGAAAGCATCTCTGGGTAGTATATAGTCTCTGGTTTTAATTAAATCTCTTAAAATGAAACAAAGTAAAGGACTTAACTGAAACAAAGTAAGGTAGCACATGTCCTGAACTATTCAGGGAAATCTAAAGCATAGTCCAGGGTACCATACTGTGGAGATATGTCATTGTTTGATTTATAGGTAGTTAACATCTTGTTAATAAGATTAAGAGCATCTCCTTCAATTTTATTTGTTGTAAGAAACATAAGAGCATATATGCAGCTTAATAATGTATAATGGAGAAATTATGTTAACTTTTCTGTCTTTTATTATCTTCTCATTTTTATTAAGTGGTTTATATTCCCTTATTTAGTCATTACATAAAGCTCTCTACCCCTTTCACAGTTATTAACATTTATAATATGTTGTAGATAAGAGAGTCTGTATTAGTATAAGACAGGAAGTTCAGCTTATAATTATAAGTATACCCTTTTCTTTTACTTCATAAAGGATAAAATTATTCTTGAATAATAGGTGTTATGTATTTATTAGAATTAAGTGATTATAAGTAATTAACTGTAATAATAATGTTTTTATAATTAATGGGCTATAGGTAACTTTTATAAAGTGTTTTTTTTTTTAAATGAGAAGCTCTTACCTTGCAAGAAGATCACAATCTTAGTTCAAGAAGAAATTAAAAGAAAGAATATAGTTGTACTTATTTGTTCTTTAGTTTCTTTTGCTTTTCAGCAGATTTCCATGTAGAGTTTGAAGCAATTCTTTTAAGCGAAGGGTTTGCACACTCCATTTCTTCTATTTTCTCTAGAACTCTATGGTTTTGAACATAAGAAAGAGCTGAATCCAGGTCCTCAAATATTTTAGGTCACTTTGGAAGGAAAATGCTCAACTTTGCAGGAAACAAAAGGTGTATTTTGATTTACATCTTTTTCAGTTCTTTGATCAGTGGCAAAAAAAAAAAACTTTCCTCTTATTTATGACTAGTGAAGAGAAATTTTTGTCAAAGCAAATAGTCATATTTCAGAGGAGATCTAGACCAAGCAGTTTTTAAAACTAGCTTTATCTGAGGAAGAGAGAAATTTAACAATAACTGACCTATGTTGCTTTCGGGTAGAAGAATTTACAGCAGCTAATGACTGGTGTGCTCTCAATGCCAAAAGACAGCCTATGGTAGGTCTAAGATAGTAGGTATCCAGGTGTTGAGAAAAAATAGCATTATTGATGAGTAAATGCATACTAGGTGTCTTAAAACAACGTGTATTATTAGTGCTAATATTGTCAGTCTTTAACTGGATCTTTAGCATAACATTACGGGTAAAAGTTTTCAAATCAATTAAACAGCCAGTAATATCGGTCTTTTGTGTTGGTATAAAACTCATACCTCTATTCAGCAATGAAAGTTCGTTAGTAGTCAAGATTCTCGAAGAGATGTTCCATACTAGGAAGTAGCTGGTTTCTGCAACACTCTAATGTTTTGTCTATCCTGTCCGGTGTTAACTTGCTTTTTGTTCTCCCTATGCTGTTGGAGCGCTTGTCTACAGCATTGTTGATGGGAAACGGAAAAGAATGGCCATTCCTCTTCAGGACAATAGCTTCTTTCTGTTGTGCAGGCATTGAATTACTTACAGAACTTGTGTTAGTCCCACTCTTGGTGGTATAAGGAATATTGTTAGTTTTACTTCTGGCTCCTAAATCAGATTTTACGTTTGTAGCTGCTGGAATCATATTAGATGGTCCTGCTTGTATGTTCTCTATTGCAGGTTACGCAACTACACTTAATTGTGTTGAATCGCTTCTTATCCCATCAGATTTTGCAGAAAATGACTCATGTCTACCCGTTGGTTTGAGCCAAGTGAACACACACCCTGTTGAAAAGTCCGTTAAGTCTGTATCCAATTTCTTTTGTTTCTGTTAAGTTAGCTTTCATTCAAATAGATTTCAAATACAGCTACTGAATCAAGGTTGTGACTTAACTTTAACATCCAGTAGTTCTGAAGAACATTTCTCAAAAAGTTCACATTGCGTAGTAATAATGGTCTGTGTCAACCTGTCCTCTTCAGGTCTAAAGAAATCATTGAGGAGCTTCAGATAATTAAAACCTAGACCTAGGTTTAACTTTTACCATTTAATCAAGAGGCCTTCATATGCCTCACAATAGGTGGGCATTTTTAGTACTCTAAGACGTCTTGATATGACCCGAAGCTCAATACAAGCTTCAAAATGATAGCACTGTATTTGAAAACACAGAGGAAACTAACAAAACTGTTTTTTCCCCCCAAACTTGCCATTAGAAGGGTTAAATATTAACATTTTAGAAATGCCCCCCCCCCCCCCCCCCCCCACACACACACACACACAGGTATGACAAAGCTAAATGTAAAATGAATACATGTGGGAGATGCAAGCAGTGTCGTACATACTTCACACTAGAAGTACTTTTCTGATCAATTATAACAGAAGTATAAATTGTCCAGGAAGGTTTGACTGCAACACTCAAGCAGTTGTTTAACAAAGTCAATGAGTCTTTTGTGATGCATTTTACATGGGTAAGACAGAGTGAAGTCTGAGAAAACGCATTTACGAACACTGTCAAGACATTCTTAAAGGTAACTGCAACATGCGCTTTTTAAGCACTCTATAGTATGTAAAGATTTTAACAAGTTTGCATTTTTTATTTTGGAAAAGGTCAGAGTCTGAACAAGCAGGCCCTTGGAAGGACTTTATAGCTAAACAATTTTTGTGCCAAATATGATTAGATGCACATTTCTTTCCTGGGATCAATAAGTATGCTTCTAATTTACCTGCTTTAAGTTACAAGCACAATTTCCTCTCCTAGGAGGTGTACTTCTACTGGTAAGCCCTCATTGGTACTTTTTTATTGGCAAGGTTAAAGGCTGTTATCAATTATTTAACTTTAAAGGTTTATTTAAATTGTTCAGTGGTTTGAGAGAGCAGTTTTGATGGTCCTTTTTGAGGATGAAAGCATGTAACTGCCTTACACCATAATGTTCAGTTTGTATTGTCAAACTAGATTTTTTGGATGGTACATTCGTGACTTGCTTTTAGTTCTGAGGAGTTCCCTCAGTTTTTTTTCTCGGTTGGTTCCCTGGTGTTTTTGCATGTTGTACTATACAGCAGTTTTGGACACTGCAGAGTGGCATTTTAAATGGTAGAGAAGTCTCATTAGTGACTGCTGTACGTGTTAAAAGTACTTTTTTCATTATTTGAAATCTATAGGCTTTACACTAAACACAGTAAGAAAGCCTGGAAAAAAGTTAAAATTAATATATTGCTGTGATCTTGGGATGGTGGGGTAGTGCTGTAAAAGTGTGCTGATCCCATTACCTGTAAAATTAAGATAATTTCCAGTATGCCTGGGGTGAATATCTAGATTAATGTTCTTGGTTTATTTTTTCTTTACACAAATAGGCTTGAAAAATAAAGCAAAATGGGGAAAGGCTTGGAAAATGATTGTCTGCTATTTTTTCCTTTAGCAGATGCTCTGTGGGAAGACATTTACAGGTTCAATCAGTTAATAAAAAGTGAAATGAACAGTGTTCCGAGTGAAATTTACAAGAATTCTTTCTTTCATAAGCCTGCAAATAAACAGTTCTTTTTTCCCATCATTATCTACTTTTGCTTGGAGATGAACAGTCTTGTAGGTGTAAGCAATTGGTCATGAAAGATCTGACCACCATGTACAGAGCAAAATGTAGGGAGTACAATGTCATCAGCATTCAAAAGTACATTATACATTTCAATGAAAAATGGAGTTTGAAACTGCATAAATTAAGCAAACTATACAAATCAGTGCAATGTTTAGTTTATTTACTTAAGATATCCAGTGCACTTTTTCTTAAGACTAAAAGTTAGTTGACTAAAGGCATGCAAGTTGTTTTTCGCATCTGGAAGGGAAATACAGAAGAAAAGAACAAACATCAATCTGAATAAGTCACAGCACTGCCTCTAGTAAGTGAATTAATATGGCTAACCCTAACGTTAGCACAGGAAATGACCGTGTGCGCAGTCATTTATTTGGGGCAACTGCCCCTAGTTGAAGAGGTTTACTTCCATTTTTAGAATGTGTATATCATCTTGTATCATTGAGAAGCTAAAACTGTATTTATTTCTTAGTTTCTCGAGTGTATTTATTGAAGTTGAGATTCTGGGTAAATGTAATATTGGTTCAAATAGTGACGAGAAGAAACGGCTACATGAAAAAATAGCCTGCCAAAAATTAATGTGTGCATGTAAGCTAAAAGTACAGTTTTGTACCTACCATAAATGTAGATGTTCGAGTGCTAATACAGCTGCAGTCATAACAGATGGGTTCTCCTGCCGTCAGGCGGGTCCTCGGTCAGCCAAATTCCAAAGTCTAGGTCCGGCGTCGGTTGTCGTCGCTTCTTCCCTGACTTCACTGCGACAGGGGTATAAAGGAACCAGCAGACGCCATTTTCTTCAGTTTTTCTTGCCCCAGATGTCAGGTGCCCCCAGAAGGAAGGCAATACATAAATTTGTGTAATAAAACAATGCAATATAATCAAAATACAGTAGTTGCAAGCAAATACACCATAAATGAATACCCCAATCAGGTTGTATGAGGAGGTGTTAGCCAATAGGCCTGTCCCAAGAGGGGAAGGAGGGAGGGAAACCTGGACTGCAGCTGTATTAGCACTCGAACATCTACATTTATGGTAGGTACAAAACTGTACTATGGTCATCGTGCATACAGCTGCAGTCATAACAGATGGGTAGAATCCCAAAGCTAAGAAAGGGGTGGTAGGCACTAGGTGGAACTAGGAGGAGCCAGGATGCCCTGTAAGACTGCAGTGGCAAAGCCTGCTCTAGTTTTGGAGTATAATGGTAGGTGGTAGTGCTTGGAGAAGGTATGCACAGAACTCCAAGTGGCTGCTTCCAAAATATCTTTGGTAGGAACTCCTCTGAGGAAAGCTGCAGAGGTAGCTGTGGCCCTTGTGGAGTGAGATCTGATGCCTGTAGGTACAGTTTTGCATGAAAAGAATAGCAAAAGCGTATGCAGTGGGCTATCCATTTTGAGACTGTCTGTTTGGAAATTGGCTTTCCTTGAGCACCTACAGCATAGGACACAAAGAGCTGTTCTGATTTTCTGAAAAGCTTTTTTCTGTCCAAATAATAAAGCAGTTGTCTGTGGATGTCCAAGGAATGTAGTAATCACTCCCCTTTGTTTTGAGGATTAGGATAATATGGCCCGATTCAAAGCTACCTTGGATACCATTTTAGGCATAAAGGACGGGTTGGTTCGTAAGGAAACTCTGTCCTGATGGAAGATGATAAAAGGCTGCACAGCCATGAAAGCTTGTAGTTCTGAAACTATACGAGCTGAGGTAATAGCCAGAAGGAAAGCTGTTTTCCAGGACAAATATTGCAAATCTGATGAGGCAGCTGGCTCAAAGGGAGGCAAGGTCAGTTTTTCCAGAATGAAATTGAGATGCCAAGCAGGTATTGGTTGTTTCCTTGGGGGTCTTAGATTCTTAGCTCCTCTGAGGAACTGTCTTAAGAGAGGGTGAGAGAATAAGGGTGGATCAGTGTTGTATTCTGCAGAAATGGCTGAGGCATGGATTTTGATGGAGGAGAATGAAAGTCCATTGCTTAGCAGCTCAGCTAGATACTGTAGTATTTGAGGTAAATTCAGTTTTCCAGGATCCTGGCCCTTTTTCTCAATCCAGACACAAAACTGTTTCCATTTTGCGGAGTAAGCTTTTCTAGTTGATGGCCTTCTGGCCTCCAAAATGACATCCTGCACCTCCTTGGAGAGTAGGGTCTGTTGTGATGCTAAGGAATCTTCCATGCGGCTAGATTGAGTGTTTTTTGCTGGCTGTGAAGAGTTTTGAAGCTGTGCTGAGCCAGGAGAAGAGGCATTACAGGCAGGGTCCATGGTGGGGAATGCGTCAGGCTCCTCAGGAGTGGGTACCAGTGTTGTCTTGGCCAGTCTGGAGCAATGAGAATCATCTTTGGTCTGTCTGCTCTGGTTTTCAATAGAACTTTGGGCAGCAGAGGAAGAGGTGGGAAGGCATAAACGGTCATTGATGTCCAACTGAAAGAGAGAGCGTCCACTCTACAGGCCTTTGGATGGAAAATCCTTGAGCAGAATTTTGTCAATTGGTGATTTTTGTGGGAGGCAAAGAGGTCTATGTCTGGCCTTCCCCATGCTTGGATTATTTCTGTAAAAACTTTTGGATGCAACTTCCATTCGTGTGGATCTGTCATATTTCTGCTTAGGTTGTCTGCCAGCGTGTTTTCCTTGCCTGGCAAGTACTGTGCTTGTAGTTCGATTTGTAAGTCCATGGCCATGTTCCAAAGCGACATGGCCAGTCTGCATAGGGGGTATGAATGTGTTCCTCCCTGTTTATGTACCACATAACTGTGGTGTTGTCCCGTTCTTATCAATAGTTGACCTGGTTGCAGAAGGTCTTTGAAAGCTATAATAGCATTTATTACTGCTAGCATTTCCTTTTGATTTATGTAAAGGTGCTTTTCTTTTTGGGACCATTTGCCCTGAATGCACCCATCTGTCATGTGCACCCCCCAGGCGTAGTCCGAGGCGTCTGTTGTGATGACTTGATAGGCTTGCTGAATGGAAGACCTGTGTTTGTTTGGCATGCTTGAGCCCACCACAGAAATTCCTTTTGTAGACATGGAATGAGTGGTATTAGTGTTTCCAAACTGTAGCTGTGTTGAGACCATAGGTTTTTCAGGTACCACTGAAGTTTCCTCATATGCAGCTTTGCACATGGGATTAGTAAGATGCAAGATGCCATGAATCCCAGAGCCTGCAGGATTTTCCTTGCAGTCAGCCTGGTGCAATTTGCTAGTGCTCTGAAGTATTGAGTTAGTTGCCCCTGCTTCTCTGGCGTGAGGTAAGCCATCTGGGTGTTTGTGTCCAAGTTGGCACCCAGGAAAATTAACTTCCGAGAGGGTATTAGCCTTGATTTCTTTTTGTTGACTGTGTATCCCAGAGAGTTCAACAACATTATTACATAAGCCAGATGTTTCAGAAGAATGTGCTTGCTGTCCGCTTGGATCAGGCAGTCGTCCAAATAGGGGTATATTTGTATCCCTTGAAGTCTGCAGTAGGCAATTACTGATGCCAGGCATTTCGTCAATACTCTGGGCACAGTAGATAAGCCAAAGGGCAATGCAGAGAATTGATAATGGGTTGAACCTGCAAGAAATCTGAGGTATCTTCTGCAATTTTGTCTGATTGGGACATGCAGGTATGCCTCCTTGAGGTCCAATGTTACCAGCCAAGACTCCTTGCCCAGCATGGGAAGAAGCTGCTGTAGAGTGAGCATCTTGAATTTTGGTACGAGTAGAAATGTGTTTAGGATGGATAGGTCCAAAATAGGTCTCCAATCTTTTCCCTTCCTTGGTACCAGGAATAGTCTGGAATAAAAACCTTGACCTTGTTCGTGCGTAGGTACATCTTGAATAGATTTCATGTCTATGAGATCTGTAATTTGCCTTTGTGCCTCTGCCCTTTGATTGTGTGGCAGGTTTGGTATGCCTCTCATTTTTGGAAGGGTGTGAAAATGGAATCTGTAGCCTCTGTTTATAATGTCCAGGATCCATTTGTCTTTTGTGACAATATGCCAATTTTTTGAAAATAATGCCAGTTTTCCTCCTAAGGGGGCTGCCATTTGAGTCTTGCTCGGCATGCAAAGGGGAAAGTCATTGGGCTTGCTTTCTGAATGATTGCAATTTATCCTCACCACCTCTTTGTGTAGGAGCTTGCCATTGTCTGCCTCTAAACGATCATTGGGATTGTCCTCTGCCCCTCGGGTGCCTGTATCTACCTCTTTGGGGTCTGTCCGTGGCTGGAAAGGACCAATTATTGGAAGGCCAATGTCTACTGAAACATGGGGGTTGTACCTGTAGAAAATCTTTCACAGTTTGCATTGATTTAGCCTTTTCCTCCATTTTCCTTAATACCTCCTCAGCATTAGCACCAAATAATACATCCTTTTGTAGAGGGGCATCTAGTAATTTAGCTTTGACATAATCAGGCAAGGTTTGTTCCTTGAGCCAGGCATGTCTATGTATGACTAATCCTGTAACAGCAGCTCTACATGAGGCCTCTAGAGCATCAAAACCACATTGTAAGGTATGCTTACCCACTTGTTCTGCACTATGCATCAAATCCTGCAACTCCTTCAAGTCTGGTTGTTCAGGTTGTGACATTTTACTTTTCAATTGTGATAACAAAAACTGTTGGTATTTTAGCATATGGAACGGACAGTTTAAGGCCCTCATGGTTAAGGTAGACATGGTATATACCTTTTTTCCCCACCTTTCTAAGGATCTGGGATCTCTCTCGGAAGGTAATGGATTTTTAGCAGTGGAGGCCTTAATTCCCTTGGGGCCCTGTGAGATGGTTTCTGGGTCAGCAGCATGGCTTTTGCATAGAAATTGGTGTGAGTCAGGAACTCTGTAGTACCTGTCAGGCTTGACTGGGGCTGGAGGCAGAGAATCCGGGTTGAGGCAGGCCTCCGAGTAAACATCATCTAGGATGTCCAAGACAGGAGGTATAGCCAGAGGCCTGCGCTGAGGTAGCAAGAAAAATTCCCCAAGCCTTTTCTTGAAATCTGAATAATCTTGGCCTTCCCAGTGGAAGTGTTACCTTAAGGTATGCAAAGTTTCCCCAAAAGAGTAATCCTCTGGGGGGGGGGGGGGGATACAGAAGGAATGGACTCCTCTGCATCAGTCTTCAAAAGGGGAGTAAGAATGTTCCTGATCATCAGAGTGCTCTGAAATAATGGAGCCCTGATCAGAGGAGGGGGATTCTTCCTCCACTCTGGGCCTTTTGTCCGGTGGGGGTTGAGAACCCCTGATAAGAGTAATTAAATCCTCAGCCATTTTAAGCATCTGTTTTTTAGGCATGGGGCTTGGGGATGGGCCCTGTGTAGCTTGTCTCTTAGAATGCATGGCTGCTTTAGACTTAGTGAAAGCCTTGATGGAAAAAGAAGAGGAAGGTCTGAAGACACCTTGAGTGGAGGTAGATCTGTCCACATTTTGAGGTTCAACGCCAAGAGTGGCTTCAGTATCTGTAGTCGGGGTGTGGGCCGAGGAGCCTGCGACCTCGGGCACAGGAGACACCGCCAATGAAGTGTCGTCGGTAGGCAGGGGCTGCGTAGGTGCCTCGCTGAGAACCGGACCACGTGTAGTCTGCTTTGGCGTGGTGTCGGTAGAGGCCGCGGACCTCGTGTGTCGGTCCTTATCTTTGCGGTTTTTAGACAAAACTGGAGTCGGAGTAACCGACGACATAACATAATTATATGTTTTTCCAAAATAATGCTGGGCGAACTCCGCCCGACGCTTAATGGTGCGTTTGTTGAATGTAGCACAAAAGTGACAGACCGAGACGTCGTGGTCTGGGCCTAAACAAGGTATACAGAGGGAATGGAAATCCTTATGCGGTATTTGCTTCCCACATGAAATACAATTATTAACTTTGTCTGACATCGGTCTGAGGCAAGAAAAGTTTCCCCAATGGGGTACTTAGCTTTCAAGAAGACTTCGGTTTCAAATTTTTCGTACTTTCAGGAGCTGGCTGACCGGCAGTTGTGAACTGCTTCTGCTTCGGGCACCGCGCGGCAAGAAAGACTGAAGAAAATGGCGTTGGCTGGTTCCTTTATACCCCTGTCGCACTGACGTCAGGGAAGAAGCGACGACAACCGACACCGGACCTAAACTTTGGAATTCGGCCGACCGAGGACCCGCCTGACGTCAAGAGAACCCATCTGTTATGACTGCAGCTGTATGCACGATGAACATCGCTGAAAATGTCATGAGGATGTAATAGTTTTTTTTTTTAATCTGAATGACTGCTTTATAAATATTAATATGGAATGTAACTATCCTTGCTGATGCAAAATAAAAAGAGTGTACTGAATTATATTAGGAAATATGGGGTTCAAATGGCAATCTTACTGGAGATGTATTCTGGATAGAAATAAGCATGTGAATTTGAAAAAAGGATTTCATGATGAATACTTAGGCAGGGTTTTGGGATAAAGGAAAAGGGGAACAATCAGGGAATGTGAGGGGGCTTCAGTAGTGAGCAAAAGGTGAGGGCAGATTTGTGATAGTAATGAGTTGCTGGCTGGGGAGAAGATGATTCTGGCATGTTTCTACGTCCCACCTAAATCTACTATAAGGATCTCAAGAACATTATGGTAGAAACAAACTTTAAGCTCAGATTATTATTTATAGGTGGGACTGGAAAAGTGAGGATAAAACAAGACGTCTTAGAGGAGGGAAAGTTTAACGAGGGTAGATTTCAAAAGTAGTACATGAGAATATTTGGTATGGAAGATGTGAATTAAGTGACAGTCAATCACCCAAGAAACAATAACTGGCCTAGTTTAGAGAAACTGTTTCACGTCTGTATTGAAAGCTTTGAGCTTCATCCAATAACTATGACAGATTATGCAACAATAGAAACAAATAAATGCACGAGGTAATGTAAAAGTAGGCCACTGACGTTTTCCTACTTATATAATGAAAAGGGAAAAAATTAAGGGATGGCATTGGATATTATTTCAGAGCTGTTAAGGAGGATAGAAAAACTTCAGAAGGGATATCTAGTGAGTGGGATAATACGAAAATGGAATTTAAAACGTAATAGAAATGCAAAAAATACAGAAAAATTAATAGGAATTGCATAGAAAGGGTAACAAAGGTTAAAGTATTGCAGGAGAGAGGAATCTCACATCAACAAAGTTGAGCAGCTGCAGTGTTGTCAAGGGGAAGTAAAGTACTTGGAAAACATCCTTGAACTTAGTAAGGTTGCTGTTAAGCAACTATTTTTTAATAATTCTACAGCGCAAACTTTTAGCACAATGGCTTGGACAAAAGAAAGTAGAAAGAGTTGTAGCCAAACTTTGGAAGTCTATAACAAATAAAATAACCAGAGATCCTAAATAGTTATTAAGAAATATTTTGGCAACTTTATGAAAACTTACAGAGGAATGAAGGGAACCCAGAAAAAGCACAAACGGAAGAATGTATGGAGAACTTCATCCTGCCAAGGGTAAAGAAAGATGAAGCTCAACAATTAATAGCAAAGACAGAACAGATGATACAAAAGTGATTTGAATCAACCACCATACAGGTCTTCAGCAACAGATAATATTCCTTATGAAAGTTATGGGAGAAGAAAGTGACAAGGATCTGTTTAACAATATCTTTAAACAAATGGGGAAAATGCACCAACATAGTGGCTGTATTACCTAAAGAGGGTAAGGACCCTTTAGATTTCGCTTCATGTAGTCCCACTTCAATTGTAAAGAGAATGGTAAAGGTGTTACCAAAGGTGATAGGAAGGGATCAGTACTGTTTCGGGACTAGGTTAACATTTCATAACATTAACAAAAACAAGGATGATCCAGAATGCAACAGAGTGCGGGAAAACACTGCTATTTTTCTGTGGGTCTTGACAGAGAAAGCATTTGATAGTTAGCTGACATTTTAGGAGTGTGGCACTGGTAGCAGTTCCCTAATGAAATGTCGACACATACTGCAAAGTACTGACAAGCTGAAAAAAAGACCATACACACAGGAAGAGTGAATCTCAAAAATCACTCTTCTCCTTTCAACTTTTTTTTGCAGGGGGCAGGTCCCCCTGCATCACCCACCCCCAAATGCATATACACCAACTCTAAGATCATCATAACTCTGAAAAAAGGGAATTTTCAATCTCAGACGTGGCATATGCAAGTCCATTTTTCAGAGTGTCACTGTGTTTTAGGACTCACTCAAGCAGGTCCCAATATTTCAAATGGTTGCCAATGGTAGCATTTGTGTTCAGTGACAGAACAGATGCAGAGGACATATGAAAGGTTGGAGGAAAGAATTAAGATGACACGGTTCCTCTCCGATGATCTTTCAACAGAGGAACCAGGTAGGGGAGTCCTCTTTCCATTCTGATGCGATAGTACATATCCTTTAAGTCGACTGAGCACATCCAATCATCATTGCGCAGCAGTGGTAGAATGGACTGAAAAGTTACCATTCGGAACTTCACCTTCTTTGTGAGCAAATTTAATTTGCTTAGGTCCAAAATGGACTGCAGGTCTCCAGTTTTCTTTGGCACTAAAAAGCAAGAGTAAGTTCCAAATCCTCTTTGTCCAGTCAGGACCTCTTCGATGACTTTTTTGCACTAGATTTAGAATTTGTGCTACTGTGAACTCCCTCTGAGTGGAACATTGGTGAGTCTCACTGACCTCTCCGGAGAAGGAGGGAGAAAGGGAATAACATAGCCTCTGAATATAATCTTTAGCACCTACTTGTTTTGGGTTATATTAGTGCAGGCGGTAGGGTGCAGAGAAAACCTGACTCCAGACTGCCTCCAGAGATGAGCAGTCAGGCAGTGCTTCACGAGTACTGGTAGGGCCTATCAGAGAAGGGTTCCCAGAACCCTGATTCTGCAGACCCCCCCCCCCCTCTGCCCCTGAGGCAGTGTCTCTCATTGAAACCTCTTCCTCTGCCCCATAGAGGAAGAATCCCCACGTTGATCTTGGGAAAACCCCTGGAATTTATGCAACCAGGTGTTCTTTCCATAGCGCTGGTATCTAGAAAAGGTGCACTGTGAAGCGGAGAACTTGACCTCAACGGCAGATAAGGTCTTCCCTTCTTGTTTGCTGCAGGTTAACGTCTCTGACCAATGGACCAAAGAGTGAGGATCCATCGAAGGAGGTGTTAATGGATGCCTTAAAGGGCTCCGCAAAAATCACAAAGCCTCACTAGGCATGCCTCCGAACAATACCTAAGCTGGCTGCCCAAAAGGAACCTTCCACGGAATGTGAAATCACCCTCAAACTCGTACAGCTCAAACCAGAGACATCAATCTAAACACCAGCCTCTACAAAAAGAGGGAATTAAACATGATCAGACTTATATCCCCTTCCCCAGCTACAGTTAATATACCCCCGAATGCACACTATACAAAAAAACAGTTGTGTACACTTAACATAAATATAGATGTTAGAGTGTATTCACTGTTGCAGTCATCACACTTGAGTTATCTGCCTGCAGGTAGCCCTTAGTCAGCCCGAATACCAGAGTCTTGGGATTTCTGCATCGGATGCTGTCGCCTCTTCCATGACGTCAGGTTGTCAGGCATATAAAACATGCAGCCGACACCATTACATAACTTTTTCTTGCCCCATATGTCAGAAGCCCCCAAAATAGGAAGCTATTACATGGTGTGGAACATCTCCAGTAAAAAGTAAATACCCCTGCCATAAAAGATGGCCATAAAGAGGATAGGTAGAAAGGATAGAGAAAGCCAGAGGGGCTGCAGGGAGGGAAACCAGGACTGCAACAGTGAATACACTCAAACATCGACATTTATGTTAAGTGTACACAGCTGTACTATGTTCTTTCGGTTTTACTGTTGCAGTCATAACATTTGGGTTGAATTCCAAAGCTGATGAAGGGTGGAGGCAGTCAAGAAGTGTTAGGGGGCTGGCTAGGAGGCCTTGTAAGACTGCTGTAGCAAATCCAGCTCTGGATTTAGAAAAAAATAGTTAAGTGGTAATACTTAGTGAAAGTGTGTACAGAACTCCAGGCTGCAGCTTCCAGGATATCCCTGGTAGGGGACTCCCCTGAGAAATGCTGCAGAGATTGAAGTACCTCTAGTGGAATGTGTTCTGATCCCCTGAGGGATAGGTTTTCCATGGTTTTGCAGCAGAAATGGATGCAGTGTGCTATCCATTTGGAAATGGTTTGCTTTGAAATGGCCTTGCCCTCTGCCCCTGTAGCAAAGCTGACTAAGCAGCTGGTCAGATTTTCTGAAAGGCTTAGTCCTTGTCAAGGTAGAACCTGAGCTGTCTGTGCACGTCCAAGGAGTGCAGGATCCTTTCCTCTTTATTCTGAGGATTAGGGAAAAAGTTTGGCAAATAGATGGATTGGTTTAAAGCCACACTGGACACCACCTTGGGCATAAAGGATTGGTTAGTCCTGAGGGAAACCCAGTCAGCATGGAAAATAATGAAGGGCTCCAGTGTCATTAGTGTCTAACTCAGACACTCTTCTTGCGGACGTAATAGCTAAAAGTAAGGCTGTTTTCCCAGAAAGGAATTTTAACTCTGCTGAAGCAGCAGGTTCAAAAGGGGGACGTGTGAGCTTCTCCTGTAAAATGTTAAGGTACCAGGCCAGGGTGGGAGCTCTCCTAGGGGGCCTTAAATTGTTAGCTCCTCTCAAGAACTGTTTGATGAAAGGGTGAGAAGAAAGGCGGCTCAGTATTATAATGAGCAGAGATGGCAGAGGCATGAATCTTAATGGAAGAGAAGGATAGGCCTCTGTGGAGCCGCTCTGCTAGGTAATCAAGGATTTGAAGTAAGGTGGGCACAGCTGTGTCCTTTCCTTGTGATCGACTCCAAGAACAATAGTTTTTCCACTTTTCAGCATATGATTTCCTAGTACTAGGCCTTCTGGCCTCAATGATGACGTCCAGCACCTGTTTGCTGAGGGATGCTGGTGGTGTATTCAGGAGATAAGCCAGGCTGCAAGGTTTAGGGTTTGCAGCTGTGGATGCAAAATCTGTCCCTCCTGCTGAAACAGCAGGGAAGGTGTCTGATGTAGGTGCCAAGGTGGCACTGCTGTCAGACTGGGTAGGAGTGGGTACCAGTGCTGGTGTGGCCAGTCTGGTGCAATAAGGATTGCCCTTGGCCTGTCCTGTTTGATCTTGAGTAGTACTTTCGAGAAGAGGGGCAGAGGGAGGAAAGGCATAAATTGAAAGGTTTTCCCAAGTAAAGGATAGGGATCCACCTTCCAGGCTCTGCTGTGAGCGTTCCTGGTGCAAAATTTGCTCAATTGGTGGTTTTGGGGGGAAGCAAAAAGGTCCACCTCCGGTGTTCCACACCTCTGGGTTAGAAGTTTGAATTAGTTGGGTTCCAGTTTCCACTCGTGAGGGTCCAGTAGATTTCTGCTTAAGTCGTCTGCCAGAGAACTTTGCTTGCCTGGCAGGAATTGAGCTTGTAGGTGTACTTGGTTGCTCACAAGGCTGTGTTCCACAGTTCCATGGCTAACCTGCAGAGATGGTAAAAATGAGATCCCCCCGCTTATGTACCACAACTGTGGTGCTGTCTATCAGTTGTCCTGGAAGGATAAGGTATTTGAACACTGTGTCAGAGCATTCTGTACAGCTAGCATCTCTTTGCGATTGATATGCAGGGGAATTTGTTCTGGGCTCCATTTGCCTTGAATGCATTTGCCTGCCATGCGAGCCCCCCATGCATAGCCTGATGTGTCTGTTGTCAGGGTTTGAGCGGCGAGGGGTTGAGTGAAAGGAAGTCTCTTGTTGTGGTTGCATGCCTCTGCCCCCCAAAGGAACTCTGCCCTTAGACAAGGTATGATGGGAATCACTGTTTCCAGGTCCTGAGAATGTTGACACCAGACACTTTTTAAATACCACTGAAGTTTCCTCATATGCAGTCAGGCATATGGAATTAGCAGAACGCACGAGGCCATGAACCCTAGGGCATGCAGATAGCTGGGTTTTGGTGGCCAACAGTTTGTCAAATGGACCTGCTTTTCTGGAGTGAGGAATGCCATCCGGGAAGTTGTGTTCAAGCTTGCTCCCAGGAATACAATTTGTTGGCTGGGCACCAGTTGCGATTTCTTTTCATTGATGGTGTAGTCTAGTGAAGTTAGTCTTTTTTACAAATGCTAGGTGAAGTAGTAGCAATTCTTGACTGTCCGCCTGAATCAAGCAATCGTCCTAGTATGGGTAAATTTGAATATTTCTCTGCCTGCAGTATGCAATGGCTGGAGCCAGGCACTTTGTGAATACTCTGGGAGCAGTAGATAAGCCAAAGGGAAGTGCAGAGAACTGATGATGCATAGAGCCTGCTCTGAAAAGTAAATATTTCCTGCAAGACACCCTTATGGGTATGTGCAGATGAGCTCCTCTTAAGTCTAAGGTGACTAACCAGGCATCCTTGACTAGCATAGGAAGAAGCTGTTGCAGTGTAAGCATTTTGAATTATGGGACCACCAGAAAGGTGTTGAGAATTGATAGATCCAGGATAGGGTGCCAAGAGCTCTCTTCTGGGCACCAGGAACAGTCTGGAGTACAAACCCTGCCCCCTTTGTTCTACTGGAACAGGTTGAATAGCCCTGATATGAAGAAGGGAAAGTACTTGCTTTTGAGCCTCTGCCCACTGGTTTGGAGGAAGGTCTGGCAACCCGCTTAGGGTTTGCAGTGAGTGGAAGTAGAATCTGTATCCCTGGGATACAATGTTTAGAACCCATCGGTCCTGAGTAATGGACATCCAGATTTTTGCATGAAGGGCAAGTTTTCCTCCTAGGGGTGCAAGTACCTGGGCATGGCTGGGAAGGATAATTAGAAAGTCATTGTGAACTTTTTCCATAAGGGGGTGGCTTACCACGCCCTGTTTTTGAGGTGGGAACACTCCATTGTTTAGATCTCTGTATACCCGGAGTCTGTAGTCTTGGTGGTCTGTTTCCCCTGGGTTTGGACTGAGAAGGCCTGCGAGAGACTAGAAAGGACCCGTTTTTTTGAACGCCAATGCCTACTGAATCTAGGTGACTGCAGCTGTAAGAAATCTTTGACAGTTTGCATAGATTTACCTTTTTCTTCCATCTTTTTAAGAACAACTTCAGCTTTTGTGCCAAACGATCCTGATTTAATGGAGCATCTAGTAATTTTGCTATGACATGGTCTGGTAAGACTTGTTCCTTCAGCCAAGCATGCCTTCTCAGTACAGATCCAGTGACAGCAGCCCTGCAAGATGCTTCTAAGACATCAAACCCACACTGCAAAGTATGTTTACTAACTTGCTTTGCAGAATGCATTCACTCTTATAAATCTTTATTTTCTGCACAACCTGGAAGTAACACCATTTTTTGTTTAATTAGTTCCATAATACGTTGCTGGTACTTCAACATGTGAAACTGGCAATTCAAAGCCCTGATGGCAAGAGTTGCAGAGGTATATACCTTCTTACCCAATCTGTCTAAAGCTCTAGAATCCCTGTCTGAAGGGGTAGGGTTTTTGGCTGTAGTAGCCTTAATACCTTTAGGTCCCTGGGAAATGGTCTCTGGATCCACAGTAGGATTCTTAAAGAGAAATTTGAGAGAGTCAGGTACTCGAATACCTGTCAGGTTTTCTAGGAGCTGGTGGTAAAGTGCCAGGAGTAAGACTGATTTCCATGAAGACATCTACAGTATCCAAGACAGAGGGTATAGCTAGAGGCCTGTGCTGAGGCAAATCTAAATTCAGAGTCTCTTTCTGGACTGAGGATAGTCCTGGCATTCCCAAATGCTCTCTTAAGGTATGCAAGGTTTCACCAAAAGAAAAATCCTCTGGAGGGGAGGCAGAGGGAAAGGATTCCTCTACATCTGAATCTTCATAGGTAGATAAGGGTATGTCCTGGTAATCAGAAGGGTCAGAGTCATTCTGTAGAATCAAAAGGAAATTCAATTATTTGTCTTTTAGCAGGGGAAGGCTGGCTTCCCCTAATTAAGAGTAATAAGGTCTTTAGCCATTCTAAGCATTTTTTTTTGTGGCATGGGAGCTTGAGCATGCACTCTGTACGTCTGTTTTCTAGGCATAGTGCGAACTCTGGGCCTGGGAAACTCTGTAGTTTTAGTTAAAAATGAAGTTGTCTGTTTAATACGAATACTGGTAGATCAGAATACACCCTCAGAAGCTGGTGCCTGCACAGCGGCTCCGGACCCATCCAAGGTAGAGACAGCCACAGGTTCCATAGTCGAAGAAGCATCTTGCAGCATACTGGACTCTGAATGGGTCTCAGTACAGGCCTGCGAATCTGTAGAAGCAGACATCAGGGGCTGTGTAAAGGCACCTCACTGAGTACCGACGGACTGGCGAAGTTATGTACTCACCATACCATTCCATCTAAGTAGGTGGATTCATTTGTCTGCACCCTGTGGGTCTTGGACCCGATATCAGATCCAAACCGGCAACTTGTTTCATAGCTAATGGATCCGAGCTCCTAGCTCCTCCCCTCACCCATAATCCCCTGCCAGCCCTCCATGACCTCAGATCAGGTTTGCCCCTCTATAGATACCCAAAAAGGGTATTCCAATAAAACAAATTACATAGATCCATTTTGAAGGCCAGGGGGAAGGAGGGGGGGGGGTGGTTGCAGACAAATGAAGCCACCTACTGAGATGGAACGTTATGTTGAGTACATAACTTCTTAACTTGAAGTAGGGACTTCATTTGTCAGCAACCTGTGGGACAGAGTCCCCAGCTACCTGAATCTTGGGTGGCCATCATGGAAGGATATTGCGGAGCCCCGCAGAGCCAAAGGATGCTCTCCCTCTAGAAATTACGTCCAGTTTGTAGTGGTTAATAAAGGTATGAGATGAGGTCCAAGTGGCTGCCGAACAAATATCATCCAACGGAACTCTAGATTTGAAGGCCACAGAAGTAAAGATGGAAAGAGTGGAATGTGCGCAAACTCCTTCAGGTGCGGGTCTCCCAGAAGCTTGGTACGCTAAAAGAATACATTGGGAAATCCAGCGTGACAAGGAGATTTTTGATACTGCTTTCCCCAAATTAAATATGGCAAAGGAAATGAACAGCTGGTCGGATTGCCTGTGACCAGCGGTTCTATCAGTATAAAAATGCAGCTGCCTATGAACATCTAATGAATGCAGCTTGTACTCTCCTTTATTCTGATATTTAGGAAAGAAGATCGGTAGATTTATGGATTGATTTATATTGGTTTCTGATGCTATTTTGGGAAAAAAGGAGGGATTTGGTCCGGAGGTACACTCTGTCTGGATGAAAAATCAAGTAAGGAGGTTTCACAGAAAGGGCTTGAAGTAATGGCTACAAGGAATGCTGTTTTCCAGGACAAGTATTTGAGATCCACTGAAGCGGCAGGTTCAAATGGTGGAGCAGTCAGGGCTTGAAGAACTAGTGAAAGATCCCAAGGGGGTACGGCTTCTTTTATAGGGGGTCTGAGCAAAAAGGTGCCCTTGAGAAAGGTTTTACACAATTTGGCCGACATCAAGGGCCCTGTGTCATGTCCCAAATGGTAATGGGAGATGGCAGCCAATTGTACTTTAACAGTTGAGCAACTAGCGCCTTCCTGAAAAAGTCCGGTTAGGAAGTCTAGTATGGATGGAAGAGGAGCTGTAAAGGGATCTAGATTATGATGCTCCACCCAGACGGAGAAACGTTTCCATTTACTGCGGTACACTTTCCTGGTGGAAGGTTTATGCGCCGCCACGAGGATGGCTTTGACTGGTGAAGAGATACCGGGAGTCCTAACTAGGAGTGGAACTGGATCAGCCAAGCTGTCTGCTTCAGACTGTCCAGATTTGGGGTCGGCAAGCCCGACGGATGGGAGATTAGATCCGGACTGGGATCCAGAATCCAGAGGGGATTCACTAGGTGAGACCACAGGTAAGGGAACCAAATTTGCCGAGGCCAGAATGGGGCAATGAGGATCATCCTGCTCCCCAACCGCGAGGCTTTCTGTAAGAGCTGTAGCATTAGGGGTAGAGGAGGATAGGCATAAAGTAGACCGGGCGGCCAAGCATGCACCAAAGCGTCTCTTGGAGTTTCCCCTGGAGGGGGAATCAGAGCGAAGAAATTGTCACATTTGGTGTTTGAGGGAGAGGCAAAAAGATTGCAGCAGGGTTGCCCCCATATTGCGAATATCTGCTTCGCTACTAGTGGGTTGAGAGACCACTTGTAAGGGGTAAGAAGGGTGCAGCTGAGTTTGTCCGCTAGGATGTTGGCCCGCCCCGGAATGTGCGTTGCAATCAGAAAGCAGTTGGTGGAAATCGCCCATTCCCACACTCTCATGGCTTCGCGGCATAGAGGGTAAGACCTGGTTCTCCCCTGTTTGTTGATGTACCAGACAACAGACATGTTGTCCGACTGAATTGCAATAGTTCCTACGGGGAGGAGATTCTGAAGTGCTTGCAACGCGTACAGCACCGCTCTCATCTCCAGAATGTTGATATGTAGGGAGGTCTCTGTATCGTTCCACGTGCCTTGGACGGTCCTGCCTGAATAATGCCCCCCCCCCCCACCCGAGGCAGGAGGCGTCAGTGGTCACCGTGGTGAGAGGGGGAGAGGTGCAGAAGGGTCGGCCCGTATGAAGATTCGGAGCATGAAGCCACCATAATAGGGCCCTCCTGCAAGCCTTGTGATAGCGATGGGGTGACGGAGAGGAAAAGACAGAAAGGACCATTGTACTAGAAGGGTCCACTGCAGTACCCTCATGTTCAGACGGGCGCATGGAAGGAGCGTTATCGCTGCCGCCATGGAGCCCAGCGCCCTCAGGACCAATTCCGCCAGTGGTGCTTCTGACCGGAGGATGGCCCGCACATGAAGTTGCAAATTCCGTAGTCGTTCCGACGTCAGGAAGGCTCGTAGATCTCTGGTGTCTATTCTGGCTCCTATAAATTCTGTGACTTGTGTCAGGGCCAGAAAAGATTTGTCGGCATTGATGGTGATGCCTAATTGGGGGGCTAGGCGGAGAAAGAAATCTCTGGCTGAGCAAAGTAGATGCCTTGTTGGGGCGGTCAGGAGCCAGTCGTCCAGGTACGGGAAGACCTGCATTCCCTGGAGTCTCAGGTGGTAGCGACTGGCTCCCAGCTGGAAGCGGAGAAACCTCCTGGATAGTCTGTCCATTAGAATGTGGTAGTACACATCCTTGAGGTCTATAGAGCACATCCAATCGTTCTCCCTTAGAAAGGGGAAAATAGACTGAAGAGTGACCATTCGGAATTTTTCCTTGGTTACCGACAGGTTCAAACGGGACAGGTCTAGAATTGGTCTAGAGTCCCCCGTCTTTTTTGGCACCAAAAAGAACCTGGAGTAGAACACTAATCCGAGCTGGTCTTGGGGGATGGGCTGGATGGCTCTTTTCTAGCAGCTGCTGAATCTCTGCGGCTGCAGCCTCCCTCTGATCAGATGGTTCATCGGGGAGGTTCTTGAATTTGGGTACAAAGTATTGGAATTTTGTACCCTCTGGATATAATTCGAAGCACCCAGCGGTCTGTCATGATGGACTCCCATGCCACTAGGTGCTCAGAGAAGCGCCCCTCCCCCCCCCCCCGACTGCCTCCAGAGTGGAGCAGCCGGGCAACCCTTCAGGGCTGCTGCGTGGGCCGGTCAGAGAAAGGTTCTCTGGACCCAAAGTTCCTCGGAGCCCCTCTGCCCCTGGGGCGGCATCCTCCCTGTCCTCCTCTGCCACAGAAGGACTGGTTGTTCGGATTGGGTTGGGAGTGTTGCGATTTCCAGAACCACATCTTCTTCTGACCCTTTTGGTTCTTCGAAAAGGACTGCTGGAGAGCAGAGAAGCGGACTCCGACGGCAGACAACATCTTCCCGTCCAACTCGCTCTGGACTAGTGTCTCGCGAACCGTTTTGCCAAACAGGGCAGAACCATCGAAAGGGGCGTTCACAAAGAACGCTTTAAAAGGCTCCGCAAAGTCACAATGCCGGAGCCAGGCCTGACGTCTCATGACTAGGCCCGCTCCGCTAGCTCTAGCGGCTCCCTCGGTGGCGTGGGACAATAGCCGCATAGAGGTATTTGAAATAGATCTCAGAGTGGCCATTCGGGTGGAGTATAACTGTTTGTCCTCCGCTGACATGGACTCTGGGGGGGGGGGGGGCAGCGTATTCTTTGATAAGATCCCGCTGCATCCTGATGACGTGTGCCATATAGTTCAGAGACCTTACCGAAAAGGTCGCTGAACTAAAAACTCGCTTCCCTAAGCGATCCATCGAGCGGGACTCCTTGCTCGGTGGATGGACTGAGGGGCTCTCCTGAGAGAGTTCCCTCTTCGTGGCTGCCGCCGTCAACATGGCATCTATGGGGGCACCCTTGCTCCAGTGTGACCGGTCTGCGGGGGGGCTCAGTATCCTGTCCGGGCGTTTTGGGACTGGCTCCACGGTGTCCGGGTCCTTCCACGCCCTGGTGGTAATAAGGACCTCCAGGGGGGTCGGCTGGAGGGGACACCCAAGAGGTAGACGGGCCTGCTTCGAATGCCTCCAGAAACACGGACTCATCGGAGGAAGCCTTGGGGAAAGACCACCCACCTCTGATCCTAAGCATTTCCATGAGGTCTCCAAAGGAGACATCCTCAGGGGGTGATCTTGGGGAGAATTCCCCTTCATCCAAGTCCGGGTCCTCAGTTAAGGACTCAGGGGAGTCCACATGCCTCCTCTTGCACTTGTGCTTGCGAGGCACTTCCTCGGGGGGGGGGCTGTCCGAGGAGGTCTCGCCAGCAACATCCTGTTCCAATGGAACAACCTGGGACATCGAAGCAGGCTGTCCCTGTGGCCGGGTGATGGAAGCCTGGCCCAGCTGAGAGGGAGTGCAGGGTGGAGCTAAGACAAGGGCCAGGGGTCCGGATGCTCTCGACAGAGCCCTCTCCACTATATCGAAAGCAGAGGGGGAACCGCTCTCCCTGGGCTCCGAGAGCAGACTCCCACTCGGATCGGATGAAGGGATCGGAGCCGGCGCCGAGACCATCAGATCCGAAGGACCAGTGTGCTCTGATCTGGATGGAGCCGAAGGCACACTGAATCCCTCGGATACGAAGCTCGGCCCACGGCTCCGAGAGGTCGGATCCGACAGACTCGAGGGCTGGGTCGGATCTGAAGTACCAAGTACTGTCTGCGCTGACCCACCCCCGGTTCCGACACTGCCCGGCTCCGAACACTCCGAACCCGGGTAACGGGTCGGAGAAGGAGCAATTGGAGAAAAAAGGGTGGAGGCAAGAGCACTCCCATCTGCAGCTGGGCCTGGATGAACCTTCGCATCATCCAGTCCAAGTCTGCATCTGACGTACTGAAAGTTGATCTCGATGAGATCACTGAGGCAGGCCTGGAATGCCGCCTCAATGACCTCGATGGAGATCGGGCCTCCTCCTCCTCGGGTCCTGGGGAGAAACAAGGAGATCGGAGCTGAGGAGGAGGAGACCTAGAAGCTGTGGAGGGAGAAGCCCGCTTAGGTGGCGGGGCCGAAGCGGAGGCCCCGGCCCGCCGCTTGTGGTGCTTCTCCCTCCTAGCCTCCCTGTCCTCCTGTGCTTTAGCGGGAGTTTGAGTCCCGGCCAGAGGAAGGGGGCAGGAGTGGCAATGACCACAGCCTGTGGTAGTGCCACAGGAGGAGCGGAGGCCAGAGCAGAGTCCGGGGGCAAAAGTCCCGCCAGGACCAGCTTCGACCTCCGCTCTTTCAGTGCCCTGGGGTTGAACAATGCACAAATGGTACAGCCTGAGGAGAGGTGTTCAACTCAAAGGCACCGAATGCACTGAGTGTGGCCATCAGCCGGGGAGAGCTTATGGCCACACTCGGTACATTTTGAAAAAAATGGCTTTTGGGGCCTCAGCCATACTTGAGTAAAAAAACAAGTACTACACACACAGGCCCCAAAACACAAGCACACACACACTCACTAACGACCAGCGAAGGGAGGGAAAAAAAAACTATATAAAAAAATATAAAATACAGGGAACCTGACTTACACACTTTTTAAAGTTAACGATAGAAGAAAGTTGAAGAAAATTACACTTAACTGACAATACTCGCTAAGAGCTCAAAAATCCAGCCATCCACAAGTGCGGCAAACAAGATCTGAGGTCATGGAGGGTTGGCAGGGGATTATGGGTGAGAGAAGGAGCTAGGAGCTCAGATCCATTAGCTATGAAACAAGTTGCCGGCTCGGATCCGATATCGGATCCAAGACCCACAGGTTGCTGACAAATGAAGTCCCTACTTCAGATCTGTAGTGTTGTCAGCAGTTTTTGACCCATGCGGTCTGTCTCTGTCTTTGTGCTTTTTCAGAAGATTGGTAGTCAGATGGCTTACCGAAACCATTTCAGAATACGAAGAACGAGAGCGATAGAATTTAGCTACAAAAATAGCCCGATGAATGGTTCGGGAGTTAAACAAGGCACAAAACCGACAGTGAGGGACGTCTTGGTCCGGGCCTAATCAGGTGACACAGTAAGAATGAAAATCTCAGAGGTATTTGCTTTCCAGAAACAAGACAATTGTTAACTTTTTCTGACATCAGTTAGAGCAAGAAAAAAGAATCCACAATGGGGTACTTAGCTTTAGAAGACTTCAGGTTTGAAACTCGAAAAGCAGGTAGTTATGTACTCACTATAACAATCTATGTATGTGGTCCATCTCACCTCACATTCTTTACTCATGGGTTTGGAGCAGAGAATCGGCTCCGACTCGGCCAACTTATTTTCTAGCACAAAGTCTCTAATTGGCTGGGCTAACCCGGTATCCCAAGATGCACCTCACCCTAGCCCCAGATCTAGTTTGCAGCCATCCCAATCACATCCCACACACACAACTGCCACTGGAGGGAGCTCCAGCCTGAAAGGAAAGAAAAAAACTGACACTGAATGGTTCTCAGAACCAATTTTCCAAATCCTATAGGAAGGGGGCAGGTGGGAGGGTACGTAAGAATGTGAGGCAAGATGGACGACATACATCGATAGTTATGGTGAGTACATAACTACCTGATGTTATGTGGTCCTACCTCGCCTACATTCTTTACTCACGGGACAGCGTCCCCAGCACCTCTATCCTGTGTGGCTCATAGGAAAATACTCCTGAGAACCGTGGAACCAAAGGAAGCCCGGCCCATAGAAGCCACGTCCAACTTGTAATAAGTAATAAAGGTGTGCAGAGAAGCCCAAGTGGCCGCAGCACAAATGTCATCCAATGAAAGCCTAGCATGGTATGCTATTGATGTAGACACTGCCCTGGTAGAATACGGGAAAAGGTACATTTCTGCCTGCTGACGAATAGATAAAGGAAATACAATCTTTGATCCATTTAGAAATTGTGCTCTTGGAAATAGGACAACCTGTTCTGTTTTCTGAGAAGGACACAAACAGTTGATCAGACTTCCTAATATGCTTAGTCCTGTGTAAGTAGAATCTTAGTTGTCTGTGCACATCCAACTGGTGAAACCTAAACTCTGCTTTATTGGAAAAGTTCGGAAAGAACACTGGTAACTCGAAAGACTGATGCAGATTAACGGTGGATGACACCTTCGGAAGGAAGGACGGGTTAAGTCTCAGGGACACTCTGTCCTTATGGAAGGTCAAATACAGGAGGCTTAATGGACAAGGCTTGAATCTCTGATACTCTTCTGGCCGATGTAATGGCCATCAGGAAAGCAGTCTTCCAAAATAGAAATTTTAATTCACAGGTGGCAGCCGGTTCAAAGGACGGTGAAGTGATGGCTTGTAACACAAAGTTGAGATCCCATGGCATGACAGGTTCTGAAACCAGAGGGCTAAGTAACCAGGCGCCTTTCAAGAAGGCCTCACAAAGTTTATGGCCCACAAGAGAAAGCTCATAAGATGTATGAAAGTTGGAAATTGCAGCCAGCTGCACCTTAATCGTAGCAGGCGCGGAGCCCTGTTGGAAAAGCATGGCTAAAAAAACTAAGACCGACGGTACTGGGGCTGTGAAGGGGTCCAAACCTTGGGCATGAGCCCAAAAGGAGAATCTCTTCCACTTGCTGGAATAAATCCTTCTGGTGGAAGACGTATGAGACGAAGACAAGATGTGTACCACCTCAGGTGAAAAGGAATGTCGTCTAACTAGTGATGGAAGTGGAGCAGCCAGACTGTCAACCTGAGGGTTCGCAGGGAGGGGTGGAGCTGTCCTGACATATGAATCAGTAGATCTGGCACTGGGTCCAGAGTCCAAGGGCCTTCCACTGCGTACTGCTGAAGAAAGGGGAAAGTACAGTTTTGTACCTACCATAAATGTAGATGTCCGATAGGTATGCACCTGCAGTCCTAACATATGGGTTGTCCTGCCTCAGGCAGCCCTTCGGTCGGCCGGATTCCAAAGTCTGGGTCTGGCTTCGGCTGATGTCGCACTTCACCCGACGTCATAGCTGCTGTTTATTGGGTATAAAGGCATCAGCCAATACCATTTTCCTCAGTGTTTCTTGCCCCAGATGCCAGGTGCCCTCTAGTAAGGCTAAATTTGGATAAATGCAAATAATTCCAAACAGTAGAGAGCAAACAATATAAAAAAAAATATATATATATATATACATATATACAAACAAATACACCATAATAGATTCCCCCAGCTAGCTAAAAGAGGGGTAAATACCCTAGGAATACCACAGAGGGGAAGGAGGGTGGGTAATCCTGACTGCAGATGCATACCTATCGGACATCTACATTTATGGTAGGTACAAAACTGTACTACGTCCTTCAAGGATGCATCTGCAGTCCTAACATATGGGTAGAATACCATAGCCAAACTGGGGGAGGAGGCACTAAGATAAAGATGGTGTAGTTAAGATCCCTTGCAAAACAGCAGTTGCAAAACCTGCTCGGGATCTAGAGTATAAGGGAAGATTGTAATGCTTGGCAAATGTATGCACGGAGCTCCAAGTAGCAGCTTCTAAAATGTCTTTGGTAGCCACTCCTCGTAGGAAAGCTGTAGTGGTGGCTGTAGCTCTTGTGGAATGAGGTCTGATATTAGCAGGAGTTGTCTTTCCATGAAAAGAGTAGCAAAATCGAATGCAATTTCCTATCCATTTTGAGATTGTCTGTTTTGAAATTGCTTTTCCTTGCATTCCTGTTGCATATGCTACCAGAAGCTGGTCAGTTTTTCTGCTGGTCTTAGTTCTGTCCAGATAGTAGCGTAATTGTCTGTGCACATCCAAGGTATGTAGCAGTCTTTCCCCCCTGTTCTGTGGGTTGAGGAAGAATGTAGGTAAATGAATCGCTTGGTTCAATGATACTCTGGAGACCACTTTTGGCATAAAGGTAGGGTTAGTTCTCAGAGAGACTCTGTCCTGATGGAAGATAAGGAAGGGTTGTACTGCCATTAATGCCTGTAACTCAGATACCCTTCTTGCTGAAGTAATTGCTAGCAGGAAAGCAGTTTTCCAAGACAAGAATTGTAATTCTGCTGTTGCTGCTGGTTCAAAAGGGGGAAGTGTTAACTTTTCCAGCACAAAGTTGAGATCCCATGTAGGTAAAGGTGGTTTCCTTGGAGGCTTTATATTTTTGATTCCTCTCAAGAACTGCCTGAGTAGAGGATGAGAGAAGACAGGAGGATCCATGTTGTATTCTGCTGAAACTGCTGATGCATGAATCTTAATGGAGGAGTAAGACAGGCCATTGTGGAACAGCTCTGCTAAATATTCCAGGATGTGTGCTATGTTTGCCAATGAGACATTTTCTCCCTTTGCTGCACTCCAAATGAGGTATCTTTTCCACTTGGCTGAATAAGTCTTCCTTGTGGAGGGTCTGCGTGCCTCCAGGATAATGTCCTTAACCCTCTGAGATAAACCTGGGTTATTTTGTTTTATGCAATATTCCAAGCAGCTAGCTGCAGTGTTTTCAAGTTTGGATGTAGGATCTTGTAGTTGTCCTGTGTTAGTAGTAAGGGACATAGAGGTAGATGCCATGCGTGTGTCCGAGACATGCTTCTCAGTAGCGGGTACCAATGTTGCCTCGGCCAGTCTGGAGCTATCAGAATTACCCTTGGCTGATCCTCTCTGATCTTCAGTAGAACTTTGTACATCAAGGGAAGAGGTGGAAATGCATATGCTGTCAGGTTTTTCCAGCTGAAGGAAAGGGAGTCCACCCTCCAAGCAAGTGGGTGGTATGCTCTTGTGCAGAATTTCTTCAATTGGTGATTGTGTGGGGAGGCAAACAGGTCTATCTGTGGTAATCCCCATTTCTTTGTTATGGCTTTGAAGATATCTGGATGCAGCATCCATTCGTGAGCATCCGTGGTAGTTCTGCTTAAGGTGTCTGCTAGAGAATTTTCTTTTCCTGGTCCAAATCTGGCCTGAAGTTGAATGTTGAGGTTCAGGGCCACATTCCACAGGTCCATTGCCATCCGGCATAGAGGATATGAATGTGTACCTCCCTGTTTGTTGATGTACCACATGACTGTGGTATTGTCCGTCCTTATCAGCAGATGACCCTGTTGAAGGAGTGGTCTGAATGCCTGGATCGCATGTTTCATTGCCAGCATCTCCTTTAGATTTATGTGTAGATTCAGCTGGTCTTGGGTCCATAGGCCTTGTATACACTTGTCCACCATGTGTGCCCCCATCCTAGGTCTGAGGCGTCCGTGGTGATGGTCTGGCTTGGATGTGGTTTGTGGAAAGGCAAGCCTCTGTTCAACTGACAGGCCTGAGCCCACCACAGGAATTCTTGCTTCAGGCATGGAATTATTGGAATCTGGGCTTCTAGACTGTGCTTGTGTTGAGACCATACATTCCTTAGATACCATTGTAGCTTTCTCATATGCAGCCTGGCATGGAACCAATATTATGCAGGATGCCATGTAGCCCAGGGCTTGCAGGACTTTCCTTGCAGTAAGCCGAGCTTGTGTTGTTAATGTCATGAAGTAGACTGGTAGTTGCTTTTGTTTTTCTTCTGTGAGAAAAGCCATCTGAGTTGATGTGTCTAATTCTGCACCCAAGAATGTTATCCTTTGGGATGGTACTAGTCTTGACTTTTGCATGTTGACTGTGTATCCCAAGGCTTGCAACAGTTGTATGACATTTTCCAAATCTTTTGTTAACTTTGCCTTGTTGTCCGCTTGTATTAGGCAGTCGTCCAGGTATGGGTAAATCTGAATTCCCTGAAGTCTGCAATGAGCAATTACTGATGCCAGGCATTTCATGAATACTCTGGGCGTAGTAGATAAGCCAAAAGGCAATGCTGAGAATTGATAATGCTCTGATCCTGCAAGAAATCTGAGGTGTCTTCTGCAATCTGGTCGTATAGGGACGTGCAGGTATGCCTCCTTGAGATCTAGAGTCACCAGCCAAGACTCCTTGCCCAGCATGGGAAGAAGTTGCTGTAGGGTCAGCATTTTGAATTTTGGAACAATGAGGTATGTGTTCAGTGCGGACAAATCTAGAATAGGTCTCCATTGATTTTCTTTTCTTGGTACAAGGAAAAGCCTGGAGTAAAATCCTTGGCCTTGTTCCATAGGTGGCACCTCTTCTATAGCTCTCATCCTTAGTAAGTTGTTGATTTGTCTTAGAGCATCTGTTTTTTGGCTTGGTGGTAGGTTTGGCATTCCTCTCTTTTTTGGTAGAGTATGGAAGTGAAACCTGTAGCCCTTGTCTATTGTTTGTAAAGTCCATTTGTCTCCTGTAATGTAATGCCAGTTGTCGGAGAATAAGGCTAGTTTTCCACCCAAGGGTGCTTCCAGTTGTTCCCTGGTAGGCGGAACTAGAGCCAAGTCATTGTGTCTGCCCTGTGGAAGTGGTTGTAGTTGATTCCGTGGCAGTACTTCTCTGGTTGGTAGGTTGCCACTGACGTCCCCTGTAGGCACCCCTAGATTGACCTCTGCCTCTTGGGCGTCTATTTCTGCCTCTCTGCGCTCTGGAGTTGTCTGGAAAGGACCAATTCTTCGAAGGCCAATTTCTGCTAAACCTCGGAGGTTGGACCTGTAAGAAATCCTTGACTGTTTGGACAGATTTTGCTTTTTCTTCCACCTTTTTTAGAACCTCCTGTGCAGGGGAGCCAAACAAACTTTGTTTCTCCACGGGAGCATCTAGGAGTTTTGACTTAACATGGTCTGGTAAGGATTGTTCTTTTAACCAGGCATGCCTTCGAATCACTGTTCCAGTCACAGCTGATCTAAAGGAAGCCTCCAGTGCATCATAGCCACATTTTAAGAAATGGTTACTGACCTGCTGAGAGTTATGTACCAAATCCTGAAGGGACTTGCGGTCTAAAGGTTCAGGAGAAGATAGTTTTTTATTTAGCTGGTCTAACAAAAATTCCTGGTACTGAATCATGTGAAATTGACAGTTCAAGGCCCTGGCCGAAAGAGTAGCAGAAGTATAAACCTTTTTACCCCATCTCTCTAATGCTCTAGATTCCCTTTCAGAGGGAAGAGGGTTTTTGGCAGAAGCAGCTGCCACACCTTTAGGGCCCTGTGAAATGGTTTCGGGGTCTGCAACAGGAGCCTTATATAAATGGTAGTGTGTGTCCGGGACCCTGTAATATCTGTCTGGCTTGGCAGGGACCGGAGGAAGAGAATCAGGAGCAGTGCAGGCATCATTATATGCGTCATCAACAACTGTTAGTACTGGCGGAATGGCTAAAGGCCTATGCTGTGGTAAGTGTAAAAAGGTCCTTAGCCTTTTCCTTGAATCTGAAAAATCCTGGCCCTGCCATTGGAAGTGTTCCCTCATAGCATGCAAGGTTTCCCCAAAGGAAAATTCTTCAGGAGGAGAAGCAGAAGGAATGGAGTCTTCTGCATCAGAATCCTCATAAGGAGAAGATGGGCCTTCGTGAGGGTCTGAAAGGTCTGAGTCATCCGATGAATAATCTGTAGAGACAGGTTCCGGTGGTTCAGTCCTAGGCCTCTTGTCTGGAGGAAGCTGAGAGGCCCTGTCTGGGTGAGGTTGGGATCCTCTGATCAAAGAAATGAGATCCTCAGCCAGGCTGAGTATTTGGGAACGAGAAGTAGGCCTATGTGAAGGAGTTTTGGCAGGCAAGGCCTTAGAAGATTTAGCTGCCTTAGCCCTGGCAAAAGCCTCGATAGACATGGAAGCAGGGGGTCTAGCAGCCCCACGTGCAGGGGTAGTTATGTCTAAAGGAATAGTGTCTGATAAATCCTGGGTGCCTGCTTCTGTAGCAGTAAATTCAGTAGCAGATTCAGCCATGCTCTGTGAGGCCTCGGCTATCGGAAGCATGCTTTCGGCCGAAGGAAGAACCGGGGGCTCGGTTTCAGCCGAAACCGAGACATTCGCGGTTGGCCTAACCGTGGTTTCAGCCGAAACCGCGGGCCGCGAATGTCGGTCCTTTTCCTTGCGCTTTTTAGCTAATTGAGAAGTCGGAGTCTCCGACGGCATTTTGTATGCAAAAGCGGGACCAAAAAACTCCTCTGCAAACTCCGACCGACGTCTAAGTGTCCGTCGGTTGAAGGAAGCACAGGCTAGACAAGCTGATACGTCGTGGTCTGGGCCTAAGCAAGGAAGGCAGTAAGAGTGGAAATCCTTATGAGGTATTTGTTTCCCACAAGTTAAACAATTATTTACTTTGTCTGACATCGGCTGAGGCAAGAAAGAGTCCCCAACGGGGTACTTAGCTTAGAAGTCTTCGGTAGTAGAAATCTCTGGATCTGACCGACCGGCACTTGCGAACAGCTTCTGCTTCGGGCACCGCGCGGCAAGAAAGACTGAGGAAAATGGCGTCGGCTGACGCCTTTATACCCAATAAACAGCAGCTATGACGTCGGGTGAAGTGCGACATCAGCCGAAGCCAGACCCAGACTTTGGAATCCGGCCGACCGAAGGGCTGCCTGAGGCAGGACAACCCATATGTTAGGACTGCAGATGCATCCTTGAAGGACATCCATACTTGTCGAGGCCAGTGTGGAGCAATTAGAATCATCCTGCTTCCCAAGGATATGGCTTTCTGAATCACTCTTGGTAAGAGGAAACTGAGAGAAAGCATAGATCAGACCGGGGGGCCAATCGTGGACTACAGTGTCCCTGGGTGACTCCCCCTGTGAGGGGATCAGTGTGAAGTACTTGCTGCATTTGGCATTGAGAGGGCTGGCAAAGAGATCGCAGCAAGGTTGACCCCACCTGTTGAAAATTTTAACTGCCACTCGGTCGTTCAGGGACCACTCGTAAGGCATCAGAATAGCTCTGCTCAGCCTGTCCACTATCACGTTGGTCTTTCCTGGAATGTGCGTTGCCACTAAAACCGTTGGGAAGACACTGCCCAATGCCACACTCGCATGGCCTCTCTGCAGAGGGGATAAGACTTGCTTTCCCCCTGCTTGTTCAGGTACCAAACCACGGACATGTTGTCTGAGCGAATTGCAATCGTTCCCCGAGGAAGAGCGCTTTGGAGTGCCCGCAATGCTAGTAACACCGCTCTCATCTCTAGAACACTGATGTGCAGGTGTACCTCGTGAACTTGCCACGTGCCTTGGACCGTCCTGCCAAGATAATGCCCCCCCAACCCCATCTGGGAGGCGTCCGTGGCCACTGGAGACATAAGAATCAAGCTCCGGAACAGCACAGTCGGGCAACGCCTCAGGAACGCTGAAAGGAAGACCCACGAAAGGAATCGCTGTCTCCAGAGTTGCAGGGGCCTCCTCTGCCTCTAGGACGGCGTCTTCCAGAATAATTTCCCCCTCCTCTGCCTCTGGAGGGGGACTCACCTTGAGCGGCAGAGAAAGACCTCTGTGACTTCTTGAACCACATTTTTCCTCCTCTCTGAGGCTTGGGGTAAGGCCTAGAAGGAAGAGAGAAACGGGCCCCTACGGCAGATAGGGTCTTCCCCTCCTGTTCGCATCTGGTGAGGGTGTCTTTCACTTTGGTCCCGAAGAGTGAGGACCCATCAAAAGGGGTGTCAGTGAAGAAAGACTTAAAGGCCTCCGCGAAATGACACAGGCGCATCCAGGCTTGCCTTCTGAGAGCTACACCTGAGTTAGCTGCCCTACTCGCCCCTTCGGCTGCACAGGATATAAGCCTCATGGACGAGTTGACAATGGAACCAAGGGTAGACAACTGGGCATTAACAGTCTGCGCTACCGCCTCAGGCATGTTACCCATCAGAGTGTCTCCTAGCTCCTTAAGGAGATCTCTCTGGAGCCGAGTAAAATGACAAAGATAATTCAGTGACCGCAATGTAAAGGTCGCTGAAGATAGGGTACACTTCCCGTACTGGTCCATACTCCTGGACTTCTTGTTAGGAGGATGGACGGAAGAAGCCTCTGCAACTTCCTGCTAAGTGGCTGCCACCACCATCAAGGCATCTACGGAAACCCCTTTGGTCAGGAACTCTTTTCCCCGGGGGAGCAGAAAGAAACTTATTTGGACATCTGGGCACCGGTTCCACGGAATCAGGGGTCTCCCACACTTTCGACAAATCAAATCCAGGAGTTCATCAAAGGGTGGAGACACCCAGGAGCTGGAGGGTTGAGCTCCGAAGGCCTTGAGGAATGCTGACTCCTCCTCAGAGGGGGTCTTGGAAGGCCAGTCGCCTCTCTGCCTCAAAATCTCCAAGATGTCGGAGAAAGAGACATCATCGGAGGATGACTTAGGGGACCCCTCAGACTCCTCGAGGTCGGTATCAGAAGTGAGGGACTCGTCCTGGGAGTCCATGTGCTTCCTCTTGCACAACTTCTTTCTAGGGGGCTCCTCAGGCACCGACCCTGAGGGGCCCTCAGAAAGTTGGGGACTGCTCATGAGGGTATCCTCAGACCTTCGGGCTCTGCCATCCATGGACAGGGGTGTCAGAGGCTCTAGCCAGGGTGTAGGGGGAAGGAGTGACCGATCTGGGTGATGTAACTGACGATCTGGCCAGTGCACTCCTCATGGCCTCGAAGGCAGGTTCCCCCAAATACGAGGACCGACCCATCTCCGAGACCACAACCGGAGTCGGGGTTCCCCAAGCCGAAGCACCGAGAGGGAGACTCGGAACCGACAAGAGTCCCGAGGTATCCCCCTCAGGTCTGACTGAGGAAACACGAGTACCAAAACCAGAGGACGGGACCGACATGGTTGAAGCAGACGTCGGCTCTGATAAACTCGCAAGGGGTGCTCGGAGGAGGAATCATCGGTACAAGAATAGGGACTGGCTCCGGAGCAGACTGGGCCGGAGCAGAGAACAATTTTGCTAACACCGGCGACTGCAGGAGCCTCTGGACCACCCTATTCACATCCAAATCAGACCGCCTACAGGATTTGGAGGAAATAGAGGGAGATCGGGATCTCCTACCCGGAGACTCAGGCCTAACACTGGGTGACCGGCTCCGAAAAGGTTCCAATAATACCAGGGCAGAGGTAGACTCCAGTATAATGGATACCTCCTGCGGCCCTGAGGACAATGGAGCCAAGGAGGCAGTATCCACTTTCGAAACTTTCTCCGGGGGCTCTGAAGAGACAGATGGAGCCAGAGATCTTTTCTTGGCATTGGAAGTCTTAGACTTAGTACTAGAAGAGTCTAAGGACTCCTCAAAAGAAGGTTTAACCAGGCCCTTCAAAATCAACTTATTATTTCTTTCCTGCAGTACCCTCGGGCTAAAAGCGTGGCAAAAACTGCAGGACTCTTGCAGGTGAAAAGCACCAAGACAATAAACACAGATAGAATGCCCATCTGTGATGGACATCTTGTAGCCACATTTAGAGCATGGGGTTTATGCTCTTTCTGCTCTTTAGACATAAGAGTACACAGCACCCACTCAACCAAGGACAGACACAAGAAGAAGGTGGGGAAAATCAAACCAAGAACAACCAAAGAAACTCTAATTTAAACGTTTCTTTGGTGCAGCAAGGAATCTAACTACCGACCAACAAAAACACAATTTTACACAAAAAACACACCAGAGAGGACTAAGTCCTCTAATTTAAACGGGCCTAGCCCGCCAAAAGAGGGATGCCACAAAAAAAAAAAAAAAAAAAAACACAACTCGCTCACACAGTACACGCACAATGAAAACTAGCTATTAAAATAGCTTTTTACTAGAAACAGACTGCTAAATACTTATGAAAAGCATAGAAAGGGTACTTAGCCACAGCCAAGCGAGACCACGTCCTAACTCTACAAGCGGCAAACGAAATCTGGGGCTAGGGCGAGGTGCATCTTGGGATACCGGGTTAGCCCAGCCAATTAGAGACTTCATGCTAGAAAATAAGTTGGCCGAGTCGGAGCTGATTCTCTGCTCCGAATCCGTGAGTAAAGAATGTAGGCGAGATAGGACCACATAATATCAAAACTTTCAGGTAGCGGCCAACCGGCACTTGCAAACTGTTTCTGCTTCGGGCTTCTTCTCGGCAAGGAAGACTGATGTAATGGCGTCGGCTGCATGTTTTATACCCCTGCATGTTTTATACCCCTGATAACCTGACGTCATGAAGAGGCGACAGCATCCGAAGCAGAAATCCCAAGACTCTGGTATTTGGGCCGGCTGAGGGCTACCTGCAGGCAGATAACTCAAGTGTGATGACTGCAACAGTGAAACACGAAGAACATCTGCTTTACAATATAACATGCAATATAGATCATTTTTATACAAATTAGTTGTCTCTTTTGGCTTTTCCCGATTAGGGGTCGCCACAGCGGAACTCTGGTCCGCTAATGATTGGTAGTTGATTTTTACGTGCCGAGTTACCAGCCCTGACGCACAACCTTCAACGAAGGTACGCCCATTCACGCATGTCTCCAAGCAGAAGACGCTCTAGCTGCAAATTGAACCGGACAGCGTCTTACTGTGAGGCGACAACGCTACTGCAGCACCACCACCACGATTTTTATTCAAATTAGACATGGACAAAAAATGTTTTACTTTAGTTACTACTTCAGCTCTGTCCGTGTACTAAACACTTGACAATAATCTATTTGCTTTCCAGATCACCAACCAATTTAACACAACAAAATTTAAGTCTTTCTCAGCCACTTCTTACTGCGAAGCCACATCTCGCGTGTCTGTTCCCATCTCAAATGTGATTGGCGCTTTACAGTCTCCCATTTATTTACTAATTTCATAATGTTGCTGATCTTATCCATCTACTGACACCAGTCTCTGTTTCAAGTTAAAGACACTTCCTATTTCTTCTAGTCAACTCTTGCACGGTTTTTTTCCTGTTCCTCAAGAATTTTCCTTTGTAGCAATTAAAAAAGGGTTTGCTGTTAAGAGTCTCTATAAGCTTTGTCAGAAGAATGAAAGCACAGCCCCCTTCGGTTTGCTGACTCGCCCTTTTCCAGCTAAAAAGCTCATTTCCTCCTTAGCCTGTTCTTCATCCAGAAATGTCTGATTCCCCAGGAAATAAATATTCTAAAGAAAGCAGGATTTAACAGACTGAATCTCACACTTGTCTCTCAACATTCCCTAATTGCCAGGTTAAAAAAGAAGTTATGTACTCACCATAACGTTCCATGTTTGTTGCCCATCTCACCATTCATTCTTACTTGGATGGATTCGGAGCCAATCTTCGGCTCTGACTTTGGCGAATACACTAGCTGGAAGTCTCAAACTTGGCTAGTCGTAAGGTAGGTATCCCATGATACAGTGCTGCAACTCTCCAGATCTTGTTTGCTGCTAACAGTAATAATGAGTAAGATAATGGTATGACCCCAGGTCAAGGAAAAAAACAGAGTCAAAGGAGCTCATGTATAAGAGGAAAGGTCACCACCAGGTCCTCTAGGAGTCCTTGGCTGGGGGAAAGAGGGGTGGGATTGTAAAAATGAATGGCGAGACGGATGGTTAACAAACATGGAACGTTATGGAGAGTACATAACTTTACGTTATGTTGTCCTATCTCGCCTTCATTCTTATTTGGATGGGACAACGTCACTAGCATCTTTTCCCCGGGTGGCTCATGGGAGTAAGCCTTTGAGCACAGTGGAATCAAAGGAGACCCTGTCCCTGGAGACCAAATCCACTTTGCAATGGGTGACAAACGTGCGAGGATTGGCCCACGTAGCTGCAGCACAAATACTGTCCATAGAAATTCTGGCCTGGAAAGCAGAGGATGTAGCTAATGCCCTGGCTGAGTGACCTCTAACTCTGAATGGTAACTTTCTATTACTGGAGGTGTATATAAAGTTGATACAACTTGAAAGCCAATTTGAAAGGGTGACTTTAGACACTCGCATACCATTTTTTGCCTCAGAGAAGGAGATGAATAATTGGTCACATTTCCTGAAATCTTTAGTTCTATTCAAACAGAATCTGAGCTGTCTATGCACGTCCAATTGGAGTTTATACTCTGCCTTGTTGCTATGAAAGGGGAAAAACGGGAGCTCAATGGATTGACTGATATTGGATTGAGAGCAAACCTTAGGTATAAAGGACGTATTAGTTCGTAGCAATACCCTATCCTTATGGAAGATCAGACATGGTGGTCTGACTGACCATGCTTGCAACTCAAACTCTTCTGGCAGATGTTACAGCTACTAGAAGGATGGTCTTCCAGGAAAGAAATTTGAGGTCAAAGATGAAGAGGGCTCGAACGGTGGCAATGTTAGTTGAGACGGGACAAAATTTAAATCCCAAGAAGAGAGTGGTTCTTTAAAAGGAGGTCTCAGTAAGGAAGTGCCTTTTAAAAATGCTTTACATAAAGTACAGTTTTGTACCTACCATAAATGTAGATGTTCGAGGATCCACATTGCTGCAGTCCTAACTATTGGGTAGTCCGCTGTCCAGTCGGCCCGAATACCAAAGTATACGGCTGACGTCGGTCAGGGCGCATTAGACTGACGTCAGTACGTCAGGGTACTAATGCGCATGACCGACGTCATATCCTCAGTCTTTTCTTGCCCCAGATGTCAGAAGACCCTAAAAATACAAGGCCCAATATACCTGCACCAAAAATATGTACAATATATACAACATTATCAGCATATAACCTCACCTACACAACCACCCCTAAACACAGAGGGGAAGGAGGGAGGGTAAATTGGACTGCAGCAATGTGGATCCTCGAACATCTACATTTATGGTAGGTACAAAACTGTACTATGTTCTTCATTCCACATTGCTGCAGTCCTAACTATTGGGTAGAATCCCAAAGCAGAGGTAAGGGAGGCTGGCAAATCATAAAGAAGCAGGAGCTGACAACATGCCTTGCAAAATAGCTGTGGCAAAACCAGCCCTAGACTTAGAGTAGAGAGGAAGGTGATAATGCTTAGAGAAAGTATGCACTGAACTCCAAGTAGCTGCCTCCAAAATATCCTTAGTTGCCACCCCCCTTAGAAATGCTGTTGAAGTGGCAGTAGCCCTAGTGGAATGAGGCCTAATCCCAGCTGGAATCTCCTTGCCATGATGGGAATAACAAAATGCAATGCAAAACCCAATCCACCTAGAAATAGTTTGTTTTGACACAGGCTTGCCCTGCGAACTCAAAGCAAAAGAAACAAACAGCTGTTGAGACTGCCTAAAATCCTTAGTCCTGCTTAAATAATAACGCAATTGCCTGTGTACATCTAAAGTGTGCAAAATCTTTTCCCCTTTATTTTGGGGGTCTGCATAAAAAGTAGGCAAATGAATAGTTTGGTTTAAAACCACACTAGAAACCACCTTAGGCATAAAGGAAGGATTAGTACGTAATGATACCCTATCCTTATGGAAAATCAAAAAGGGCTCTACTGCCATAAGGGCCTGCAACTCAGACACCCTTCTTGCAGAAGTAATAGCCAACAGAAAAGCAGTCTTCCATGACAAGTATTTCAATTCAGCAGTAGCCGCAGGCTCAAAAGGTTGTAGAGTAAGTTTTTCCAACACAAAATTGAGATCCCAAGCAGGAGTAGGAGCTCTACGGGGTCTTATATTCTTTGCCCCTCTAAGAAACTGCTTGAACAAAGGATGCGAAAACAATGGTGGGTCACAATCATAGTGAGCTGAAATTGCTGCAGCATGAATCTTAATGGAAGAGAAGGACAAACCTTTGTCCAATAACTCAGTAAGATATTGAAGAGCCACACTCAAATTAGGCTCAGAAATCTCCAAATTCTTTGCTGTACTCCAAAATAAAAATCTCTTCCATTTTTCTGCGTACACTTTCCTTGTACTAGGTCTTCTAGCTTCCATAATCACATTTAAAACTTGTTGAGGAAGTTGAGACCTGCTGTGATTCAACACAGAATATGCCAGGCTGTTAGATGAAGAGAGTGAAGTTTGACATTGAGCAGATGACCGTCCTTCTGAGATAACAGATGTGGAATCAAAGGTAAAGGCCATGGAGGCTTCCTTACCAGACTCCTTAGTAGTGGGTACCAGTGTTGCCGAGGCCAATCTGGAGCTATTAAAATCATCCTTGGCTTGTCTTGTCTGACCTTTAAGAGCACCTTTGGAAGAAGAGGCAGAGGTGGAAAGGCATACACATGAAGATTTTTCCAACTGAAAGAAAGAGCATCCACTTTCCAAGCTGTGTGATGAAACCCCTTTGTGCAAAACTTTGGCAGCTGGTGGTTTAGTGGAGAAGCGAACAGATCTATGTCTGGAGTTCCCCATGACACTGTCAATTTCTGAAATACATGAAGATCCAGTTTCCACTCGTGGGGATCCATAATTTGTCTGCTTAACACATCTGCTAAGGAGTTCTGTGCTCCCGGCAGAAACCTTGCCTGAAGAGTTAGTTGCAAGCTGAGCGCAGTCTCCCATAAAATCATTGCTTGCCTGCATAGAGGATAAGAATGTGTTCCCCTTGTTTGTTGATGTACCACATGACAGTTGTGTTGTCTGTTAGAATCAACACCTGCCCTGGAAGAAGTAACTCCTTGAAAGCCATTAATGCAAACTGGACTGCTAACATCTCCTTCATGTTGATATGTAGATGCTGTAGTCTGGCAGGCCACTTGTCTTGTATCCACTTTCCATTTAGATGAGCTCCCCAAGCAATGTCCGAGGCATCTGTCGTTAAAATCTGACTCGCCTCTGGCCGGGTCACAGAGAGTCCCTTATTTAGGTGACATTCCTGAGCCCACCACAAAAATTCTTTTTGAAGGCAAGGTATTATTTGAATGACAGTGTCCAAATCCTGGCAGTGCTGTGTCCATACATTTTGAGATACCATTGCAGCTTCCTCATATGCAGTTTGGCATTGGGAAGCACCAGAATACAAGATGCCATGAACCCTAATGCTTGAAGGACTGTCCTTGCAGTCAGCACGGACTGATGAGATAGTTGATGGAAGTAAAGGGATAGACTCTTTTGCTTGTCCGGGGTTAAAAGGCCATCTGGGCTGCTGTATTCAGTCTCACACCCAGAAAGCACATGTCTTGAGAGGGTACTAGACTGGACTTTATTTCGCTCACAGAATACCCTAGGCATCTTAGCACTGCTATAACATATTCCAGATGCTGTAGAAGGTCTTCCTTTTCTTGAGCCAGAATCAGGCAGTCGTCCAAGTAAGGATAGATTTGAATTCCTTTTAGCCTGAAGTAAGCTATCACTGGAGCCAGAACCTTTGTGAATACTCTGGGCGCAGTAGATAAGCCAAAGGGCAATGCAGAGAACTGATAATGAGAATTTCCAGCTCGAAACGCAGATACTTCCTGCAACTTAGTCTTATAGGCACATGAAGGTAAGCTTCCTTGAGATCTAAAGTTACCATCCAGTGATCTTTGCCCAGCAGAGGCAAAAGCTGTTGTAACGTCAACATCTTGAACTTGGGAATGTCCAGATAAGTGTTGAGGACAGATAAATCCAAAATTGGTCTCCACGTGTTCCCCTTCTTTGGTACTAGGAACAGGCGAGAATAAAATCCTAGGCCCCTTTCTGATACAGGGACTGGCTGAATGGCCCCTATTTGGAGTAACAGAGAAATTTGCTTGTGAGCCTCTTTCCTTTGTGGAGGAGGAACGTCTGGCATGCCTTTGAAAGGGGCAATGTATGGAAATAAAACCTGTAACCGTGGTGAATGATATCCAACACCCATCTGTCTTGAGTAATTAAATCCCAATTTTCTTTGAAAAGAGACAGTCTTCCTCCCAAAGGAGCTGCCAGACGAGAATCTACTGGCAGCTGAAAAGGCAGGTCATTGGGTCTGTTTACGAAAGGACTGACCCCTGCCCTCACCAGAAGTCTGAGCAGGTGAACTCCCTGTTCTAGGCCTAAAAGAACATTGAGCTCTGCCCCTACCACGTCTAGACCTACCCCTAGACTGGGAATCATAAGCAGGATATGTCCATCCCTTAGTAGGCCAATTTCTACTAAACTTCGGTGGCTGCACCTGCAAAAAATCTTTAACAGTTTGCATAGAGTTAGCTTTGTCCTCCATTTTCTTTAAAACTGCTTCCACAGGCGAACCAAACAACACATCAGACTGTAAAGGAGCATCCAAAATCCTTGTCTTAACATGCTCAGCTAAATTCTGATCCCTCAACCAGGCATGCCTGCGAAGAACAGAACTAGTGGCAGCCACCCTCGAGGAGGCCTGTACAGCATCAAAACCACATTGCAAAGAATGCTTACCCACTTGTTCAGACACATGAACTAAATCCAGCAACTCTTTACACTCAATACCTTCCGCCAAAGCATCCACCTTAGATTTCAATTGTGAAAGGAGATAATTTTGATATTTTAGCATGTGAAACTGACAATTCAACGCCTCATGGCTAAAGTGGAAGAAGTATACACTTTCTTTCCCCATCTATCCAAAGCCCTTGCCTCTTTATCAGTGGGAACAGGGTTTTTAACAACAGAGGCCTTAACACCTTTAGGTCCCTGAGAAACAGTTTCGGGTCTGCCCTAGGACTCTTAAAAGATACTTATGAGCTTCAGGCACCCTATAGTACCTATCAGGTTTAACAGGAGCAGGAGGCAAAGAATCAGGGTTCAGGGAAGCCTCTGCAAAAACATCTTCCACCACATTCAACACAGGAGGTATAGCCAAGGGCCTATGCTGGGGTAAAAACAAGAATTCCCTAAGCCTTTTCCTGGAATCAGAGTAATCTTGGCCTTCCCATTTAAAGTGCTCCCTCATGGAATGCAGAGTCTCTGAAAATGAGAAATCCTCAGGAGGAGAAGCTGTAGGAGTGGAATCATCCACATCAGAATCAGAATAAGGAGGATACTCCTGCAAGTCTTCCAGAAGACTCAGAAGCCTCTGAACACTGTTCAAAACTCTCAAACTCAGGTTCCACCCTAGGCCTCTTATCAGGAGGGGGCATAGAACCTCTAATCATAGTAATCAAATCTTCTGCCATTTTAAGCATATGTTTCTTAGGCACAGAACCTGAAGTGCTAGGAGAAGCCCCCACTGAAGCTAAACTTGGCCTACCTCTCAAAGAAGTGTTGGAAACAGAAGGAGAGGCTCTAACTACCTTGGGAAGAGAGGGAAGAACAGTTACCTGAGAAGCCCCCTCAGCCTGGCCTACCTCCTGAGAAGGCACATCCTGTAACAGTAAAGTCTCTGCCTGAGACTCCAAAGAAACTCCTGGCAAAACCTCTGGCTCCACTGAGCCTTCTAAAGAACCGACGTCCGGGACTGCCGGTTCATCAACCCTAGGCTTCGCTGTTTTGTCCTTGCGCTTTTTGGACGAAGCGGGCGTCGGAGCATCCGACGGCATTTTATAATTACAACGCTTCCCAAACACTAACCTGGCACAGTCTAACCTCCTCTTAATAGTGCGTTTGTTAAATCTAGCACAAGAGCGGCATCCAACAACGTCGTGCTCAGGCCCTAAACAAGGTATACACAAGGTATGGGAATCCCTATGAGGTATCTGTTTCCCCACAAGAAATACAGTTATTCACTTTTTCTGACATCCGGTTAAATACTGAGGCAAGAAAAAACCAAAATGTTCCCCAACGGGGTACTTAGCCAACTTTGATTCGGTCTGAAACTCCGACTTCAGAAAATTTCAGAACGCCAACCTGCACTCGCAAAACTGCTTCTGCATCGGACCATGCGGCAAAAAAGACTGAGGATATGACGTCGGTCATGCGCATTAGTACCCTGACGTACTGACGTCAGTCTAATGCGCCCTGACTGACGTCAGCCGTATACTTTGGTATTCGGGCCGACTGGACAGCGGACTACCCAATAGTTAGGACTGCAGCAATGTGGAATGAAGAACATCATGTGTGACATTAGGTTAGGGGTATGCTTACCAATGTGGAAATTTGAAATTGCAGCCAGCTGATAATAGTTGCTGCAGCCGAGCCTTGCTGGAAGAGTTCTACAAGAAATTCTAAAATGGACTGAATCGGAGCAGAAAAAGGGTCAATGTTTCTAGTTTGCGCCTAGTGAGAGAACCTTTTTCCACTTGCTAGTATATAGTTTTCTAGTAGAATCTTTATGAGAAGACATCAATATGTGTTTGACTGCTGGAGTGAAGTTTTGAAGCCTAAGTTGGAAAGTGGAGCAGCCATACTGTCAAGTTGAGGGTATGGAGAGAAGGATGAAGTGTTCCTGACATATGTGCCAGAAGGTCTGGAACTGGGTCCAGAACCCATGGCTTCTCCTGTAGAGGAGGCCAGGGGAAGGGGAACCAAATCTGACAAGGCCAATATGGGGCAATGAGAATCAGCCTGCTTCCCAAGGATTTTCCTTTCTGGATGACTTTGGGTACGAGAGGAAATGGGGGAAAGGCATAAAGTAGTCCAGAGAGCCAATCGTGAACAAGCGTGTCTCTCGGTGTCTCCCCCGGAGGGGGAATTAGGGCAAAGTAGCTGCTGCACTTGGCATTCATGGGAGAGGCAAAAAGACTGCAGCAAGGCTGGTCCAATTTCCAGAAAATCTCTTCCGTTATGTTCTGGTTCAGAGACCAAGCGTGAGGCATTAATATTGCCCTGCTGAGCTTGTCCACTATCACGTTGGATTTCCCCGGGATGTGCATTGCTACTAGAAAGTGTTGGGAAGATATTGCCCATTGCCAAACTCTCAGAGCCTCTCGACAAAGTGGGTATGACCTGGTTCCTAATTGTTTATGTACCATACCACAGACACATTGTCTGACTGTATTGCAATCATCCTTAGTGGAAGAGAGTCGTGGAGTGCTTGCAACACCAGAAGCACTGCTCTCATCTCTAGAGCACTGATGTGCAAATGGGCCTCATGGTCTTGCCATATACCTTGGACTGTCCTTCCCAGATAATGCGCCTGCTACCCTATCTGGGAAGAATCTGTGGTCACTGTAGCAACAAGCTGTTGTGGAATAAAGGGTCTCCCAATAGTCACATGATTGGACTGAGTCCACCACCGTAGATCCTTCTTGCATGACTCTGTTATTCTGAGAAGATGAGACACAGGAAGTTCTTGAAGCGACCACTGGGAAAATAGGAGCTATTGAAGGATTCTCATATGCATCCCGGCAAGAGGAACTAGAGTTATGGTTGAAGCCATTGTCCCTAAGAGTTTCAGAACTACTTTTGCCTTTACCTTGTCCTTGGGAAGAAGGTGAAGTATTTACTGTCTGAAGACGGAAATTCTGTCGGCTGGAAGACGTGCCATCATAGAAACAGCGTTTAGGTTTGAGCCTATGAAAGTAATATGTTGACAGGGCAACAAGGCAGATTTTTGTAAACTGACTTATGCCTAGCTGAGAACAAATTTCCAATGTCACGTCCCTGGCTTGTTGGAGTAGATGCTTGGTGGTGGCAGTTAGGAGCCAGTCGCCCAGATACAGAAACACTTGGAATCCAAGTAGTCTCAAGTGAGCCATTACTACTGGCATGCATTTGGTGAACACACTAGGTGAGACCAAAGGGCAGAGCTCGGAACTGATGACTGGCTCCCAGCCGGAAGCGTAAATGACTTCTTGATGCTCTGTCCAATTTTATGTGGTAGTACGCATATTGGAGGTCTACTGAGCACATCCAATTGTCTTTCCCTAAGAAGGGAAGTACTGACTGCAGTGTCACCATTTGGAACCTTGAATGTTTGACAGATTTGTTCAATTTGCTGAGATCCAATATGGGTCTCCAGTCCCCTGTTCTTTTTGGCACCAAAAGGAATCTTGAGTAAGTTCCGAATCCTATTTGGTCTATGAGGACTTTTTGGACGACTCTCTTGTCCAGCAACTTTTGGATTTCTACAGTTGTTTGCTCCCTTAGAGTGGGTGGAACATCTGGGATTGTTCTGATCTGTGGGACAGGATGGCAAAAAGGAATGGAATATCTTCTGGATATTACACTTTGTACCCACTTGTCCTTTGTGATACTTTGCCAGGCTTCTGGGTACAAAGATAAACATCCCCCAACTAGAGCAGATGGGTCTCCTTTCAGGAGTGCTGATAGGGACATCCGTGAAAAGAATCACTGTTCACCCTGGTTTTGCGGATACCCCCCCGCCTCTAGGACGTCTACCATTGTTGCCCCCCCCCCTGGCCCTGGGGAAGGATTCACCTTGTGAGTCTTGGAAAGCTCCCTTGGATCTTTTGAACCACATTTTTCCACTCTTCTGACCTTTAGGGCAAGGTCTTGAAGGTACTGAAAAATGTACTCCAATGGCAGAGAGACATTTCCATTCTTGCTCACATCTGGTGTGTCTAACTTTGGGTCCAAAAAGTGAGGAACCATCAAAAGGAGCGTTAGTAAAGGTAGACTTAAAAGGTTCCACAAAATTACACAAGCGCATGCAGGAGTGTCACCTCAGGGAAACTCCTGAACCCGCTTGCCCTACTCGCTCAATCTGCTGCACAAGATATCAGTCTCATGGAGGAGTTGATGAAGGAATTTAAGGTGGACAGCTGGGAGGAAACTATCTCAGTCATCCCCACAGCCAAAGAACCTTGTAGAGCATCTCCTAGCTCTTTCAGATCTCGTTGAAGCCTTGTAAAGTGATGAGGTAGTTAAGCGATCAGAGTGTAAAAGTCGCTGATAATAATTCACGCTTCCCATCTGTCCATCGTTCGAGAATCTTTGTTCGGAGGATGAACAGATAAGGATGTCGCAAAGTTCCTTCCTGGTGGCTGCTGCTACCACTATAGCATCTACAGGCACACCTTTTGCAAGAAAATCTTTTCCAGTGGGGGCTGACAAAAACTTGTTTGGCCTCCGAGGAGACTGGTTCCATAGTGTCAGATGACTCCCATGTCTTTCAACTGACCAACTCCATTAGCTCATCAAAAGGCAGACACCCAGGAGGCTGAAGGATGAGATCCAAAGGCCTTCAGGTACACTGACTCATCAGAAGGTGTTATGGTTTTCCAGCTGCCTCTCTGCTTTAGGATCTCAAGGATATCTGCAAATGAGATATCTTCAGAGGACAACCATGAGGACACTTCTGACTCCTCCAGGTCAGTGCCTGAGGTGACAAACTCATCAGGGGAGTCTATGCGCTTCCTCTTGCATGTCCTTCCGAGGGGGCTCCTCGGAAGGGTATTCTGGGGAGGCCTCGGAAGAGGGGGGGGGTCACCCAATGGGGGTTCCTGAGGCTCTGAATCTCTGCTATCCTGTGGATGGGGTGGTGCCAAGACAGTAGCAGGTGCTTTGGGGGGATAAATGCCAGTATCCTTGTGTAGAGCTGTAGAGGGGGAAAGCACACACAGCTCGAAAGTCAAACCCACTGGTTCCGTGGATATCTCCGGTTCCGAGGAAACAGAAGACACCCCCGGGCTGAGAGAGACTGGCTCTGAAGCTGATGTAGGAGCAGAGCTCACCCAAGCCAATGCACCAAGGGGTAGGCTCAAAACTGAAGAAACTCTGGTCCGAGCACCCCCCCCCCCAGCCTACCAGAGCACTTTGTCTCCCAGACACCCCGGATGGCACAGTGTCAGAGCAGATATCAGTGCCATAATCTCCGAGGGGGGGGTGTGTCCCAGAACAGACAGGTCTACAGCAAGTGGTACTTGGCACTCTGGCTCCGAAGATTCAGCATGGCTCGGAGGAGGAGGAATGACAGTGGATATAACATTCTTAGAAGGCTCCAAAACCTGTTGGGTTGGAGCAGAGAACAATTTTGCTAGTGCCAGCGACTTCAAAAGTCTGCGCACCACCAGCTCCACGTCATCATCAGATAGGCTCCTAGAGGACCTGGAGGATAGAGTTGGTGAATGAGATATCTCCAGAGTGGGAGATCTCAAAGTAGGTGAGACTGGTGGAATATCAATGGACCGGCTCCGAGACGCTTTCTTTCGGCTCTGAAGACCTTGGAGCCAAAGAACCAGGTTTGTCAACAATCTCAGTTGGTTCCGAAGCCTGTGGAGCCAAGAAGGTTGATGGTTGTGAAATTTCTGACAACTTTTCAGGGGGCTCTGACTGAGCCAAAGAGACAGGAGATGGCCTTTTAGTTGGTTTGTCCCTCTTAAATGAAGAGGACGAAGAAGAAGCAGCACTTTGTACAGCTTCGTCAAAGGTCGCAAGACCCCTTTGACAATCTTTTTGTTTTTCCACTCCTGCAACACACGTGCACTAAAGGAGTGGCAGAAAGTGCAATTTTCCTGGCGATGGATAGTTCCTAAACAATAGACACAAATGCCATATCCATCTGCAATAGACATTTTCTGGGTGCATTTTTGACATTTCCTAAAGCTCAAAGGCTTATGTTCTTTCGCCCTAGTCTCTTTGGATATGTTAGGAAAGAAAAAGATCCTATAAGAATAATAAACAAGTAACAACTCTCACCACTTCTAGAAATATATAAGCACACCAATTTAACACACACAGCACATCGAAAAAATATAAATAGAATTAGTTTTTTTCTAACTAAAACGAGCACTAGGACCTCTAATTTAAAAGGACCTAGAAAGGTATAATAAAAGGAGATAGACTACACTAACACTAGTAGCCCTCTAAAACCAGCAATTAGCTCTCGAACTTAAACGAGCTACTGAACTAACCAAGCTAATTAAGTGACTAGAAAAAAAACACACCACTACAGTAAGATAACTATGGGATACAAGTACAGGTTTGCAAAACAAAACGATGGCCAAGAAATAGCACACAACAGTGTTATAACCAATGTCTAAATTCTAACTAGTTTAAACTAATAGAATGCAAAAGACAAAAAAACGTAGCCATGGCCAAGACGAGAACATCCAACCTTGTAAAGCAGCAAACGAGATCGGGAGAGATGCACCACTGCATCATGGGATACCTACCTTGCCACAAGTTTGAGACTTCCGGCTGGTGTATTAGGCAGAGTCAGTGCAGAGGATCAGCTTCGAACCCATCCAAGTAATAATGAAGGGGGATATTCATGCTGCCCTGCTGCAGTGATTCCACATCCCTGGTAGACTGGTCTGAGAAACAGACAAACTCCATACTGTTTAGGTGTCCCTGAATGGCCTCCTGCCTTCTCTTAATAGCCCTTAGATGAAAGCTCTTGTAAATCTGTAAATTAGTGACACTGTGATCCAGACCTAGGCAGTACACACAGTGGTTGTGGTAATCCTTGTGTGGAATCTGAAACCTGCAAGCACACCTGTTAGTTTCTTTATGAGGCTGACACACCATACCATGCATGGTATTCACTCTCCAGATACACATTAAAACAAAAACATGAAATGGAAAACCACAACGCAAAATAAATTAATCAAAGAATGTCAAGCAGCCAAACAATTTTGATGCACTTCATGAGTAAATCTCATTAAAGGTGCTGAATGGTAAGGTAACCATGAGCTATGTGCGTTTATGCTCTAACACCAGAAATGTAAAGACTAGCCAGTATTAATTTACAGTAATGTAACACAATAGAAAAGAAAATACCTGAAACAGGAGAGAACTGTGCCGGTGTCATCTTTGGACTCCCTCGTTGCCTGGGAGAAACCATTAAATTCTGCTGACTGGAGTTTAAACCAGGACTGCCATGGGGCGGGCTATTCATGGGAAGTCCATAGGAATTCTGATAGGCTGCCGCTGGCATCACTGCCATGCCTCCATGACTTGTTGGACCCATTGAACCTGTTGCAATATACTTATTAGCAGTTATTGGAGACATTCGAAGAGGATCACCCATATAGTTCCTGATCTGTACTGGTGCCATTTTCTGTCCTGGAAGCATGTTCATGGCTGCAGCTGAAGTGGAATTTGCATGTAAAGGTACTCTCATGTTGCATCCCATAGGATTCTGGTATGGGCGAAATCCATTCTGATCCCTAAATGGAGAAAAACATGAAGAGTCTAAGCAAACATGAAATTTGAACAGCAGGGGAAAACTGATATACAAAAAAAGTTGTGCTGCTGTCATCTTTGGACATCTTCATGAGGAACCTTCTGGTGTGTGCCTAACAAAAAACTTCTTTTATACCCAGTTTTGAGTTATATCACAGTGCTCTACCCATAAAAGCTACTCACCTACCCTGTCTCAATTCTTATCCCAAACCAGTGATCTTTGTGACTGCATTAAAGGACGCAACTCCACCACCAAGGACCTACCCCTCCCCCCAAAACAATTACAGAGAAAGAATGAGAAAGAGAAAGAGAATACCCAAGAATGAGTTAAAATTTCCAGATGAGCAATTCGTTACAAAGTCCCTCATGAATGGCTCCATGGCATAGATGGATGAAACCCACACTCTCATCCAGAAGACTCAAGATCAGTTAGTGTTGCGTGTGCTATACAAGCTGGTTGGTCAGTGCTAGTCTGCCCCTCTTGGGGGGGGGGGGGGGTGTCAGTCCAGCTCTTTGCAATGCCAGCACCTCTGGTGACATGAGGAAGCACACCTCATACAGAGAATAGGGCACTGACATAAGCTTGGCTCAGTCAGTTTTAACATGGCAGTCTTCATGATGCATGTACAGAAATGCGTATGCACACAGCAGAAGGGACTGCAGACCTCTGCATCGGAGTGCACTTGTAAATCACTGGGAAAGGATATTAGTGCTAAAATAAAAATTCTTAAGACTACTGCATGGATAGCAGTCTCCCTTGATGGTCTTTCATCCTATGGTTGAATGAATGGGGCTGATAACTGCAGAACATCTTTATGACTAAGAAGCAACAGGGGATAAAAGGCACAAGAAAAAAATACGGTTGTGAATACATTAAGGACGTCTGAAACAATAGAATCTTTATTAAAGTATCACAATACACACAGATCAAACTGGTTTTGGCGCACAGCCTTCATCAGTGATAACCATAGTAATAAACAGTTACCTTAAATACACCCAAAACTTGATTTCTTATGACATCACTTCCCCCCCTAAAAAAATTAGTCCTTTAGTTATATCTACTTAAGTTACATTTTATCATTGAGACCTGGTGCAAAAAGTCCCGCAAATTTAATAATCCATCTATTTTCTTTATAGGTTAAAATAAAGTGCCATCCTGTTTTAAATAATCTGTTTCTTTTGGAAAATCTGGTGTTGACTTTTGGCCACAAGGATCAGCCATACATGCTTGCTGGTTTGTGGGAGTGTAAATACCTTCCCATATAGACTGGGACGTCTGGCTTGGCTGCAAGCCTACAAACAGGTAAATACAGCTCTCCCTCCACAGAAACTAACAAAAAAAAAAAAGAACAAAAAGCTAGTAACCATTTGCCTGCCAAGATTAGCAATCCAGGGGTGTTTCCAATCTATCTCAGTAGTACTTCTAAGAAAGGAGGTGGAAAAGTGGGAAAAAAAAATAATCCAAAAGACAAGAGAAAAAGTGAGCTACAGGGAATATACCACACTGCCAAACTAATCAGGGGTGAACTGACAGAACAGGAAATGGCAGGTGCCTCAATGGAAGAAATTACTCAAATGCACACAGAGGGTAAAAGTGGAGTGCTGAGTTCATATCTTCAGCTGTTTTCTATTACTGGCTGCTACACAGGATGCATTAAATGGATGCTCTGTCAGGAGTTCCAATTCCAGAAAAAAAAATAATGGAAAATTTAACTGAAGATGAAGTACCAGTAACTTCAAACTAACAAAACTGGGGGAGAAGCCAAGGAGGAGAATCTAAAATTCACGATAATACCTGAAAAAAGCTAAATTAGGTAAAGGAGTTGCAGATAAAGGTCAGTTATACCAGCAAAAAAATTAATTCTATGTACAGTAAGGCAAAAATATTCTCTCACAAAGACACTAGACTATATGTTGATGACGACTACTCTGGATGAAAAAGGCAAAAAAGAAGTTTGTTCCTGTCATTAAAAAGTACAGTGAAATAAACCTGACATTCACACTTTTGCATCCAGCAATACTAAACATTTTTATTTCCAGCTGTAGTTAAAGGCTGTGTGAATAATGAACATGTACTTAAGAGCTGCAAAAAATGCAAGAAGGGCTGACCAAGAACAGAGAGAGAACAAGGCAGTATCCAGCCATTCACAAGCCAGGCAGATCACAGAGCCACAAAACAAATGACCAGCAAAACCACTTTCAATAACATGGTTAAAACCAAGTACAAAAGATAATGAAATACTACCCCCAGGTTACTCCATACTACGGGTGGATAGACAACAAGAGAGGAGGTGGAGTTGCTGTCCTCTAACTACCATCTCACTAACTTTTCTTGAATGCAAAACCGCACAACTGGACAGTGCAGAAATTATCTATACCACACTAACCACAAATTCAAGAAACACACAATATAACTGATTGTTATATCCCACCTGGAAATAATGCCCCAGTTATAGAATGTCTACTGCATTGGGCAAGTAGTACCCCTAGTCAGGAGACATTCATACTAGGTGATTTTAATTTAGACTGGTTTGCATGCAATACAGATCACCCCATCCATCACAAATTTGCATGGTCTTACACATACTATTCAAGAACCTACCTGAATAGATAAAGCTAGTAAAAAACAATCCACCTTGGACTGGATATTACTAAATAACTTCTCTCACTCATTATAATCAGGTTGTCTTCCTGATGGTCTGAGTGACCACCTACCCACATTTCTTATACGACAACACATATTCCCACCAAAACCTACTATGTTTAAACAACTCAGAAAAAAACAAAATTTAATCTTGACAACTTCCTAGCTAACCTACAAAGGTGCAATTGGACTCCACTCAAATGCCTTGACCTAGATGATGCAGTGAACCACTTTAATAAATCTTTCTTAGATATATTAAATGCACATGCCCCTGTTAGAACCATCAGAGTAAAATCAAACTATGCCCCCTGGCTAAGCAGAGACACTGGAGCCCTTCTGAAAACTAGAGATAAAGCCTGGGAACTATGGCACAAGACTAATACAGTTTCTAAACAACAGTATAAAGAACTTAGAAATAAGGCAAAAAAAAAAAAACAAATAAAACAGGATAAAATAAATTTCCATCATAACATTCAAAGCACACATCAAAAAAACCCTCAAAAATTCTGGCCAGCTATAAACTAAATCCTTCACCCAGGAAAACCTACTACACCAATGCCAAACATCCACAAGAATTCCGATAGCAAAGCTACCATTTTTAACAAACATTTTACTGAATCTATAATTGCCCTTTCCAAATAAACTCCTACTCCTGATACCAAACCAGCCAAGTCTACACAACTAGCAATGCCTCATTCTCTCTCCCTAGTTCCTACAGCCACTATAAAAAAAACTACTACAGAAACTAAAACCTTCTACACTTGTCACAGATAACTTACCCAGTGAATACCTCAAAAGTGCAGCTGAATCTATAGCCTTCCCAGTATCAATCCTTATAAATAGATACATTCTCGAAAACAAGGTCCCTCAGCTGTGGAAAATTTCCCATGTAATCTCACTTCATAAAAGGGGACCTTCCACAGAACTGACAAACTATCAGCCAATTGCTATTCTTTCACTTCTTTCTAAGATACCAGAAAGATGTATTCATCTCCAGGTCATGAAATTCTTACGAACAAATAACCTCGCAAACACTCAGCATGGGTTTCACCCATCACATAGTACCACTACAGTTCTCATCCTTCACTAATACCGTAAACCATCACAGGAATAACAACAATTTTGTATCTGTCATCTTTCTAGACCTATCAAAAGCTTTGATATGGTCTCCCATTCCAAACTAATAGATGCACTAACTGAACTATCCTTCTCACCATCTGCCACAGCATGGTTTCATAACTATTTATTTGGCCATCAACAATCTGTTCTATGGCAGGGTGACCTATCTCCATGCCTTCCTTTATCCATTGGTGTCCCCCAAGGATCTATCTTGGGCCCTCTCCTTTTCTCCCTCTTTACTAATAATCTACACACAGCTACTCCACATGATTCTATAATACAGTATGCAGATGATTCAACACTTATCTGTGCAGCCACTTCTCCATCAACTCTTCATTCTCAAATACGGGAATCTTTCACTTCTGTTGAAACATGGTTAGCCAATGCCCATCTAATCCTGAACCCAAACAAACCTAAATTATTACTCTTCCAACCTAACAAGAAATCTATCTCATGCCCAACATTTAACATAATAGCCAAAGACAATACTGGGATCTCCCAGACAACCCACACAAAGCTTCTTGGAGTGCAAATAGACAATACCCTAAAATTTGACTTGCATGTTTCCTTAATTATAAAAAAGTTCAAAAGAAACTTGGAAGTCTATATAGGCACAAAAGGTTCCAGGCCACAATGGCCAAAATTACATTAGCACAAACCCATCTGCTCTCCACTCTACTATATGCCTCTCCAATTTTAACTAATCTAAGGAAAACTGACGTATCTAACCTAGAAGCATGTTATAATAAAATTGATAAGTTTGCATCTGACTGCCCATATAGAACACATCATTGCACAGTTTTAAGGATACTAGAATGGCTTGAGCTTCCCAACATTATTCTTTACAACCAACTCTCTCTAACTCACAAAACTGTAACACAACCAACTAGAATCCCTGCACTACAAAATCTCATCCTTACTTAGAGTTCCAGCAGACCACTTCGCTCTAACAAGAACTTACAGTCTCCAAGGGCAACACTGCAGGAGAATCTATTTTCCAACTATGTATCTCGTATATGGAACTCCCTAACTCCATTCTCTCAATCTCATCCACTAACCACTTTAAGCCATCACTTAAAGCTTATCTAAAAAATAAGTGGCTATGTTCCTGTACTAACACCTCATGAGTGCTCTGATTCATCACAGTACACCAAAAAACATATCCAACTTCTCCCCCAGTGTTTAAACCTTTGTTACTACCAACCTGTCAACCTTATATCTTGACATGTCATACCTACAAATAGTACTAGCCATGTTCAAAGCCTAGGTTTTGTTGTCAAGATGTAACAAATTTGTATGTTATGTATACTACATTTTGTTTACTTTATACTTTTTGATTACTGTAATGTGTGCATAAAAATTTACTGTTACTCACTGAGCTTTTCTCCCCGGGCCTTTGCTGTAAAAGGACCGTGTCCAGTTGGACTTTCCCGGTAAACAAATGTTAAATACAAATAAAATAAATAATGCTTGGGGGGGGGGGGATGTAAAAGAATTCAGAATGACAACAGAAGCTACATTTAATTCCAACCAACTACCTGAACAAAACAAGACTGCTGAGAAAAAATCAAACACATCTACAATAGCAGACTAAAGTCTCTGCAGGGAACTGAACACTTCCTCTTTTATACTTTTCTAGCTTTGTTGATTTATATACAATGAACAGGAGTACAGTGCGCAAACTGAACAGGCAGAAATATTTGTTGCTATGTATATGTATTGTTGCATAGTTTAATCCGAAGGATTAATTAGTTGCCAAACTTCCCACACATTAAAAATATTCCAAGTTGCTTCAAATCACACTAATCCTGCAATGCAAGAACAACAAGCAAACAGCAGGCAACTGCTCAACTTCCTCCACTGATTAGCCCCAGCAATAATTCCTACTTTTTAATGTTTTTCAAGTCTTTTGGGTTTCTAATACCATGATGGGAATGGACCCTATTCTTAAGTCAAAGTATGATAAAAGTTCATGAAATTAGTATTGTTTCAATCTCTGATGTTAGCCAAAAAAGCTCATCGCAACACCCGCAATGTGCCTAAGTAAGGAAACTTTCTGCAATTCATACAGACTTGCATATATCGGTAACATATTTAAATAAGACTGTAAACTCTCTGGTTATTAAGACCTGTTGCTCTTACTACTACTGGAACTGTCTGGGTATCCTTTTACACTGCCCTCACTTCTGCCTGCAAATCCTGGTATTTTATGACTTTCTCTCTCTCTCCACGTAAGACACTAGTCACTGGGTGTAGCAATTTCAAAGGTCAATGCCACTTTTGTCTTCTTTTCATGGACTACTATATCTGGTTTTCTAGCATCTACAGTGGATATAAAAAGTTTATGCACCCATGTTAAAATGCCAGGTTTTTGTGATATAAAATGAGACCACAATAAATAATTTCAAAACTTTTCTCACCTTTAATGTGACCTATAACCTGTACAATTCAATTGAAAAACAAATCTGTTAGGGGAAAAATATAAAAATAAAAAAAAAAATACAATAAGCTGGTTGCATAAGTGTGCACACCCTTAAACTAACACTTTGTTGAAGCACCTTTTGATTTAATTACAGCATTCAGTCTTCTTGGATACACACCTGTCATAAATTAGACAGACTTGGATTAACCCCAAATAAGGTTCAGCTGTCCTAGTAGGATTTCCTGACATTTACTCAGTTGCCTGCTACAGCAAAAGCCATGGTTCGCACAGAGCATACAAAGCATGAAAGGGATCTCAATGTTGAAAGGTATCAGTCAGGAGAAGGGTACAAAAAAATTTCCACAGCATTGGATATACTATGGAACAAAGTGAAGACAGTCATCAAAAAGTGGAGAAAGTATGGGACAGTGATGCTGCAAAGAAATGGACGTCCCTCCAAAACTGATCAAAAGACCAGATGAAAACTGATTATGGAGGCTGCCAAGAGAACTACAGCAACACTGAAGGAGCTGCAGGAAAGTACAGTTGTGTACACTTACCATAAATGTAGATGTTAGAGTGCATTCACTGTTGCAGTCATTACATTTAGGTAATCCTGCTGGCAGGTTGCCCTCAGCCGGCCGGAATTCCAAAGTCTTGGGTCCTGCGTCGGCCGCTGTCACTCTTTCCCTGACGTCAGGTCGTCAGAGGTATAAAAGAAGCAGTCGGCGTCATTTTCTTTAGTTTTTCTTGCCCCAAATGTCTGGTGCCCCTCAAGAGGGTGGCCATAATTTAGATATGTATAACTACATGCACCAATATAAAATTTACCTTCATCTACAAGCAAATACACCACATAGGTTGTATAAATCAGAGAAGGAAAGATGGGTTCTATCAGAAGAAAAAGGGGGATGGCGGGGTAACTTGGACTGCAACAGTAAATACACTCGAACATCTACATTTATGGTAAGTGTACACAACTGTACTATGTTCTTCGTGTTTCACTGTTGCAGTCATTACATTTGGGTACAGTCCCAAAGCTAAGGTTGGGGGGCTGGAGCTAAACAGCATTAAGAGTGGCTATGAAGCCCTGCAGAACTGCAGTGGCAAAGCCTGCCCTGGATTTAGAGGAGAATGGCAGATGATAGTACTTTGTGAAGGTGTGCACTGAACTCCAAGTAGCAGCCTTTAAAATGTCCTTGGTAGGTACTCCCCTGAGAAAGGCTGCTGAAGTGGCTGCAGCTCTGGTGGAGTGTGGCCTAATGCCCTTAGGTACTGGCTTGCCATGGTGTAGATAGATAGCAGAAAAGAATGCAGTGGCCTATCCACTTTGAAATAGTCTGCTTTGAGATAGCCTTTCCTTGTGATCCTGCAGCATATGTCACTAGTAATTGTTCTTTCTGAAAACTTTGGTTCTGTCCAAGTAGAACCTAAGCTGTCTGTGTACGTCCAATGAATGCAGAATTCTCTCCCCATTGTTCTGTGGATTTGGATAAAAGGTTGGCAGGTGAATAATTTGGTTGAGAGCTGCACTGCACACCACCTTAGGCATAAATGTTGGGTTTGTCCTCAGAGAGACCCTGTCTGGATAAAAAATGATAAAATGTTCCACAGCCATGAGTGCCTGTAGCTCTGAAACTTGTCTTGCAGAAGTTATTGCTAGGAGCAGAGCTGTTTTCCAAGATAAAAACGTTATATCAGCAGTAGCAGCTGGCTCAAAAGGAGGCAGGGTGAGTTTTTCCCTAGACATAATTGAGGTCCCATGCAGGCACTGGTGATCTCCTTTGAGGTCTTACATTTTTGGCTCCTCTGAGGTACTGCTTTAACAAGGGATGAGAAAAGATTGGTGGCTCTACATTGTAATGAGCCAAAATGGCAGAGGCATGAATTTTAAAAGACAAAAAAGATAGGCCTTTGTCCAGCATCTCAGTTAAATATTGCAACATCTGAGGAATATTTGGCACAGCTGTATCAGTTCCTTGTGCCTGGTTCCAAGCACAGAATCTCTTCCATTTTCCAGCATAAGATTTTTTAGTACTAGGCCTTCTGGCTTCCAAAATGACATCCATCACAGTTTTACTGAGAGGTGTGTTTTGTATGACTACATTATTTGTCATGTTGTCAGATTTAAAGTTCTGAGTTGGCTGTGCAGGATCTGACTGTTTCGCTGGGACAGTAGATGAGGTATTTGAGGTAAGGTCCAAGCTGGGCATTGAGACAAGCTCCTTAATATTGGATACCAGTACTGGTGGGGCCAGTCTGGGGCAATCAGTATCATCTTTGGCGTCTCCTGTCTGACCTTTAGGAGTACCTTGGGGAGGAGAGGCAGAGGAGGAAAGGCATATACTGATAGGGTGTCCAGTTTTCATGCTTTTCTATGATAAATCCTTGTGCAGAATATCTTTTTAGTTGGTAGTTCTGAGGGGAGGCAAATAGATATATGTCCGGGATCCCCATTTCCTTATCATGCTGAAGACTTGCGGATCCAGGTGGCACTCGTGGGGATCCATGAGGTTTCTGCTTAGTTCATTTGCCGGAGCATTTTTACATCCTGGTAGGAATTGTGCCTACAGATGTACTTGGTAAGTCAATGCCGTGTCCCACAAAGTCATGGCTAGTCTGCAAAGGGGGTAAGAATGTGTGCCCCCCTGCTTGTTTATATAGCACATGACCGTGGTGTTGTCGGTCTTTATCAGTAGCTGTCCTGGATGAAGTAGGTCCTTGAAGGCCGTCAGGGCATTTTGAACTGCTAGCATTTCTTTTTGATTGATATGTAGATACATTTGGTTTGAGGTCCATGAGCCCTGAATGCATCTTCCTGCCATGTGGGCCCCCCCAGGCATAATCTGATGCATCCGTTGTTAGTGTCTGCCTGGCTGGGGGTAATGAGAATGGCTGTCCCTTGTTTTGGTGACAAGTCTTTGCCCATCGAAACTCCTGTTGTAGGCAGGGAATGAGCGTAATCATAGTTTCCAGGCTGTGGCAATGTTGAGTCCAAACACTTCTTAGGTACCATTTAAGTTTCCTCATATGCAGTCTAGCATATGGAATTAGTAGGATGCAGGATGCCATGAAGCCCAAAGCCTGCAGAATTTTTCTTGCAGATAACTGGGCCTTTGTTGCCAACATTTTGAAATAGGTAGTCAGTTGCCTTTGTTTGTCTGGCATGAGATAAGCCATCTGGGCAGTTGTATTTAAGCTTGCACCCAGGAATACTATCTCTTGAGCGGGTACTATTTTTGATTTCTTTTCAATGACTGTGTACCCCTAGGCATGCTAGAAGTCTTTTCACAAATGCCAGATGCTGTAGAAGAATGTCCTTGTTCTCTGCTTGAATTAGACAGTCGTCCAAGTAAGGATATATTTGTATTCCTCTTTGGCTGCAGAATGCAATTACTGGTGCCAGGCACTTTGTAAAGACCCTAGGCGCAGTAGATAAGCCAAAGGGCAGTGCAGAGAATTGGTAGTGCATTGAGCTAGCCTTGAATCTGAGGTATCTTCTGCATATTTTTCTGATTGGGACATATAGGTATGCCTCTTTCAGGTCTAAAGTCACAAGCCAAGCGTTCTTGCCCAGCATGGGCAGAAGCTGCTGCAAAGTCAACATCTTGAATTTTGGAATATCCAGGAATGTGTTCAAAATAGATAGGTCCAGTATTGGCCTTACCCTTTCTGGGTACCAAGAACAGTCTTGAGTAAAATCCGTGTCCCTGCTCTTGCTCTGGTACTGGTCGAATGGCCCCCATGTCCATGAGGGATGAGACTTGTTTTTGTGCCTCTGTCCAGTGATTTTTGGCAGATCTGGCCAGCCGTTTTCCTTTGGCAGGGTATGGAAATGGAACTTGTAGCCTTGTGACACGATATTTAGGACCCAATTGTCCTGGGTTATAATGTGCCAATTATGAGAAAAAAAGTGCTAATTTTCCCCCTAAGGGTGCTGCCAGGAGATAACTGCTTGGTGCAGGCAGGGGAGGTCATTGGGACTGTTTCCTGTATGGTTGTGATTTGTCTTCTGAAACTTTGGAGGTAGAAGCCCCCCAATGCTTTGAGCAATATGAACCTTGCGCCTGGGGTCTGCCTCTAGGGCGTCTGGATCTGCCCCTTTGAGGTCTGTCTGACACAGGAAAGGACCAATTCTTTGTTGGCCAGTGTCTACTAAACCTAGGTGGCTGTACTTGTAAAAAAATCTTTGACCGTTTGCATAGATTTAGCTTTGTCCTCCATTTTCTTTAGCACCTCTTCTGCCTTAACACCAAATAAAGTATCATGTTGTAAAGGTGCATCTAGTAATTTAACTAACATGATCAGGCAGATTTTGTTCCCTTAACCAAGCATGCCTCCTAATTACAGAACCTGTAACTGCGGCCCTGCAGGAGGCCTCTAAAGAATCAAAACCACATTGCAAAGTATGCTTTCCAACTTGTTCAGCTGCATGCAATAAATCTTGCATTTCCTTGTTTTCTGCACATTCAGGGTTTAACAACATTTTCTGTTTAAGCAATGCCATGACATGTTGCTGATATTTGAGTATATGAAACTGACAGTTTAAGGCCCTTATAGCCAAGGTAGCAGATGTGTAAACCTTTTTCCCCCATCTATCCAGTGCCCTAGAATCTTTGTCAGAGGGGTAGGGTTTTTTGCAGCGGAAGCCTTAACTCCTTTGGGACCCTGAGAAATAGTTTCTGGGTCTGCTGCAGGGTTTTTAAAAAGGAATTTATGGGAATCAGGAACTGTGTAATATCGGTCAGGCTTAACAGGAGCTGGAGGTAAGGAGTCAGGGGTAAGACTAGACTCCGAAAACACATCTACAATGTCTAACACAGGTGGGATGGCTAGTGGCTTGTGTTGAGGTAGTAAAAGGAAATCTCTGAGACTCTTTTTTTAGATTCTGAAAAATCTTGGCTCTCCCAGTAGAAATGCTCCCTCATGGTATGCAAAGTTTCCCCAAAAGAATAGTCCTCTGGAGGAGAAGATGAATATATAGATTCTTCAGCATCAGAATCCTCATGGGGGGAAGAGAATATTCCTGATCAGTAGAGGAATCAGAAGAAATGGAAACCTGATCTGAAGATTCATAGTCAGTCTCCTGCCTAGGCCTCTTATCAGGAGGGGGGTGGGAACCCCTGATCAAGGTAATCAAGTCTTCGGCCATTTTGAGCATCTGTTTTTTGGGCATAGAGGCCTGACCACTTGGCTCTTGAGTTTGTTTCTTTGCTTTGGAAGGTACTTTAGTCTTTGCCTTTGAAGCTGAAGTAAGTTTGATGTAAAGATGTTTAGGTCTGAATACACATTCAGAAGCCGGTGCCTGCTCAGTGACTCCGGACCCATCTGAAGGGATAATATCAGAGGTTCCAATACCTTGAGTTTCCAGTGGCATGGCCGACTCCACGTGGGAGTCTGTAGCGGCCTGCGACTCTAAAGTAGCAGGCGTCAGGGGCTGCGAAAGCACCTCACTGAGGACCAGCGAACCAGCGACTGGCTTAGGAGAAGCTTTGTTGTCTGTTTTGGGCCTCTGTTGTCTCTCTCTTTCCTTTTCTTTACGTTTTTTGTGAACTCCGGTAGTCGGATGGCTATCAGACGACATTTCTGGATAATTAAACCTGCGTCCAAAATAGTTTAAAGCAAAATCATACCGACGCTTAATAGTGCATTGGTTAAATCTAGCACAGAACCGACAACCAGAAACATTGTGATCAGGGCCTAGGCAAGGAATACAGTAAGTATGAAAATCCTTATGAGGTATTTGCTTCCCACAAGAAATACAATTATTAACTTTTTCTGACATCGGTCTGGAGCAAGAAAAAAAGTTTCCCCAACAGGGTACTTAGCTTTATTGTAGACTTTGGATATGAAACTCGAACACGAAAATCTCAGGAGTTGGCCGACCGGCACTTGCGAACTGCTTCTGCTTCTGGCACCGCGAGGCAAGAAAGACTAAAGAAAATGGCGTTGGACGCTTTTTTTATACCCCTGACGACCTGACGTCAGGGTAGGGGTGACAGCGGCCGACGCAGGACCCAAGACTTTGGAATTCAGGCTGGCTGAGGGCAACCTGCCAGCAGGATTACCCAAATGTAATGACTGCAACAGTGAAACACGAAGAACATCTTCTGGCAGTACCGGTTGTGTACTACATGGGACAACAATCTCCCATATTCTCCGTATGTCTGGGCTATGGGGTAGGGTTGCAAGACGGAAGCCTTTTCTTACACAGAAAAACATCCAGGCCCAGCTAAAATTTGCAAAACAATACATCAAGTCTCCCAAAAGCATGCGGGAAAATGTGTTGTGGTCTGGATGAGACCAAGGTTGAACTTTTTGGCCGCAATTCCAAAAGTACGTTTGGCACAAAAAACAACACTTTGCATCACCAAAAAGACACCATCCCCACAGTGAAGCATGGTGGTGGCAGTATCATACCTTGGGGTTCCTTTTCTTCAGCTGGAACTGGGGCTTTAGTCAAGGTGGAGGGAATTATGAACAGTTCCAAACACCAGTCACTTTTGGCCCATAACCTTCAGGTGTCTGCTACAAAGCTGAAGATGAACAGGCATTTCACCTTTCAACACAACAATGACCCCAAGCATACATCTAAATCAACAGAAGAATGGCTTCACCAGAAGAAAATTAAAGTTTTGGAATGGCCCAGCCAGAGCCCAGACCTAAATCCAATAGAAAATCTGTGTGGAGTGACCTGAAGACAGCTGTGCACAAGAGATGCCCTCGCAATCTGACAGATTTGGAGCGGTTTTACAAGGAAGAGTGGGCAAATATTGCCAAGTCAAGATGTGCCATGTTGATAGACTCCTACCAAAGAAGACAATGCTGTAATTAAATCAATAGGTGCTTGAACAAAGTATTAGTTCAAGGGTGTCACACTAATGCAACCAGCTTATTGTACTTTTTTTCATTTTTTTATATTTTTTTCCCCTAATAGATTTGTTTTTCAATTGAGTTGTACAGGTCATAGGTCACATTAAAGGTGAGAAAGTTTTGAAATGATTTATTGTGATCTCATCATTTTATATCACAAAAATTTGGTATTTTAACAGGGGTGTGTAAACTTTTTATATCCACTGTATGTTTTGAAATGTTGGTAATGAGTGATCCCATACGATATAAACTCCATCATTTTCTATAATGCTTAGTGGCTCATTTTTCCAGTGTTTTTCAGTTACTTCAATATTATAATGTTTGCACAATACCCAATGCAAGTGTCTTGCCACATTACTATGCCTTTCAGTATACAGTCCTCCTGCTATTAGTATATCACAACCAGCAACAAGATGCAAGACAGTTTCCAATTCTGTTTTACAAAACCTACATTTGTCCGTTACTCCCACTTGCTCAATGGACTTCGTAAACCAAAGAGTATGCAAGTCCACTATCTTGGGCCACCAAAATAAATTTTTCACATTTTGATTTAAATTCACCTCTCCTTAACCATTCCTGCATTCAATCCTGATCAACATGAGGTTGTTCCAAGAGTTTCCTATACTTACAACTATACTTACAACTATATTTATGCAAATTCCACATTCTTGCCTTCTCGTCTGATCCATCACCTTATATTCTTTCATTTTTTTGGCACATGCAGTTGCTGCCTGATTTTTATCTACTTCTGGTTTGATTTCCACTCCCGCTTGACACCAATATGCTTCTGCTAAACTAAGCAGAGAGTTCATCTATTCCTATTCTGTGTATATTAGCCAGTGTCCAGTTAAGAAGTCCATCTTCTCAGAAATGCACACTAGTCCTGCAAAGCCAGAAAGGGTCTGCTTAAAACTGCGCAAATGACAAGATATCAGTGACAGTTACTTCATCCATCCAGCCAACCCAAACTCTGCAGTTGTAGCCATGCTGTCTGACAGTCCTGCAATATATTTCACCTTTACTCCAGTCTACACAGACAAGATGCTACATATTAAAGTATTTCAAGTTACTCCACATAAATCACACAGCTAGAAATACTGCAAAAAATGTCTGGTTGATCACTGACATCACTGTAACAAAAAAAAATACTTACCTCACAGTTTCTATTTCACACCATCCCTCTCAACTGTCCAGAATTCTGCAGAATGCCCCTAAAGTTATGTACTTACCATAACGTTCCATGTGAGTTATTCATCTTGCCTTCATTCTTTACTGATGGGTTCAGAGCCGATCCCTCGGCTCCGATACGGCCAACTGCAAAGCTTGAGGTCAAGTCCCTATCCCATGATGCACCTGGAATTACCTCAGATCTTGTTTGCGGCATATAACAATACCATATGCCATTCTTCACTCCCAAGAGAAAGGCACAGAAAGACTGAGTAACCAGGATTGATCCAGCATCTCAGTCATCTATCAGCCCAGGAGGGGGTAGGAGGGAGAGACGTAAGAATGAAGGCGAGATGAACTCACATGGAATGTTATGTTAAGTACATAACTTCTTTATGTGAAGTTGTTCAATCTCGCCGTTCATTCTTTACTAATGGGTAGCAGCCCAAGCACCATCAATCTCGGGTGGCTCATGGGAATATATTTCTCAGAACCGTGGATCCAAAGGAGACCCTGTCCCTGGAGGCCTTGTCAACTTTGTAATGAGTGATAAAGGTATGAGGTTTTGACCAAGTAGCTGCTGCACAAATGTTATCGATGTGTAGTCTGGCAGAAAAGGCAGATGATGTAGAAACTGCTCTGGTTAAGTAAGCTTTAATCTTATGTTGCAAATGCATACTGGCAGCTGAATAGGCAAAGGTAATACAATCAGATAACCATTTAGACAAAGTTGTTTTAGCCACTGGTCTCCCCTTCCTGGCATCTGAAAATGAAACAAAAAGCTAGTCTGATTTTCTGAAATCTTTTGTTCTAACCAAATAAAATTTGAGCTGCCTGACCAAGTTTGTGCAGCATATACTCTAAATTATTGGAATGGTTGAGGAAGAAGACTGGCAAATCAATAACTTGGTTGAGATTGGTTTCAGTGCAAACTTTGGGCAAGAATGAGGGATTTGTTCTAAGTGAGACTCTGTCAGCATGGAATATCAAACGGGGAGGCTTGATGGATAAAGACTGAAGCTCTGACACTCTGTGGGCAGAAGTAATAGCTAACAAAAAGGTGGTCTTCCAAGACAAAAATTTGAGATCACAAGATGAAGCTGGTTCAAATGGCGGAAGAATTATGCGGGAAAGTATAAAATTTAAATTCCATGGAGAATAGGGAGATTTCACAGGTGGTCTAATATGAAAGGTCCCTTTGAGAAAGGCTTTGGATAACTTGTGTGACATAATATTCAATCCTTCGAATCCAGGATGAAAATTAGAAATAGCAGCCAACTGAACCCGAACTGTTGCTGCTGCAGCCCCTTTGTTGAAAATCATAGTCAAGAACTCTTAAGATAGAAGCCATAGGGGCTTGATAAGGATCAATATTTTTGGAGACCCATACAGAAAATGTTTTCCATTTGCCAAGATACAGCTTCCTAGTAGAAGATTTATGAGAAGACAAAAGGATCTGTTTTGTCTCATTAGAGAGGTTATGGAACCTGGCTATGATGGGAACTGGAGCAGCCAAGCTGTCAGCTTCAGGGACTGCAGAGAGGGGATGAAGATCCCCGACGGGTGCATCAGAAGGTCTGGAACTGGGTTCAGAATCCAAGGATCCCACAAAAGATGAAGTCGAAGGAAGGGGAACCAAATCTGATGAGGCCAATGAGGGGCTATTGGAATGATGGTCCTTCCCAGCATTTTTGCTTTCTGTAGAACCTTGGGTATCAATGGGATTGGTGGAAATGCATATAGGAGACCCGGAGGCCAATAGTGTACAAGTGCGTCCCTTGGGGCTTCTCCCGGAGGGGGAATCAGGGCAAAGTAGCTTCTGCATTTTGTGTTCATGTGACTGGCAAAAAGGTTGCAGCAAGGCTGGCCTCACCGGAGGAATATCCTGTCCGCTATTTCTTTCTTAAGGGACCACTAGTGGGGCAACAAAATTGCCCTGCTCAGTTTGTCTGCTATCACGTTGGATTTCCCTGGGATGTGCATTGCCAACAAAGCGCAGGGTGGAAACAGCCCACTTCCAAACTCTGAGAGCCTCGCGACAAAGGGGGTAAGACCTGGTTCCTCCTTGTTTGTTCAAATACCAGACCGACAAGTTGTCTGAATCGCAATCGTACCTAGAGGAAGAGAGTCCTGAAAATACTGCAACGCCGGAAGTACTGCTCTCATCTCCAGGACACTGATATACAGATGTGTCTCTTGATCGGTCCATGTGCCTTGGGCAGTCTTTCCCTGAAAATGCCCCCCCCAACCCTATCAGGGAAGCATCCGTGGTCACTGTGGCCGCTGGAGAGGGTAGCACAAATGAGCGTCCTATTGTGACATGAAGTGAGGTCAACCACCACTGAAGGTCCTGTTTGCAAGAATTTGTGATCATTACAGTGCGAGTCATGGGGAGCTCTTGGTAAGACCATTGAGTGAACAACAGCCACTGAAGTATTCGCATGTGCATACAAGCTAGTGGCATGGCTAGAATTGCTGCTGCCATCATGCCTAAACTTCAGAACTTTTGATGCTGGTGCTCTGTCTTTTGATATCAGAATGCTGACGAAGAAGGTGGACTCTCTCTATTGGAAGCCTTAGTGTGGTGGTGTCCAACTCTGCCCCCATTAAAACGATATGCTGTGATGGCGACAAGGCAGATTTTTCCGAGTTGATTCTAATGCCCAGATGATTGCAGAGTGAGAGTGGACTCCCTGCCTGAATGGGTTGATGCCTGGTGGCGGCGGTAAGGAGCCAATCATATGGAAACACCTGGAATCCTAGATGCCTCAGGTAAGCCGTGACCACTGCCATGCATTTGGAGAACACTCTGGGGGCTGTAGTGAGACCAAAGGGAAGGGCTCGAAAATGATAGTAATTGGCTCCCAGCCAGAAGCGCAGGTGATCCCTGGATGGTCTGGCCATTTTTATGTTATAGTACGCATCATTGAGATCTAGCCAGCACATCCAATTGTCTTTCCCTAAGAAGGGAAGTATAGACTGAAGCGTGACCATCCAAAACGTCTCTTTCTTTGCGTATTGGTTCATTCTGCTGAGATCCAATATGGGTCTCCAGTTTGCAGTCTTCTTTGGAACCAAAAAGAATCTTGAGTAAGTTCCGGATCCTGTCTGGTCTGCTGGGACTGGTTGGATGACTTTTTCTTAGCAACGTTTGGACCTCTATTGTTGCCCGTTTCCTGTAACTGGGTAGAACGTCCGGTATTTTTCTTATGATTGGAGGGAGTGTGGCAAATGGAATGAAGTATCCTCTGGAAATGATACTTTGTACCCAGATGTCTTATTTTGAGCCAGGCATCTGGATACAAAGATAAGCGACCCCCGACTGCCTCCAGAGCAGGACAGTCAGGCCTCCTTCTCAGGACCGCTGGTAGGGCTTCCCACAGAAGTGATATCTGTTGCCCCGGTGTTGCGGACACCCTCTGCCACGAGGGTGGCGTCTTCCATTATTGCCCCCGGAGGGAGGTTCACCACGTGTGTCCTGAAAGGCTCCTTGGGCTTTCCGGAACAACATTTTTCCTCCCCTTTGACCTTTAGGGTAGGGTTGGGTAGAGGCGGAAAAATGGACCCCGACAGCAGAGTCTTTCCATCCTGTCCACACCTGGTTAAGGTTTCCTTCACTTTACACCCAAAAAGGGACAAGCCATCAAAGGGAGTGTTCACGATGGATGACTTGAAGGGCTCCGCAAAGGAACACAAGTGCATCCAGGAATGTCTTCTAAGAGCAACTCCTGTGCTCGGTGCCCTACTCGTTCCATCAGCTGCATAACAGATGAGGCACATGGATAAGCTGACAACAGAATTGAGGGTAGCAAGCTGGACAGCAACTTTGTCAGAAGCTCCTGTAGCTACTGTGCCCTGAAGAGCATCTTCCAAATCCTTAAGGAGATCTCTTTGTAACCTGGTAAAATGGGTTAAATAGTTGAGCGAGAAAAGGTCGCTGAACTAAACGTGCACTTCCCATATCTATCCATAATCCTGGAGTCTCTGTTAGGAGGAGGACGGATAGACGAGGAAGTCTCAGGCATTTCCTTTTTGGTGGCTGCTGCCACCACCATGGCATCAACTGGAACACATTTTTTTAAAAGTATTTTCTCAAGGAGGGCAGAAATAATTTTATTAGGCCTCCTAGGGACAGGCTTCATAGTATCCGGAGACTCCCATGCCCTTTGTGAGACCAGCTGCATCAGCTCATTGAAGGGTGGAGACACACCAAAGAGGTGGAGGGCCGAGACCCAAAAGCCTTCAGGAGAACTGACTCATCCTCGGTAGGACTTTTGGACTGTCAGTCACCCCTATGCCCAAATATCTCAGTGAATGAGATATACTCAGAGGGGGACTGTGGGGACCCTTCTGACTCAAATTCAGTATCTGATGTTAGAGACTCCTGTGGGGAGTCTAGATGTTTCCTCTTACACAATCTCTTCCTGGGAAACTTTTCAGTGGGAGCTTCTGGTGAGGTCCCGTAAAAGCAGGGGCCACCCAATGGGGCTTCCTGAGGCTCTGGGCCTTTACGCTTGTCAGGACGTGCGAGGCAGAAGCAGACACAGGCACTTTAGGGGAGGAGGAAGGCAGACCTGTGGTAGAGGATGTCCTAGGAGACTACTCCCCTCATGGCATCGAAAGCACCTCTACTCCTATGTGAGGGAGCCGACTGATCTGAAGAAACAGTCTATACCCCCGACACTGGGACATTGGGCTCAGAGCCTGAGGTAGGAGCTGAGCTCATCCGAGCAGAGGCCCTAAGAGGCAAAATTGTAACCAACAAGTCGGTCCGACTGTCCTCCCCAGACCCGACCAGAGTGTGTCTGCTCCTAGAGTCTTCGATCGACACAGAGGACGTCAGAGTGCACGCAGCCGAAGACGCTGGAGCAGGTGTCGGCTCAGAGGGTTCCATTAACATCAGGTCTGCCTCCTCTGGCTCCGAAGGACCAACATGGCTCGGAGGAATAGTTAAGAGTCGGCGCAAGGGTCTTCGTCTCCAAAGCCACTTGGGTCGAAGTCTATAACATTTTTGCCAAGGCCGGTGCCAGTAACAGCTTCTGCACCACACGATCCTCATCCAGATCTGACAGGCTGATAGATAATTGAAAGAAGGGTACCGAAGGTGGTACTGACTGGAGAAGTGGACTCTTAGGTGCTTCGGACACCAGTTCCAAGACTGCCGACTGGCTCCGATGGCAGTGGAGCCAAAGTCGAAGACTTTTTCGATTTCTTAGAGTCTGATGTCTTGGAAGACTGAGGACTTGCTGGATCCATCTTGGTCACTCAAAGCTTCCTAAAACGAAGGCTTCAACAACCCTCTATCGATGAGTTTCCTCTTCCTTTCCTGCAGGACGCTTGAGGAGAAGGAATGACAAATAGAACAACTGTCTTGCAAATGCAGAGCCCCTAGACAGTAAACACAATTAACGTGGTTGTCTGTAACAGACATCTTTTGGCCACTTCTTGAAGCCAGACTTAGGGTGCTTATCTTGGTCAGCCATAGTAATGTTAGGAAAATTACCGTCACCACAAAAAACTACAACAGTAATTATTTGCACAAGCCTTAAATAAAAGCAGGCTAAATCACACACACAGAAGTACAAGTATAAATGTGAAATCACCCAATAAGAAATTCCAAGCAGACTATGCAAAGAGATGGAGATAGCTGCTGAGAAAACAACCTTATCTAAAATTATCGGTTTACTGAAACTACAACTTCAACAATAATAAACTACTAAGCCTTATCTATAAAAATTCAGAAGGCTAGAGAGACCACACAGCAAATGATCATCTAAGAAAACAGCAGAAACTGTGATAAAACGTCACTGAAAAACACTATAATTTGAGAAAAAACTAAAACTAGGCCTAAAAGAGGCCACTAGAAATTTGTTAAAGCACACTAAATGGGAAGGGAAAAAACACTGAAAAGCTACAAGAGCTTTATCAACTATCCTAAACTATTCTAACTAGCAAAAATTTTCAATAAGCAATGAAAAAACAGCTTAACTGGCCCGAGCTAAATCAGAACCTCCAATGTGTTGCAGTGGCAAACTAGATCTGAGGTAATTCCAGGTGCATCATGGGATAGGGAGTTGGCCTCGAGCTATTTTAAGACCTCAAGCTTTGCAATTGGCCGTATCGGAGCAGAGGAATCAGCTCCGAACCCATCAGTAAAGAATGAACAGCGAGACTGAACAACTTCACATCTAGAGATTTCTACTACTTGTTTAAAAACTCACTCTTGCTCAAGTGTGCCTAGATTTGACAGCTGCAAGGTCTCTGCTCCGGGACCTCCGAACACTCAAGTTTAAAATGACATTGCTGGACTTGAATAGTCACGTGAAGAGTACACTCACCACCCTGGGCACCCGTCATGCAGTGGGCATGCTTCATTCAAACAGGACATTTACTTATTTCAGAACAAAGAAAATGTATTTTGTTGCTCAAATAAATAAATGTGGAAAGAATATCCCTGCAAGCATGGTGCTCTAGGCGGCTGCCTAGTTCGCCTGTGAGACCAGCCCTCCCCCCCTGCCTAGTTCACCTGTGAGACCAGCCCTCTCTCCTTAGTAAAAATACTGCTCTATCTCATCTCCTGAGCATATTTTTATAACTGAGTAGTCTATCATCTGTTAATCAGCTACATTCATTTTCTTCTCATGCTAAACTCGAAGACTTTTTTAAATTTCATGAAAAATCTTCCCCATTCTGCACACATCTCTCATCTGAAACTTACTTTAACTTCAATTCCCCACTGAACCTCCAAGATATTTCTACTTTTCCTTCTATCAAGTCCAGTCCACTCTCAACTGCACATCCATTTCAATGACCCACATGTAACGCCATCTGCTTCTGATTCCTGCTTTACTGGGACTCATTTTTGCCTTTGTTGAACCCAATAAAGCCTACTAGGCACACGTCCCAATTTCAGATACCACACAAGAAATTTGTTGTAAATGTGGTTAGTTTAGAGTTCGCACAATATGCAAGCAGAAACTGATGGACAAGCTCGAGACTGCACGCTACAGACTATTAGCATCGCTCCCTGCCTTCTGCAGTCCTAGTTCTTCAATTATGCTTTTGCCTCTGCTTTATTCTCCATACCTGTTATCCATGCAGCACTACTCTGATGGTACTGTGCCATGCTACATATTTCATTTCCTTATCTGACATTTTATCTCAAGCTGATGTCTGTTCGGCTCTGTATATACACAGTTCTGACTAAGAACTTCCTGTGCCCACTACAGCCTTTATGAGACCACCACCCAACAGTCATCTAACAGTAAAACAGAATATTAATTTTTGAAGAGGAATTTAGACAAACACAGGATGCATAAACAGTACTATATAAACCTCTCCCTCTTTTGATTTTGTTTAATTTCTGAGGGATATCTCATCACTAGCAACCATAATGCCACATTCCCTTTACTGACTCACTCTTTCTCCCCTTCCCAATGTCATTCATCTGGGAAATTTATTTTTCAACCTTATGTGTATTATGCTCCAACACAGACCCACTCCATCTAAGTCATGAGGCGTGTCAAGTCGGCAAAGGTAGTTCCTGAGAATGAAAAAAATTGAATACTGTACAACTATTGCAAAGAGGCAGCTCCTAAATGCTCCATCTCGTACATGGGTCCCATCAAATTATGTACGGTAAGATCCCAGTTATTTTCACTAGAGGTAACAGAATTATTGCCAATGGATGTGCAAGGCCAACCTAACACCAAATGGGATAGGTTAACTCAAGCAAGCCTAGTACTTATGAAACTACTTTCACCAACAGTAGAGACTGCCTTTCTCTCCACTGTTGTGCAACCCTGGAGATGGTATACGTAAGTCTAAGGTGAGCAGTGGGGCTTGCCCATGTGCAAAATATCTTTCAATGTTAGTTGAATCTCCTACACAAGCTTTGCACTGCATTATAACCATTTGGTGATCCTTCAAAGTGCATGGAATTCTGTAGATTTTGGCCTCATCAGCCATTGGAATGCTTCTGGAGTTGCCTTGTGTGGACACTGACCCGTTGAGGCAAGGAAGGTAATATTACATCTCCAGAAGGCCACATGAATTCAGGACTCAGTACAGGTAGGACGACATTCCCACCCCCATTTTTTAATATTCTTCCAAAGAGCACATATCATGGCAGTGCTTTACAATCTTAATATTTCATATTAATTAGTATTACTTCATTGCCTGCCACTGCGTCAAGTCTCCAATGGAAGTCACTAGTAAATCTGCAGTATTCCTCCATTCCTCACCTTAAAAAGGAATGTCAGTACATGCACTCAACACCTACCTCTCCTAGTTAGCCTTTCCCTGCCTGCACGAATTACCAAATCCTGTTCATTGCTGCTGCAATCAGGAACAAAATCAAGTCACTTAAGAATGTACACATCATTCTTTGGGGTTCGAATTATTTTGAGTCCCTAACTCTTCCTCCTCCTAACGTGAAGGTAGTGGTGTCTGGAGTACACTCACTGGTGGACTTGTCTCCGATTCCTTGTGCTGTGGGAGTGAAGTTTTGTCAGTCTGTCGGTTGATGTTTAAGCTGCAGAAAGTACAGTTGTGTACTCTTACCATAAATGTACATGTTAGAGTGTATTCACTGTTGCAGTCATTACACTTGGGTTATCCTGCTGGCAGGCTACCCTCAGTCGGCCTGAATGCCAAAATCTAGGTCCAGCGTTGGTTGCTGTCGCCTCTTCCCTGACGTCAGTGTGCCAGGGGTATAAAAGATGCAGCAGACGCCATTTTCTTCAGTTTTTCTTGCCCCAGATGTCAGGTGCCCCCAAAAGGTAGGCTAAAAATATACCAATAAAACATGCATGCACCAAAAAAATATAACACCTTCATCTACAAGCAAATACACCACCTAGGTTGTATAGATTAGAGAAGTGTAGATAAGTTCCAGCAAAGAGATGGGGGATGGAGGGTGGGTAATCTGGACTGCAACAGTGAATACACTTGCACATCTTCATTTATGGTAAGTGTACACAACTGTACTATGTTCTTCGTGTTTCACTATTGCAGTCATTACACTTGGGTTGAATCCCAAAGCTATGGTTGGGAGGCTGGAGCTAAATTGCATTAGGAGCGGCTATGAGGCCCTGCAGGACTGCAGTGGCAAAGCCTGCCCTGGATTTAGAGTAGAGTGGTAAAGGATAGTGCTTTGTAAAGGTGTGCACTGAACTCCAGGTAGCAGCCTCTAAAATGTCTTTGGTTGGTACTCCCCTGAGGAAGGCTGCTGAAGTGGCTGCTGCTCTGGTTGAATGTGGCCTGATGCCCTTAGGCACTGGCTAGCCATGTTGTGAATAGCAGAAACGAATGCAGTGGCCTACCCACTTTGAAACAGTCTGCTTTGAAATAGCCTTTCCTTGTGATCCTGCAGCATATGCCACTAGTAGTTGCTCAGTCTTTCTGAAAGCTTTGGTACTGTTCAAACAGAAGTGTAGCGGTCTGTGTATGTCCAAAGAATGCAGAATTCTTTCCCCCTTATTCTGTGGGTTTGGATAAAAAGTAGGCAGATGGATAGTTTGGTTAAGGGCCACACTGGACACTACCTTAGGCATAAATGTCGGGTTTGTCCTCAGAGAAACCCTGTCTGGATAAAAAACGATAAAAGGTTCCACAGCCATGAGTGCCTGTAGCTCTGAGACTCTTCTTGCAGAGGTTATTGCTAGGAGCAGAGCTGTTTCCCAAGATAAAAACTTTGTAACAGCTGTAGCGGCTGGCTCAAAAGGAGGCAGAGTGAGTTTTTCCAAAAAATAATTGAGGTCCCATGCAGGTATTGGTGATCTTCTTGGAGGCCTTAAGTTTTTGGCTCCTCTGAGGTATTGCCTTAACAAAAGGATGAGAAAAGATTGGTGGCTCTGTGTTGTAATGAGCCGAAATGGCAGAGGCATGAATTTTAATTGATGAAAAGGATAGGCCTTTGTCCAGCATCTCAATTAAGTATTGCAAAATCTTTGGAATGTTTGGTACTGCTGTATCAATTCCTTGTTCCAGGCGCAGAATCTCTTCCATTTTCCAGCATAGGATTTTCTAGTACTAGGCCTCCTGGCCTCCAAAATGACATCCATCACCGCTTTAGTGAGAGGTGTGTTTTGTAGGACTACATTACCCGCCATGCTGCCAGATTTAAGGTCTTGAGTTGGCTGTGCAGGATCTGGACTGTTTTGTTGGGACAGTAAATGTATTTGAGGTAAGGTACAGGCTGGGCATTGAGAAGATCCTTAGGATTGGATACCAGTACTGGCGGGGCCAGTCTGGGGCAATCAGTATCATTTTTGGCTTCTCTTCTCTGACCTTTAAGAGTACCTTGGGGAGGAGAGGAGGTGGAGGAAAGGCATATACTGTTACGTTTTTCCAGCTGAAAGATAGGGCATCCACTTTCCATGCTTGTCTGTGATAAGTCCTTGTGCAGAATCTCTTTATTTGGCAGTTGTGAGACGAGGCAAATATATCTATGTCCGGGCATCCCCATTTCCTTATCATGTTGAAGACTTGTGGATCCAATTTCCACTCGTGGGGAGCCATGAGGTTTCTGCTTAGTTCGCCTGCCAGAGTATTTATCTTTCCTGGCAAGAATTGTGCCTGCAGATGTACTTGGTAAGTCAATGCTGTGTTCCACAAAGTCATGGCTAGTCTGCAGAGGGGGTAAGAATGAGTGCCTCCCTGCTCGTTTATGTACCACATGACTGTGGTATTGTCCGTCTTTATCAGAAGTTGTCCCGGATAAAGTAGGTCCTTGAGGGCTGTCAGGGCATTCTGAACAGCTAGCATCTCTTTTTGACTGATATGTAGATGCATTTGGTTGGCGGACCATGTGCCTTGAATACATCTTCCTGCCATGTGCGCCCCCCAGGTGTAATCTGATGCATCCGTTGTCAATGTCTGCCTGGCTGTGGGTAAGGTGAATGGCTGTCCCTTGTTCTGGTGACAGGCCTTTGCCCACCATCGAAACTCCTGTTGCAAGCAGGGAATGAGAGTAATGATTGTTTCCAGGCTGGGGCAATGTTGAGTCCAAACACTTTTTAGGTACCATTGAAGTTTCCTCATATGCAGTCTTGCATAAGGAATTAGTAGAATGCAGGATGCCATGAAGCCCAAAGCCTGCAGAATTTTTCTTGCAGTTAACTGGGCCTTTGTTGCCAACAGTTTGAAATATGTAGTCAGTTGCCTTTGTTTGTCTGGCGTGAGATAAGCCATCTGGGCAGTTGTATTTAAGCTTGCACCCAGGAATATTATCTCTTGAGAGGGTACTAGTTTTGATTTTTGTTCGTTGACTGTGTACCCTAGACATGATAGTAATCTCTACAAATGCCAGATGTTGAAGTAGAATGTCCTTGTTCTCTGCTTGTATGAGGCAGTCATCCAAGTAAGGATATATTTGTATTCCTCTTTGTCTGCAAAATGCAATTACTGGTGCCAGGCACTTTGTGAAGACCCTGGGTGCAGTAGATAAGCCAAAGGGCAGTGCAAAGAATTGGTAGTGCACTGAGCCTGCTTTGAATCTAAGGTATCTTCTGCATGCTTGTCTGACTGGGACATGCAGTTATGTCTCTTTTAGGTCTAAAGTCACAAGCCAAGCCTTCTTGCCCAGCATGGGCAGAAGCTGCTGTAAGGTCAACATTTTGAACTTTGGTATGTCCAGATGTGTTTAGAATAGAAAGGTCCAGTATTGGTCTCCAGGCTTTGTCCTTTCTGGGTACCAAGAACAGTTGTGAGTAAAACCCTTGTCCCTGCTCTTGTTCTGGTACTTGCTGAATGAACCTCATGTCCATGAGGGATGAGACTTGTTTTTGTGCCTCTGTCCATTGGTTTTCTGGCAGGTCTGGCCAACCGCCTGCCCTTGGCAGGGTATGAAAGTGAAACTTGTAGCCCCGTGACACTATGTCTAAGACCCATTTGTCCTGGGTTATGTGCCAATTGAGAAAAAAGTGCTAGTTTGCCCCCTAAAGGTGCTGCCAGAAGATAAGTGCTTGGCGCAGGCAGGGGGAAGTCATTGGGACTGTTTCTTGTAAGGCTGTGATTTGTCTTCTCCACTTTTGGAGGTAGAAGCACCCCATTGTTTAGACCTGTATGAAACCTTGGGGCTGGGATCTGCCTCTTGGGCGTCTGTATCTGCCCCTTTGTGGCCTGACACTGGAAATGACCAATTCTTTGTAGGCCAGTGTCTGCTAAATCTTGGAGGCTGTACCTGTAAGAAATCCTTGACTGTTTGTATAAATTTAGCTTTGTCCTCCATTTTCTTTTAACACCTCTTCTGCTTTAACACCAAACAAAGTATCATGCTGTAATGGAGCATCTAATAATTTTGGTTTAACATGATCTGCTAAATTTTGTTCCTTTAACCAAGCATGCCTCCTAATGACCAAACCAGTGACAGCGGCCCTGAAAGAGGCCTCCAAAGAATCAAAACCATATTGCAAAGTATGCTTTCCAACTTGCTCAGTTGCATGCAATAAATCCTGCATTTCTTTGTTTTCTGCACCTTCAGAATTTATCAACATTTTCTGTTTAAGCAGTGACATAATATATTGCTGATATTTGAGTATATGAAACTAACAATTTAAAGCCCTTATAGCCAAGGTAGCAGAGGTGTAAATCTTCTTCCCCCCCATCTGACTAATGCCCTTGAATCCCTGTCAGAGGGGGTAGGGTTTTTTGCAGTGGATGCCTTGACCCCTTTGGGACCCCGAGAAATAGTTTCTGGGTCAGCAGCAGGGTTCGTGAAAAGGAATTTATGAGAGTCAGGTACCCTGTAGTACCGGTCCGGCTTAACAGGAGCTGGAGGTAAGGAATCAGGGGTCAGACTGGACTCTCTAAATACATCATCTACAATGTCTAACACAGGCGAAATAGCTAGCGGCCTGTGTTGTGGGAGTAAAAGGAAATCCCTGAGCCTTTTCTTAGATTCAGAATAATCTTGGCTCTCCCAGTGGAAATGTTCCCTCATGGTATGCAAGGTTTCCCCAAAAGAGTAATCCTCAGGAGGAGAGGCTGAAGGGATAGATTCTTCAGCATCAGAATCCTCATAGGGAGGAACAGAGTATTCCTGATCAGAAGAGGAATCAGAAGAAATGGAAACCTGATCTGAAGATTCATATTCGGTCTCTTGCCTAGGCCTTTTATCAGGAGGGGGATGGGAACCCCTGATCAGAGTAATTAAGTCTTCGGCCATTTTGAGCATCTGTTTTTTGGGCATGGAGGCCTGACCATGAGGCTGTTTACTTGTCTCTTTGTCTTTAAAGATAATTTAGTCTTTGCCTTTGTTGCTGGAGTCGCTTTAATATACAATTGAGTAGGTCTGAAAACACCCTCAGAAGCCGATACCTGCTCAGCGGCTCCAGACCCATCTGATGGAATAGTTTCCGAAGGTCCAATACCTTGAGCTTCCAGCAGCCTAGGCGACTCCACGTGGGAGTCTGTAGTGGCCTGGGGTTCCAAAGTAGCGGGCGTCAGGGGCTGCGAAAGCGCTTCACTGAGAACCGGTGACTGGCTTGGTAGAAGCTTCATCGTCGGTTTTAGACCTCGGATGCCTGTCCTTTTCTTTGTGTTTCTTGTGAATTGTGGTAGTCGGTTGGCTATCCGACGGCATCATGTAATTAAATCTTCTGCCAAAATAGTGAAAAGCAAAATCGTACCGGCGCTTTATGGTGCGCTGGTTAAATCTAGCACAAAACCGACAACAAGCAATGTCGTGGTCAGGGCCTAGGCAAGGAATACAGTAAGAATGAAAATCCTTATGAGGTATTTGCTTCCCACAAGAAATACAATTAACTTTTTCTGACATCGGTCTGGAGCAAGAAAACAGTTTTTCCTCAACGGGGTACTTAGCTTTTTAAGTTGACTTCGGATCTGAAATTCGAACACGAAAATCTCAGGAGTCGGCCGACCAGCACTTGCTAACTGCTTCTGCTTCGGGCACCACGTGGCAAGAAAGACTGAAGAAAATGGCGTCGGCTGCATCTTTTATACCCCTGGCACACTGACGTCAGGGAAGAGGCAACAACCGACGCCGGACCTAGACTTTGGAATTCAGGCCGACTGAGGGTAGCCTGCCAGCAGGATAACCCAAGTGTAATGACTGCAACAGTGAAACAGAAAGAACATCTCCAACTTTCTCCCTAGACAGGTGAAACCGTATCATCCTATCACTTCCTAACTTGCTAGTCAAACCTGGATTACCTGGGATAAAAGTCAGGGCAAAAACCTCTAGGTCATGAAGCCAGTTCATCATCAGTGAGTTTACCTCTGTATGTTGTCCCTAACATTCCTCAGCTTCAATTGTTCTTTACCTGACTGTATGAGGACTTAACCATGCAGTCTGTTTGCTTCCCCTCTTACAGTGTCCATTTCTACAGGTAACTGAATAAATGATCTTGGGCTGTAAAATTCTATAGTACATTTATAACAATCATGTAATCTACAAAACATCTGCCTAAAAACACATCTTTATAGCTACTACGTTGTTCACCACCTTTAACTTACACTCCTAACTTTAAACGTCTACTTTATATATAGTATAACTATTACTGTTTCAAACATGAAAGAAAAAAAAAATGCATAAGACTGATGTTTATGCTGGAAATAAATGGGGTAAAGTCAGAGACCATCTACTTGGGGGTCATGTTATTTACATAGTGGTTTCCCACCTATGGCTCAGCTCTGTAGACTATTTAGCAGGAGGATTCCTCTGTTTATCACTACTAGTAGCATTTACTCTGTAGTCTCACTTGTGAGCTTACTGAATGTACCAGTAGATGCTAGTTCTCAACTTCCACTACAGTGGCACAGTACACTACTAGCAGAGGCCATGTCCTGACAGAGTATCACTCAGAGATGAGCCCTTAGTCTGCCATCTGTGATCTGGAAGAGACACTTGGCAATACTGGGCATTGAAAACTGCTCCTATGAAGTCTAAGCTCTGAGTAGGGCTCAGGTTGCTTTTCACCCAATTTAGAGAGATTCCCAAGACTTTTGTCAATGTCAGGGTGTAGAGTTTAGGGCTTTTTCCAGGAAACGCTTGGTGGGGGCAGTGAGGAGCCAATCGTCTAAGTATGGAAACACTCCGAATCCTTGTAGTCTCAAGTGAGCTGTAACCACTGCCATACATTTTATGAACACTCTGGGGGCTTTAGAGAGTCCGAAGGGCAGATCCCGGAATTGGTAATGATTGGCTCCTAGCTGGAAGCGAAGGAACTTTCTGGAGCGCTTGTCCGTTTTTATGTGGTAGTACGCATCCTGAAGGTCCACACAGCATATCCAATCATCCTTTTCCAAGAATGGAAGAATGAACTAAACCATGACCATCCGAAATTTTGTTTGGGTGATATACTTGTTCAGAACACTGACATTCAAAATTGGCCTCCAGTCCCATCTTTTTTTGGCACTAAAAAGAATCTTGAGTAGAATCCGGATCCTATTTGGCCTGGTGGGACTGTTTGGATGACTTTTTTGACACAGCTTTATCATCTCTATGGCTGCTGATTTCCTTTGACTGGGTGGAACGTCGAGAATATATTTTTGTGGATTTGGGAAGGAGTTCAATGGGATTCTGTAGCCTCTGGTGATTATCCTCTGCACCCAAGAAAAAGTTATGTACTCACCATAACATTCTATGTCTGTAGTCCATCTCGCCCTTCATTCTTACACTTGGGTTCGGAGCCGAATCTCAGCTCTGACTCGGCAATCCTCTAGCTCAAAGTTTTCTGGTTGGCTTGTGGCAAGGAGGTATCCCATCATGCACCTCTGACATTTCCCAGATCTTGTTTGCTGCAAGTAATAGAACTATAGAGAAAAAAGAACAAACCATGGAGAAATGTCTCAAACATAGAGAGAAGGTAACTGTTACAATTCCCCCAGGTCCTCGCAGGAGGGTGGGATAGTAAGAATGTAGGGCAAGATGGACTACAAACATGGAAGGTTATGGTGAGTAAATAACTTCTATATGGTTTGTAGTCCTATCTTGCCTTAATTCTTACACTTGGAACAGCGTCTCTAGCACCTTTATCTTGGGTGGCTCAGGGGAAAATACTTCTGAGTACTGTGGAACCAAAGGAAGATCTGTTCCTGGAAGCCACGTCCAACTTGTAGTGAGTTATGAATGTATGAGGTGTAGCCCATGTTGCTACTGTGCAAATGTTATCCATGGGAATTTTTGCTTAAAAGGCCACCGATGTAGAACCAGATCTGGTAGGGTGGGCTTTCACCTTAAAAGGGAGATCTTTGCCACTGGACATAAAAATGAATGAAATTCAGCATGACATCCAGTGTGATAAAGTGGGTTTTGAGACTGGTAAACCCTTTCTTGAATCTGAAAAGGAAATAAACAATTGATCTGGCCTTCTGAAACTCTTGGTTCTATGAAGACAGAATCGCAACTGTCTACGAATGTCAAGCTGGTGAAATTTGTACTCTGCCTCGTCAGAAAAAGTTGGAAAAAAGACCGGTAGTTCAATGGATTGATTAATATTAGCCTGAGAAGAGACCTTAGGAACAAATGAAGGGTTGGTGCGTAAAGAAACCCTGTCTCTGTGAAATACCAAATGAGAAGGCCTAATAGAGATGGCTTGCAGTTCTGAGACCCTCCTTGCAGATGTAATGGCCACTAAAAATATGGTTTTCCATGAAAGGAATTTGAGATCATAAGTTGCTGACGGTTCAAAGGGAGGCAAAGTAAGTTTTTGAAGGACAAAATTCAAATCCCAGGGTCCCACAGGGTCCATAATGGGGGGGGGGGGGTCTCAATAATGTGACCCCTTTAAGAAAGGCTCTGTACAATCTGTGTGCCATACGGTTAGGATCATTAGGTTCATAGGTTAGTACTAAGCTAACTGCCCTTGTGAGCCATTGTAAGCCTAGCCAATTATCCCTTGTGAGACTCAAACCTTGCACCTTGTGTTTGTAAGGCAAACACCTTAACCATTAGGCCACCCTCCCAGCCAAATGGAAGGTAGAAATAACAGCCAGTTGAACCTTAATAGTGGCAAGCAGCTGAACCTTGATGGAACAGCTGTATAAGAAACTCCAAAATCGCAGAGATGGAGGCTGTATAAGGATCAAGGTTTCTATCACGAGCCCAGAAGGAAAATGTTTTCCACTTATTGGCGTAAATCTTTCAAGTTAAAGGTATGTGAGAAGATGTCATAATACGTACATCAGGAATAAAGTCATGAAGCCTGACTAGGGATGGAATCGAGCAGTCAGCCAGAATACCAGAGGCTTAGTATTTCTGCGTCAGTTGCTGTCGCTTCAGGACTGACGTCAGGTCATCAGTGGTATAAAAACAGGCAGCAGACGCCATTACAACAGTTTTTTCTTGCCCCAAATGTCAGAAGTCCCCAAATAGGGAGCTAAGTTATGGTGGAAAAACACCACCAGTAAAAAGTAAATACCAATAGCTCTGAAAAGAGTGAGGAAGAAAGAGAGAGACAAGGGGGCTGGAGGGTGAGAAACCAGGACTGCAACAGTGAATACACCCGAACATCTACATTTATGTTAAATGCACACAACTGTACTATGTTCTTCGTCTTTCACTGTTGCAGTCATCACACTTGGGTTGATTCCCAAAGCTGAAGAATGTGTGGAGGCAGTCAAGAAGAGTTGGGGCTGCCTAGTATGCCCTGCAGGACTGCAGCTGCAAAGCCCACTCTGGATTTGGAAAAGATAGGCAGGTGGTAATGCTTGGTGAAGGTATGAACAGAACTCCAAGTTGCAGCTTCCAGAATGTCCCTGGTAGGGACTCCTCTGTGAAAGGCTGTAAAGGTTGAAGTTGCCCTAGTGGAATGTGTTCTGACCCCCTGAGGGGGTGGTTTCCCATGGTGTTTGTAACAGAAATGGTTACAGTGTGCTATCCGTTTGGAGATGGTTTGTTTTGATATAGCCTTGCCCTCTGCCCCTGGAGTAAAGCTGACTAGTATCTGGTCAGATTTCTTAAAGGGCTTAGTCCTATCAAGGTAGAATCTGAGCTGTCTGTGCACATCTAAACAGTGCAGAATTCTTTCCCCCTTAATTTGAGGATTAAGGAAAAAGGTCGGCAAATGGGATAGATTGGTTGAGAGCCACACTGGACACCACTTTAGGCATGAAAGTTGGGTTAGTCCTGAGGGAGACCCTGTCAGCATGAAAAATAATGAAGGGTTCCACAGCCATAAGTGCTTGTAGCTCAGACACCCTTTATAGCGGAAGTGATGGCCAGAAGCAAGGTTGTTTTCCAAGAGAGGTATTTTAACTCTGCTGATGCTGCAGGCTCAAAGGGGGGGGTAGCATGAGCTTTTCCAACACAAAGTTAAGATCCCAAGCAGGGGTAGGGGACTCTTCTTGGTGACCTTAAGTTGTTATCCCCTCTTAGGAACTGCTTGATGAGAGGATGTGAGAAGAGAGGTGGCTCAGTACTGTAATGGGCAGAGATGGCAGAGGCATGGATCTTAACTGAAGAGAAGGATAGGCCCCTGTGGAGTAGGTCTGCTAGGTAGTCCAGGATGAGAGGTAAGGAGGGCTGTGCTGGATCCGCTCCTTTAGTGTGGATCCAGGAACAATACTTTTTCCACTTGTCAGCATAGGATTTTCTTGTACTGGGCGTCGGGCTTCATGTATGACATCCAGTACCTGCTTGCTTAGGCTGGCCACTGAAGGAGAAGTCAAGAAATAAGCCAGGCTGCAAGGTTGAGGGTCTACAATTGCGGATGCAAGAACTGTTCCTCCTGTTGAGTCAGGAGAGTTGGGATTTGGGGGAGGTGCCATAGAGGCAACGATGACAGACTGCGCAGTAGTGGGTACCAGTGTTGGCGTGGCCAGTCTGGGACAATCAGGATTGTCCTTGGTCTTTTCTCCCCTATCTTGAGTAATACTCTTGTAAGAAGAGGTAGAGGGGGAAATGCATAGATTGAGAGGTTTGCCCACTGGAAGGATAAGGCATCCACTTTCCAGGCCTTGCTGTGAGGTTCCCTGGTGCAGAATTTTCTGAGCTGGTAGTTGTAGGGGGAGGCAAATAGGTCCACCTTTGGGGTACAAAGGCTGAAGGTGTTGTGGTTTAAATGCCACTCGTGTGTCTAGGAGATTTCTGCTTAAGTTGTCTGCCAGAGAGTTTTGGTTGCCTGGCAGGAATTGAGCTTGCAGGTGAATATGCATGGCTGAGACAGTGTTCCACAGGGTCATGGCTAGCCTGCAGAGTGGGTAAGAGTGGGTTTCCCCCTGCTTGTTGATGTACCAAATCACTGTGGTGTAGTCAGTTTTGATTAGTAGAGGCCCCGGAGAGACTAGGGATCTGAAAGCTGTCAAAGCGTACTGAACAGCTAGCAACTCTTTTTGGTTAATGTGCAGATGAATTTAATTTGGGCTCCAGTGGCCCTGAATGCACCTGCCGTGCAGATGTACACCCCAGGCATAATCTGATGCGTCTGTGGTTAGGGTCGGGGTGGCCTGGGGTTGTGTAAAGGGAAGCCCCTTGTTGTGGTTGCATGCTGCTGCCCACCAAAGGAACTCTTTCTTTAGACAAGGTATTATAGAAATTATAGTTTCCAGGTCCTGAGAATGTTGGCACCAAAGACTTTTCAAGTGCCATTGAAGTTTCTTCATATGCAGTCTGGCATATGGAATTAGTAGAATGCAGGAGGCCATGAACCCTAGAGCTTGCAGGATTTTCCTTGCGGATAGCTGGGTTCTGTGGCCATTTGAGAGAAGTAGCCTGTCAGCTAGGCTTGTTTTTCTGGAGTAAGGAATGCCATCTGGGATGCTGTGCCCAAGCTTGCTCCCAGTAATACAATGTTTTGACTGTGGACTAGTTTGGATTTCTTTTTGTTGATAGTGTACCCCAGGGAGGTTAGAAGGTCCTTTACAAATGTCAGGTGTTGCAACAGCTTTTCGTGTCTGCCTGAATTGGGCAATCATCCAAGTAGGGGTAAATTTGAATATTTCTCTGTCTGCAATAGGCAATGGCTGGAGCCAGGCGTTTTGTGAAAACTCTGGGAGCAGTGGATAAGCCAAAGGAAAGTGCAGTGAACTGATAATGTATAGATCCTGCCCTGAAAAGTAGACATTTCCTGCAAGAGTCCCTGATGGAGATGTGCAGATAGGCCACCTTTAGGTCTAGGGTGGCTAACCAGGCATCTCTGGACAGCATAGGGAGAAGCTGCTGTAGGGTGAGCATTTTGAATTTTGGTACCACCAGGAAGGTGTTTAGAATGGAAAGATCTATGATTGGGCGCCAGGTGCCCTCTTTTCTGGGTACCAGGAAAAGTCTGGAATAAAAACCTTGGCCCATCTCTTCTGCAGGAACAGGCTGAATTGCCCTTATGGAGAGCAGGGACTGAACTTGGTTTTGTGCCTCTGCCCACTGGTTTGAAGGAAGGTCTGGGAACCCTTTTGGGGTTGGCAGCATGTGAAAATAAAATTTGTACCCCTGGGATACTATATTGAAGACTCATCGATCGTTGGTAATGAGGTCCACTTTTTTTGCATGGTGGGCAAGTTTTCCTCCTAGGGGCACGAGCAATTGGGCAGAAGTGAGGGGAGGAGTTGAGAAGTCATGATTTCTTTCCATAAGGGGGTGGCTTAGCACTCCCTGTTAGAAGTGGAGGTACTCCATTGCTTAGATCTCTGCATACCCTGAGACTGTAGTCTGGGGGGGGGGGGCTGTTTCCCCTAGGTCTAGTTTGAGGTGGCCTTGAGGGGGCTGGAAAGGACCAATGTTTTGAGGGGCAATGCCAACTGAATCTTTGAGGCTGCACTTGCAAAAAATCTTTGTCTGCACAGACATAGCTTTTTCTTCCATCTTTTTTAAAACTTCTGCTGCTTTAGTACAAGATTGTCCTTGTTCACAGGTGCATCCGATAATTTTGATTTGACATGGTCTGTCAAGTTCTGCTCCTTAAGCCTGGCATGCCTTCTAAGTACAGAACCTGTGACTGCTGCCCTGCAAGATGCTTCTAGGGCGTCAAACCCACATTGCAGGGTATGCTTGCTGACTTGGCATGCAGAATGCATAAGCTCATTCCCAATGGAAATGGTCTCTCAAAGTATGTAGGGTTTCACTAAAAGAAAAATCCTCTGGGGGGGGGGGGGGAGAAGGAATGGATTCCTCTGCATCTGAATCCTAATAAGCAGATAAGGGCAGGTCTTCATAATTAGAAACCTCAGAGTCATCAGACTCTTAGTCAGATAAAGCTGGTGGGGACAAGTCTCTTTCTTTTAGCAGGGGAAGGCTGGCTTCCCCTAATCATCATAAGGTCTTCCGCCATTTTAAGCATCTGTGACTGTGGCAAGGAAGCAGGCACTTGAGTTAGGGTCGGTTTTTTAGGTGTAGCTTGTACTCTTGGCCTTAGAATCTCGGTAGTTTTAGAAAGAACTGAAGACACGAAAGAAGTCATCGGTTTGTGTCGAATATCGGTAGTGTGAAGAACTTCCTCAGAAGCTGGTGCTTGCACAGTGGCACCAGACCCATCCAATGCAGACACATCCGCAAGTTCCATAGTCAGAGTCTTGCGGCATACCGGACTCCAAACAGGTATAGGTAGTGGACTGCGAATCCATCGAAGCAGGCAGCAGGGGCTGCGAAAGCGCCAGAGTACCGGCGAACTGGTGACTAGCTTAACGGAAGCGTCGGCAGTTTTGGACCTTTGCAGTCTGTCTTTATCCTTACGTTTTTTGGGGAAGATCAGTAGTCGGATGGCTTACCAAAGCCATTTCGAAATACGGAGATTGAGAACGAAAGTATTTAGCTACAATAAGGGCCCAACGACGAATAGTTTGGGATTTGAACAAAGCACAAAACCGGCAGCGAGGTACGGCGTGGTCTGGGCCTAAACAGGTGACGCAGTAAGAATGGAAATCTCGGTGTGGTACTTGCTTTCCACAGGGGAGACAATTGTTAACTTTTTCTGACATTGGTTAGAGCAAGAAAAAAAGATCCCCAATGAGGTACTTAGCTTTAGAAGACTTCAACTTCAATTTCAGAAATGAAAAACTCAAGTAGTGGCCGACCGACACTCGTGCGAACTGCTTCTGCTTCAGGCTCCTCGGCAAGAAAGACTGATGCAATGGTGTCGGCTGTTTTTATACCACTGACAACCTGACATCAGTCCTGAAGAGACAGCAACCGATGCAGAAATACTAAGCCTCTGGTATTCGGTCCGACTGAGGGCTACCCCTGGCAGGATAACCCAAGTGTGATGACTGCAACAGTGAAACATGAAGAACATCCTATCAACCACAGGATGAGGTGCAGTGACTGCCACTGTGGGTGCATCTGGGATCCCTCATGCTGTGTGAGAAGGTCCACTCTGGGGAGGGGGGGGGGGGAGTAATGTGTGGTGATTGTCCTTGGACAATTGTAGAAGTAGGGGAAACCAGTGCTGTCTTGGCCAGTAAGGGGTCACCAACAAGATTTTTAGTTTGCCTTGATGGGTTTTCAGCAGGACCTTCTGAACGAGTGTAAGCAGAGTATGCATACAGATATTTCCCCTTCCAGGAGATTGAGAAGGCATCTGTTGCCAGTGCCTGCGGGTCTGGTATCCTGGTGCAAAAGCCAGGAAGTTGCCTGTTGGAGGAGGTAAACAGGTCTATTTGAGGTATAGCCCCACTGGTGGAGCAGATCCAGGAAGACGTTCCTTGTGAAGCATCCATTAGTGGTTGTTTGTGATGGTTCTGTTCAGGTAGTCGGCCTGGGAGTTGTGAGAGGGGGAATGTAGACCACCTGCAGAGTCCCTCCCTGTGAGATGGCTAGTTCTCATACTAGAAGGACTAGTCTGCAAAGTAGGTATGACTTGTTCCCTCCCTGTTTGTTGAGATAAAACAGAACTGTGGTGTTGTCTGTGAAAATCTTCAAAGGGCCTTGCTGGAGGTAAGTTGGGAAGGCCGGAAGAGCCATAATTGCCCTCATCTCTCGAACATTGACGTGTTCTAGTTTGTAAGGCTTTGGTCATAGGCCCTGCACCCTTTGATGGCCCATAGTTGCTCCCCAGCCCAAGTCTGAGGCATCTGTGTACATGACCTGTGTGGGTAGAGGTGGTTGGAGGGGGAAACCTGGATTGTGGACCATTTCAGCCAGCCACCACTGGATTTCCTTTCTGAGGCATGGGAGAAGGGGAAAGTACAGTTGCGTACCTACCATAAATGCAGATGTTCGAGTGTATTCACTGTTGCAGTCATTACACTTGGGTTATCCTGCTGGCAGGCTACCCGCAGTCGGCCCGAGTTCCAAAGTCTAGGTCCGGCGTCTGTTAATGTCGCCTCTTCCCTGATGTCAGTGCGCCAGGGGTATAAAAGATGTAATCAACGCCATTTTCTTCAGTTTTTCTTGCCCCAGATGTCAGGTGCCCCCAAATAGGAAAGGCTGGAAAAAATAATGCCAAAAAAACATGCATGTACAAAAATAAACATTTCCTTCATCTACAAGCAAATACACCACATAGGCTGTATAGAGTTGAGAAGTACAGAAAAGTCCCAGCAATGAAAAGGGGGATGGTGGGTGGGTAACCTGGACTGCAACAGTGAATACACTCGAACATCTACATTTATGGTAGGTACACAACTGTACTATGTTCATCGTGTTTCACTGTTGCAGACATTACACTTGGGTTGAATCCCAAAGCTGAGTTTGGGTGGCTGGGCCTAAATAGGATTAGGAGAGGCTACCAGGCCCTGCAGAACTGCAGTGGCAAAGCCTGCACTGGATTTAGAGTAGAGAGGTAAGTGGTAGTGCTTTGTGAAGGTGTGCACTGCACTCCAGGTTGCAGCTTCTAAAATGTCTTTGGTTGGTACTCCTCTGAGAAGAGCTGCTGAAGTGGCTGCTGCTCTGGTAGAATGTGGCCTAATGCCCTTAGACACTGATTTGCCATGTTGTGAATAGCAGAAGCAAATGCAGTGTCCTATCCATTTTGAAATTGTCTGCTTTGAGATAGGCTTTCCTTGTGATCCTGTAGCATAAGCTACAAACAGCTGCTCAGTTTTTCTGAAAGCTTTTGTTTTGTCCAAGTAGAATCGTAGCGGTCTGTGTATGTCCAAAGTGTGCAGAAGTCTCTCCCCTTTATTCTGGGGATTTGGATAGAAAGTTGGCAAATGAATGGTTTGGTTAAGAGCCATACTGGAAACCACCATTGGCATAAACGTTGGGTTTGTCCTTAGAGAGACCCTGTCCTGGTGAAAAATGATGAAAGGTTCCACTGCCATTAATGCCTGTAATTCTGAGACTCTTCTTGCTGAAGTTATTGCTAGGAGCAGAGCAGTTTTCGGTGATAAGAATTTTATATCAGCTGTGTTGGCTGGCTCAAAAGGAGGCCGTGTGAGTTTTTCTAAATCAAAATTGAGGTCCCAAGTAGGTATTGGTGCTCTCCTTGGGGGTCTTATGTTTCTTGCCCCTCTGAGGTACTGTCTTAGTAGTGGATGCGAAAAAATAGGAGGTTCTGTATTGTAATGAGCTGAAATGGCAGAGGCATGGATCTTAATAGATGAAAAGGATAGGCCTTTGTCCAACATCTCAGATAGGTATTGTAAAATCTGAGGTATATTTGGAACAAGTGGTTCGAGTCCTTGTGCCTGGTTCCAAGCACAGAATCTCTTCCATTTTTCTGCATAGGATTTCCTAGTGCTGGGCCTCCTGGCTTCTAAAATGACATCCATAACAGCTTTAGAGAGAGGTATGGTCAGAGTGACTGCATTATCTGCCATGCAGCCAAATTTAAGGTTCTGAGTTGACTGTGTAGAATCTGGTTGTTTTGTTGAGTCAGTAGATGAGGAATTTGAGGCAAAGGCCAGGCTGGGCCTTGAGACAAGCTCTTTATGATTGGGTACCAGTGCTGGCGTGGCCAGTCTGGGGCAATCAGGATTATTTTTGGCTTCTGTTGTCTGACTTTTAGGAGTACCTTGGGAAGAAGAGGCAGTGGAGGGAAGGCATAAACTGTCAGGGTTTTCCAGCTGAATGAAAGAACATCCACTTTCCATGCTTGTGCGTGATAAGTCCTTGTGCAGAATTTCTGTAGTTGGCAGTTGTGAGGGGAGGCAAAAAGATCTATGTCTGGGCGTCCCCATTTCCTTGTTATCAAGCTGAAGACCTGTGGATTTAGTTTCCATTTGTGCAGATCCATGAGATTTCTGCTTAGTTCGTCTGCCAGTGTATTTTTCCTTCCTGGCAGGAATTGTGCCTGCAGATGGACTTGATAGGTCAGTGCTGTGTTCCACAAAGTCATGGCTTGCCTGCAGAGGGGGTAGGAATGTGTGCCCCCTTGCTTGTTTATGCACCACATAATTGTGGTGCTGTCCGTCTTTAGTAATAGTTGTCCTGTAGAGCCTTGAAGGCTGTCAGCGCATTCTGTACAGCTAGCATCTCTTTTTGATTGATGTGAAGATGCATTTGTTCCTTGGGCCACATGTCCTGAATACATTTTCCTGCCACGTGCACCCCCCCAGGCATAAGCCGATGCATCCGTTGTTATTGTCTGCCTGGCTGTCGGCAAGGTGAAAGGCTGTCCCTTGTTGTGGTGACAGGCCCGGGACCACCATAGAAACTCCTGTTGTAGACAGGGAATTATAGTTACTATTGCTTCCAGGCTGTGGCAATGTTGAGTCCAGACACTTTTTAGATACCATTGTAGTTTCCTCGTATGCAGTCTTGCATATGGAATTAGTAGAATGCAGGATGCCATGAAACCCAGGGTCTGCAGAATTTTTCTTGCAGGGAGCTGGGTCTTTGTGCCATCATTTGAAAGTAATGAGTCAGTTGCCTTTGTTTGTCTGGCGTGAGATACGCCATCTGGGCAGTTGTATTTAAGCTTGCACCCAGGAATATTATCTCTTGAGAGGGCACTAGTTTTGATTTATTTTCATTTACAGTGTATCCTAGGCAAATTAGTAATCTTTTTACAAACGCCAGATGTTTTAGTAGAATGTCCTTGCTCTCTGCTTAAATAAGGCAGTCGTCCAAGTAGGGATATATTTGAATTCCTCTGTCTGCAAAATGCAATTACTGGTGCTAGGCATTTTGTGAAGACCCTGGGCACAGTAGATAAGCCAAAGGGCAGTGCAGAGAATTGGTAATGCATTGAGCCAGCTATGAATCTGAGGCATCTTCTGCAAGATTGTCTGATAGGGACATGCAGGTATGCCTCCTTGAGGTCCAAATTAACTAGCCAAGCCTTCTTGCCCAGCATGGGTAGAAGTTGCTGTAGTGTTAACATTTTGAATTTTGGAACATCCAGGAAAGTATTTAGGATTGACAAGTCCAGTATTGGTCTCCAGGCTTTGTCCTTGCTGGGTACCAGGAAAAGTCTTGAGTAAAATCCTTGTCCCTGTTTTTGCTGCGGTACTCTTTGAATAGCTCCCATGTCCATGAGAGCAGAAATTTCCTTTTGTGCCTCTGCCCATTGGTTTTGTGGCAGGTCCGGCATACCTTTTAATTTGGAAGGGTGTGAAAGTGGAACCTGTGACCTTGAGAAACTATATTCAGTACCCATTTGTCCTGGGTGATTATGTGCCAATTTTGTGCGAAAAGTGCTAGCTTTCCCCCTAGGGGTGCTGCCAAAAGGTAAGTGCTTGGCCTTTGTAGAGGGAAGTCATTGGGACTGTTTCCTGTAAGGTTGTGATTTGTCTTCTCCTCCTTTGGGGGCAGAAGTACCCTATTGTTAAGTCTGTAGGAGCCTTGGGGCTGAGATCTGCCTCTTGGGCGTCTGTATCTGCCTCTTTGTGGCCTGTCTGACACCTGAAAGGACCAATTTTTTGAAGGCCAGTTTCTACTAAACCTAGGTGGTTGAACCTGTAAGAAATCCTTTACTGTCTGCATAGATTTTGCTTTATCCTCCATTTTCTTTAACACCTCTTCTGCCTTAACACCAAACAAAGTATCATGCTGTAGTGGAGCATCCAATAGTTTTACTTTAAAATGTTCAGGTAAACTTTGTTCTTTCAACCAAACATGCTTTGAATAACAGAGCCTGTAACTGCGGCTCTGCAAGAAGCCTCTAATGAATCAAAACCACATTGCAGAGTATGCTTTCCCACTTGTTCAGCTGCATGCAATAAATCCTGCATTCCCTTATTGTCAGGATTTTCTGAGTTTGTAAGCATTTTCTGTTTTAACAAAGACATGAGGTACTGTTGGTATTTAAGCATGTGAAATTGGCAGTTTAAAGCCCTTACAGCTAAAGTAGCAGAAGTGTAAACTTTTTCCCCCATCTATACAGAGCTATAGAATCCCTATCAGAGGGGACAGGGATTTTGCAGTGGAAGCCTTAACTCCTTTGGGACCCTGAGAAATTCTTTCTGGGTCAGCAGCAGGGTTTTTATAAAGAAATGTATGAGAGTCAGGGACCCTGTAATACCTGTCTGGCTTGACTGGTGCAGGGGGTAAAGAATCAGGAGACAGACTGGATATAGAGAAAACATAATCAACAATATCAAGCACAGGGGGGATAGCCAGGGGCCTGTGCTGAGGCAGCAAAAAGAACATCTCTGAGCCTTTTCTTGGATTCTGAATAATCCTGGCTCTCCCAGTGGAAATGCTCCCTCATGGTGTGCAGAGTTCCCTAAAAGAATAATCCTCAGGTGGAGAGGCTGAAGGTATGGATTCTTCAGCATCAGAGTCCTCATAGGGAGGGAGAGAATAGCCCTGATCTGAAGAGGAATCAGAGGAAATAGAAACCTGGTCAGAGGAATCATAGTCCGTGTCTTGCCTAGGCCTTTTATCAGGTGGGGGATGGGAACCCCCTGATCAAAGTAATTAAGTCTTCGACCATTTTAAGCATCTGTTTCTTTGGCATGGACGACTGTCTACGAGAATGCTGTACTTGTTTCCTTGTCTTTAATGGTGTCTTTGACTGTACCTTGGCTGCTGCAGAGGATTTAATAGTAAGCTGTGAAGGTCTGAAAACACCCTCAGAAGCCGATGCCTGCTCAGCGGCTCCGGACCCATCTGTGGGAATAGTTTCAGTAGGCCCAGTATCTTGAGTATACAGAGGCCTAGTTGTCTCCACGTGGGAGTCGGATATGGCCTGTGGCTCTGAGGTAGCGGGTGTCAGGGGCTGCGAAAGCGCCTCACTGAGAACCGGCAACTGGCCTAGAAGAGGCTTTGTTGTCAGTTTTGGGCCTCGGATGCCTGTCTTTTTCCTTGTCTTTGCGTTTTTTATGAATTCCGGTCGTCGGTTGTTCCAACGGCATTATATAGTTAAACCTTCGGCCAAAGTAATGCAAGGCAAAATCAAACAGACGTTTAATAGTGCGTTTGTTGAATCTAGCACAAAACCGACAACTAGTAACATCGTGGTCAGGGCCTAGGCAAGGAATACAGTAAGAGTGAAAGTCCTTATGAGGTATTTGCTTCCCTCAAGAAATACAATGGTTAACTTTTACTGAAATCAGTCTTGAGCAAGAAAATGTTTCCCCAACGGGGTACTTAGCTTTACTGAAGACTTCGGTTCTGAAACTCTATTTTGAGTCGGCCGACTGGCACTTGCGAACTGCTTTTGCTTCTGGCACCACGCAGCAAGAAAGACTGAAGAAAATGGCGTTGGTTGCATCTTTTATACCCCTGGTGCACTGACGTCAGGGAAGAGGCGACATCAATAGACGCCGGACCTAGACTTTGGAACTCGGGCCGACTGCGGGTAGCCTGCCAGCAAGATAACCCAAGTGTAATGACTGCAACAGTGAAACACGATGAACATCCCTGTACTCCAGAGGATGGGAGTGTTGCGTCCAGTCTAACCGAACATACCACTGTAACTTTCTCATATGGAGTCTTGCTAAAGGCAACATGGGTATAGTGGCTGCCATGTAGCCCAGGAGTCTGAGGTACTGCCTTACTGTCAAATGTTCATCGTGTTTCACTGCTGCAGTCGTTACACTTGGGTTATCCTGCCGTCAGGTGGTCCCGCAGTCGGCCAGAGTTCCAAAGTCTTGGTCCGGCGTCGGTTGCTGTCGTTTCTTCCCTGACGTCAGTGCGCCAGGGGTATACAAGCTGCAGCCGATGCCATTTTCTCCAGTCTTTCTTGCCGCGCGGTGCCCGAAGCAAAAGCAGTTCGCAAGTGCCGGTCGGCTGACTCCTGAGATTTCAAACTCAATTTCAGATCCGAAGTCTTCAATAAAGCTAAGTACCCCATTGGGGAAACTTTTTCTTGCCTCAGACTGATGTCCGTAAAAGTTAATTGTATTTCTTGTGGGAAGCAAATACCTCATAAGGATTTTCATTCTTACTGTATTCCATGCCTAGGCCCAGATCACGACGTCACTAGTTGTCGGTTTTGTGCTAGATTTAACAAACGCACTATTAAATGTCGGTTTAATTTTGCACTCCATTATTTTAGCCGAAGGTTTAATTATACCATGCCGTCGGAGCAACCGACGACCGGAATTCACAAAAAACGTAAAGATAAGGATAGGCATCGGAGGCAACGAAGCCTCTTCTAGGTCAGTCATCGGTTCTCAGTGAGGCGCTTTCGCAGCCCCTGACACCAGCTACCTCAGAGCCACAGGCCGCGACAGACTCCCACGTGGAGTTGCCTAGGCCTCTGGATACTCAAGGTGTTGGGCCTATGGAGACTAACCCTTCAGATGGGTCTGGAGCCGCTGGGCAGGCTTCGGCTTCTGAGGGTGTTTTCAGACCTACACAACTTACCATTGCAACTACAGCCAAGTCTAAAGCAACTTTAAAGACAAAGAAGCAAGTACAGCATTCACCTGGACAGGCCTCCATGCCTAAAAAGCAGATGCTCAAAATGGCCGAAGACTTAATTATTCTGATCAGGGGTACCCATTCCCCTCCTGATAAAAGGCCTAGGCAGGATACAGACTAGGATTCCTCTGACCAGATTTCTATATATTCTGACTCCTCTTCAGACCAGGGATATTCCTTACCCCCCTATGAGGACTCTGATGCTGAAGAATCTATTCCTTCAGCCTCTCCTCCTGAGGATTACTCTTTTGGGGAAACTTTACACACCATCAGGGAGCATTTCCACTGGGAGGGTCAGGATTACTCAGAATCCAAGAAAAGGCTCAGAAACTTTCTTTTATTGCCTCAGCACAGGCCCCTTGCTATTCCGCCAGTGTTGGATATTATGGATGATGTGTTCTCTGAATCCAGTTTAAATCCAGATTCCTTACCCCCTGCTCCAGTCAAGCCAGACAGGTACTACAGAGTCCCTGACTCACACAAATGTCTTTACAAAAACCCTGCTGCTGACCCAGAAACTATTTCCCAGGGTCCTAAAGGGGTAAAGGCCTCCACAGCTAAAAATCCAGTTCCCTCGGACAGGGATTCCAGAGCATTAGACAGTTGTGGGAAGAAAGTTTACACCTCTGCAACTTTAGCAGTGAGGGCTTTAAACTGCCAGTTTCACATGCTTAAATATCAACAATATTTACTGTCTCAAAACAGAAAATGAGTACAAGTGCAGAACAACCTGACTTTAAGGAAATGCAGGATTTATTGGATGCAGCTGAACAAGTGGGAAAACATACTTTGCAATGTGGTTTTGATTCATTAGAAGCTTCTTGTAGAGCAGCAGTTACAGGATCTGTGATTTGAAGGCATGTTTGGTTAAAGGAACAAACCTTACCAGATCATGTCAAGGCGAAATTATTAGATGCTCCTTTACAGCAAGATATTTTATTTGGTGTTAAAGCAGAGAAGGTATTAAAGAAAATGGAGGATAAGGCAAAATCTATGAAAACAGTAAAGGATTTCTTACAGGTACAGCCACCAAGATTTAGCAGAAATTGGCCTACTAAAAATTGGTTAATTCCAGTGTCAGACAGGCCACAAAGAGGCAGATACAGACGCCCAAGAGGCAGATCTCAGCCCCAAGGATCTTACAGACCACGACAGTGGGGTGCTTCAACACCCAAAGGAGGTATGGACAAGTCACAACCTTCAGGAAACAATCTCAATGACTTTCCCCTTCCAATGCCAAACTCTACCCTGTTGGCAGCTCCCTTAGGGGGGAAACTAGCACTTTTTTCACAAAACTGGCAATCACTCAGGACAAACGGGTGCTGAATATTGTGTCTCAAGGTTACAAGTTCCACTTTCACACTTTACCAAGGCTAAAAGGAATGCCAGACCTGCCACAAAATCAATGGACAGAGGCACAAAAACAAATTACAGCTGTCATGGACATGAGAGCTATTCAAAAAGTACCACAGCAGGGAAAAGGACAAGGATTTTACTCAAGACTCATCCTGGTACCCAGAAAGGACAAAGCCTGGAGACCCATTCTAGACCTTTCCACTCTAAATACTTACCTGGATGTTCCGAAATTCAAAATGTTGACACTACAGCAGCTCCTTCCCATGTTGGGCAAGAAAGCTTGGCTTGTTACTTTGGACTTCAAAGAGGCATACCTGCATGTCCTTATCAGACAAAATTGCAGAAGATACCTCAGATTCATAGCTGGTTCAATGCACTTATCAATTCTCTGTACTGCCCTTTGGCTTATCTACTGCGCCCAGGGTCTTCACAAAGTGCCTGGCACCAGTAATTGCATTTTGCAGACAAAAAGGAATTCAAATATATCCATACCTGGACGACTGCCTGATTCAAGCAGAGAGCAAGGACATTCTTCTAAAGCATCTGGCGTTTGTAAAAAAGTTATTAAGTTGCCTAGGGTACACAGTAAACGAAAAGAAATCAAAACTAGTGCCCTCACAAGAGATAATATTCCTGGATGCCAGCTTAAATACAACGGCCCAGATGGCTTATCTCACGCCAGACAAACAAGGACAACTGACTCAGTATTTTTAATTGATGGCAACAAAGTCCCAACTCCCTGCAAGAAAAATTCTGCAGGCCTTGGGATTCATGGCATCCTGCATACTTCTAATTCCATATGCCAGACTGCATATGAGGAAATTACAATGGTACCTAAAAAGTGCTTGGACTCAACTCTCTCACAGCTTGGAAACGGTAATACCACTAATTCCCTGCCTGCAACAGGAGTTTCGATGGTGGGCATAGGCATGTCACCTCAACAAGAGTCAGCCTTTCACTCTACCCACAGCCAGGCAGACTAACAACAGATGCTCCGGATTACGCCTGGGGAGCACACATGGCAGAAAAATGTATTCAGGGCAAATGGACCACAAACCAAATGCATCTACACATCAATCAAAAAGATGTTGGCTGTACAAAATGCCCTAACAGCTTTCAAGGACCTTCTGCATCCAGGACAATTATTATTAAAGACAGACACCACAGTAATGTGGTACATAAACAAACAAGGGGGCACTCATTCTTACCCCTATGCAGACAAGCCATGACCTTGTGGAAGACCGCTCTAACTTATCAAGTTCATCTGCAAGCACAATTCCTGCCAGGAAAAAAAAAAATACTCTGGCAGATGACCTAAGCAGAAACATCATGGATCCTCACAAGTGGAAATTAAATCCACAAGTTTTCAGCATGATCATGCAAAAATGGGGGTGCCCGGACATAGATCTCTTTGCCTCCCCACTGAACTGCCAACTACAAAAATTCTGCACAAGGACTTATCACACACAAGCATGGAAATTGGATGCTCTTTCGTTCAGCTGGAAAGGCCTACACATTTATGCCTTCCCTCCTCTGCCTCTCCTAAAAGCCAGACAAGAAAAACCACAGATGATTCTGATTGCTCCAGACTGGCCACGCCAACATTGGTACCCAATCTTAAAGAACCTAGCTCAAGGCCCACCTTGGATTTTGCCTCAAATTCCACACCTTCTGACTCAAAACAATCAGATCCTGCACAGTCAGCTCAAAACCTTATCCCTGGCTGCATGGCAGATTCATTAGCCAACAGGCAACACCTCTCTCTAAAGCTGTTATGGATGTCATTTTGGAGACCAGGAGGCCTACCACCAGGAAATCTTATTCAGAAAAGTGGAAGAGATTCTGTGCCTGGAACCAGGCTCAAAGCCTTGATCCTCTTGTCCCTAGCATACCTCAGATACTACAATATTTAACTGAGATGCTGGACAAAGGACTATCCTTCTCATCCATTAAGATCCACGCTTCTGCCATCTCGGCTCATTAAAACACAAATCCTCCTATTTTCTCTCATCCGTTGCTAAAGCAGTACCTCAGAGGGGCTAAAAACATAAGACCACCCCGGACAGCACCAGCACCTACTTGGGATCTCAACTTTGTCTTGGAAAAACTCACTTTACCTCATTCTGAGCCAGCCAATACAGCAGAAATAAAATATATATCATGGAAAACTGCCCTGCTACTGGCAATAACCTCAGCACGAAGAGTCTCAGAACTACAGGCACTAATGGCAGTGGAGCCCTTCATAATTTTTCACCAAGACAGGGTTTCCTTAAGAACAAACCCTTCATTTATGCCAAAGATGGTATCCAGTGTGGCTCTTAACCAAACTATTCACTTGGCAACATTTTATCCAAACCCCCAGAATAAAGGGGAGAGAATTCTACATTCCTTGGACATACACAGACAATTACGCTTCTACTTGGACAAAACAAAAGCTTTCAGGAAAAGTGAGTAATTGTTTGCATCCTATGCTGCAAGATCACAGGAAAAGGCTATTTCAAAGCAGACCATTTCAAAGTAGATAGGACACTGTATCCGGTTCTGCTACACACAGCATGGGAAGCCTGTACCATCTAACATTAGACCACATTCCACCAGGGTAACTGCAACTTCTACTGCCTATCTTAGTGGAGTACCTACCAAGGACATTTTGGAAGCTGCAACTTGGAGTTCAGTGCACACCTTTACCAAGCATTACCACTTGCCTCTCTACTCCAGATCCAGAGCTGGCTTTGCCACTGCAGTGCTGCAGGGCCTCATAGCCACACTAAATCCTCTCTAGAACCAGCCACCCTGACTCAGCTTTGGGATTCTTCCCAAGTGTAATGACTGCAGCAGTGAAGCACGAACATAGTACAGTTTTGTACCTACCATAAATGTAGATGTTCGAGTGTCTTCACTGCTGCAGTCCTGGTTACCCACCCGCCTTCCCCTCTTTGTTAGCTGGGTCTTATCTATAACTATCTACACTATACTTTCTATGTGGTGTATTTGCTGGCTACTAAAGGTTATGTTTTTACCTTATGTATGTTTTGTAAGCAATATGTATTGCCTATCCTTTTGGGGGCACCTGAAATCTGGGGCAAGAAAAACTGAAGAAAATGGCATTGGCTGCATCTTGTATACCCCTGGCGCACTGACGTCAGGGAAGAAGCGACAGCAACTGACGCCGGACCAAGACTTTGGAACTCTGGCCAACTGCGGGACCACCTGATGGCAGGATAACCCAAGTGTAATGACTGCAGCAGTGAAGACACTCGAACATCTACATTTATGGTAGGTACAAAACTGTACTTTCTGTAGACTGAAGGACCAGAAGCAGATGTTCTGTCAGGGTATGCATCCTTTGGTGGGGGAGGTAGGCTTTCATAATGTCTGCATGAAATCTGCACCCCAAGAAGACAATGTCTTGTGTAGGTTCCAGGTGGCATTCTGGAAAGTTTATATGGAATCCCAGCGACTGGAGGAGGGACACTACAAGGTGTGTGTGTGTGTGTGTGTGTGTGTGTGTGTGTGTGTGTGTGTGTGTGTGTGTGTGTGTGTGTGTGTGTGTGTGTGTGTGTGTGTGTGTGTAGCAGGAGGGTCTCCTTGTTGCCTGCCCTAATTAGCAGGTTGTCCAAGTAAGAGAATAATTGGCTTCCTTTTGTCCTGCAGTAATCAATCACTTGAGCCAAGCATTTGGTGAAAACCGTTGGAGCAGCGGAAAGCCGAAAGGGAGAGAACTGAAAGTGGGAAGGGCCCACCAATAATCTCGGGTGTTCCTTAATGTGGGCTTTATGGGGATGTGTAGATAAGCATCCTTTATATGTAGGGTGGCCATAAACCCCTGGGGAAGTAGAAGGCGGAAGAGGGTAGGTGATGTCAACATCCTGAAGGTTGGGACCTTTAGGAATAGATTGAGAGGGGAGTGGTCTGCTATTGGTCTCCACAGTCCATCCTTTCTGGGAACCAGGAAAATCCTGGAGTAGAAACCTCTTCCTTCTGCATCTGAGGGCACAGATTCAATAGTGTCCTAGGCCAGCAGTGCTTGCAACACAGGTTGCAGGAGGTGCAGCTCTTGTGTTGGAGGCTTTGGGGGTGCCCTTTCACTCTGGGGTGGAGAGGCAGGACATGAAGTAACCTTTATGAAGGATTGACAAGACCCATTTGCTTGATGTGATGAAAGTCCACACAGGGAGGCAGTAAGAGACAAGCTGACAGAGGTAGAGAAGGAGGGGGTGGTGGTAAGGTAGTCGGATGCTACCTGCCCTACTTTGAAAGGGCGTCCTCTGGCCAGAAGGTAAAACAGCTTGAGGGGGAGGCTTCCTGGTTGGTTTTCTAGCTCTACAGGAAGCTGCAGGGCGAGAGTGCTTCCTTATGAATAGAGTTTTAGCTGGGTAGTTTCTTTGAAATTTTGGTATGGGAAAAATAAGCAGGTGTTTCAAGTCCTGCATTTATTTTCCTTTGTGCTGGAGTGACTTAAAGAGATCAGCCACTTTTGCACCAAACAAGGCTGAACTGTCCAGGGGTGCATCGATAAGCTTTGCCCTAAAATCATCAGGAAGGGGCTGTAGGGAAAGCTAGGAATACCTTAAGGCAGAAGCTGATGCTGCTGACCTAGCTGACCTTTATGGGGGGCCTGGTAACCTAGGAGGTTAGGGCCAGGAGAAAAGACAGTGAAGCTTTGGCAGCACAGTCTGGTGCATCAGCCAGTTCCTTAGAGGCTTTTTCCAGGAATAAGACGTATTTGGCCGTACCAGTCTGGTAACTTTCAGCCCTAAAGAACATGGTAGCAAAGGTGTAAATTGTTACCCAGCTGTTCCATGGTCTTGCTCTTTGTCAGCAGGAAGTATGGTGGCAGTGGGTAAGAGTTTAGAAGGCTTGTCTGTAGAGATAGAGGTAGTGGCAGGGTCTGCAGGTGGGCACCTAAGGAGGTACTTGGCAGTGACAGGAACTTTGTAAAGTCTGTCAGGTCTGTGTGGGGCAGGAGGTTGATAGTCTAGTTTTAAGGAAGCTGAGGAGAAGGCATCCAGGAATGCAGGCAGGATTGGAGGAACAGCAGACAGACTTGGGGAATCCATCTGGATGAGGTCATAGTATCTTTTTTGAACCTCGGCCATCTCAGTGGATTCCCACTTGAAATGATCTTTCATCTTTGAGATAGTTTTCCCAAAGGTCAAATCCTCAACTGGGGAGTCAGAATCAACCAATTCTTCATCTGGGGAACCATACCCCAAGGGAGAAGAGATCTGGGAGGTGTAGGAAAGTGATTCTTCAGAGGAAGAATCAGAGAGGTCTTCCTCCTCCCTCATGGCAGGGTCTGAGGTTTGAGGCCTGGGGCTCAAAAGTGGAGAAGGAATGCTAGCAGTCCCTACAGAAGCAGGGCGTAAGGCCATAAAGGCATTAAACAAGTTCTGACAGAAGGTCTGCCAGTGAGGCATGCTTTCAGAGGGAGAAGAAAGGTGCTTCCTTTTTTCTCTCTTTATAAGGGGCCTAGCTGGTGGTCTGAAGGGGGAATATCTGGAATCTTGAGTCTGTGAAGGACCGGAGGGATCAGACAGGCCTACTGAAATCACTGGTTCTCCCGGCTTCAGAGACAGACATCAGAAAAGCCTCTACAGACGTGGCCTCCGCATAGGACTGTGCGGCTTCCATAGATGTACCCGCTACATCCAATGCAGCGGATTCAGATTCCTCTACCAGGCCGACATTGGCCACGGGCTGAGGGTCGGAAGCTAGAGACGCAGCAGTAGTGGTAGGCCGTGCAGTCTTGGCCTTCGGCGGTTCAATAGGCACATCGGATGAAACCTCTATCCTAACGTAATCTGTTTTAACCTTTAGCACATGCAAGTGACTACGCAAAGTTTTGGGTACACCTGGCAAATTGGACAGACCTTGTGGTAGTACGTCCGTCCCAAACAGCAGAGAGAGATCATGGGTGCCCTTGTGAGTAATCTGCCGGCCGCACTTACAGTTGCCCTTTCTGGATGACATGAATAGGCAATACAATAAAGAACAAAGAACTAAAAGGTTCCCCCAATGGGGTAGTTATCTAATTTCTCAACTCTGACTGCAGCAAGAGCAGGAACACCTGGTGTACGACTGGCAGCTGAGAAGTTCTGGGGGCTGGTGTGTGCAGATGTCACTTTTATGGCCCACGTTCCTTGAAGTCATGTCAGAAGTCCCACACATCACTTAGGGACTGAAAACTTCTGCATACTGGTCGGACGTATGCGAAGCAAGATGAGTAAAACCATATGTGGAATACTGCAACATGGGAATAGGACATCTAGGTATAAACCCAATTTTAATATACTGGACAGCTAGCTGGCTCACTGATAGGCTCCAGGAGGTCAAAACTGAAGCCAGTGAAGTCCCCAGGGCTCTGTGTCGGGCCCACTCTTCTTTGGCATCTACTTCTCAGATGTCAAAGCCAATGGCAATGGACTTTGGCTAACCAAGTTCACAGATGATTGCAAATGGAGAGCAGTCACTGAACCCCCCCCCCCCACAATAAGAACACCCCTCAGGAAGGTCTAATATAGTCACACACTTTGTTCCAAAGCAATGGCTTAAAATTCAGTAAGCAAGAAATGCACTACAGTACCTTTTGGGAAGTCTACCACTCCGGGTAACTATGTAATTAATGAAACACCTGCAAAAGTTCATTCACTAGCCAAGGATCTGTAAACTCATGTAGACAGTAATCCAGTGTTTGACCAACGTGTGTGTGAGGTAGTAAGAAAAATCCTTCTATGCTGCTCAACTTAATCAAGGGCATGTCATCTAGGTCCAGAGAGGTCACATCACTGTACTATGTCCTCAAAAGACCCATCAGACAGTGTAATGTCCCCTTTGGTATGTACCTGACCAGACACATGCAGCAACTTGAAAGTCCACAAAGATTCCTTACAAACTGGATGCAAGGAGCAAACAATGTCCTATGCTGATCGCCTCAAAGTTCTCTCTTTATTACAAGGTGGTAAGGTCAAATTTTTCCAGAACGTAGCTGAGATCCCACTAAGGAGGAGTTTGAGAAGTGGTCTCAAATGCAATACTCCTTTCATGAACTGTTTTACCAAAACAAAATAGGGAGATCCATTGGCAGACAACCAGAGATGGCTGCTAAATACACTTCAATGGGCACATACAATATGCCATCAAGTAGTTCACACAAACATTTCAAGCCCAGGAGGATGTTAACTTGAAGGGAAACTCGGTTCCCATTTAGACACTACTTAGAATACCTCTTTCATTTGTAAACATAACATTTTCTATTAGCAGGTTTTCTAGACTACCAGCTGCTGAACAGCCTCATGAAACAAGTACCTAAACAGAGTCAAGACTGAATCATCCAGACTGTCAGCTGTACTTGCTCCAATGTGGGTGCACCAGTCTCCCCAGAGACTGCATGAGCAAATCCAGACTGTGATGTATTGTCCATGGCTAATAACACTTGAAGGGAGAACCATAATTGCCTGGGGCAATAGGGGATCACTGCAACAACCTTTGGCATTTCTTTCTGAATCTTTAGAAGCACCTTTTGAACAGTGAAAAGGGTGGAAATGCATATAGGAACAATCCTATCCACTGGAGCAAGAATCCATCCTGTCATCCATGCATGGCTGCAAGGATGGCAGAAAAATAATTTCTCCAGGTGTCTGTTTTGAAAGGAGGTAAACAGATCTGAGGCAATCCCCACATCTGGACTACATCCTAGAAAGTACAGTTGTGTACCTGCCATAAATGTAGATGTTCGAGTGTATTCACTGTTGCAGTCATTACTCTTGGGTTATCCTGCTGGCAGGCTACCCTCAGTCGGCCAGAATTCCAAAGTCTAGGTCCGGTGTCGGTTGCTGTCGCCTCTTCCCTGACGACAGTGCGCCAGGGGGTATAAAAGATGCAGCCAACGCCATTTTCTTCAGTTATTCTTGCCCCGGATGTCAGGTGCCCCCAAATTGGTAGGCTGAAAAATATGCCAATAAAATTGCATGCACAAAGATAACATTTCCTTCATCTACAAGCAAATACACCAAGTAGGTTGTATAGGATAGAGAAGTGCAGATATGTCCCAGCAAAGAAAAGGGGGATGGTGGGTGGGTAACCTGGACTGCAACAGTGAATACACTCGAACATCTACATTTATGGTAGGTACACAACTGTACTATGTTCATCGTGTTTCACTGTTGCAGTCATTACTCTTGGGTTGAATCCCAAAGCTGAGGATGGGTGGCTGGGCTAAATAGGATTAGGAGAGGCTATGAGGCCCTGCAGAACTGCAGTGGCAAAGCCTGCTCTGGACTTAGAGTAAAGAGGTAGTGCTTTGTGAAGGTGTGCACTGAACTCCAGGTTGCGGCCTCTAAGATATCTTTGGTTGGCACTCCTCTGAGGAAGGCTGCTGAAGTGGCTGCTGCTGTGGTGGAATGAGGCCGAATGCCCTTAGGCACTGATTTGTCATGTTGAGAATAGAAGAAATGGATGCAATGGCCTATCCATTTAGAAATAGTCTGTTTTGAGATAGCCTTTCCTTGTGATCCTGCAGCATATGAGACAAAGTTGCTCAGTCTTTCTGAAAGCTTTAGTTCTGTCCAAATAGAAGCGTAACTGCCTGTGTTTGTCCAAAGAATGCAGAATTTTCTCACCCTTGTTCTGTGGATTTGGATAAAAGGTAGGCAAGTGAATTGTTTGGTTGAGGGCCACACTGGACACCACCTTAGGCATAAATGTAGGGTTTGTCCTCAGTGAAACCCTGTCCGGATGAAAAATGAAAGGCTCCACAGCCATGAGTGCTTGTAACTCGGAGACTCGCCTTGCAGAGGTTATTGCTAGGAGCAGAGCTGTTTTCCAGGATAAGAATTTTATATCTGCTGTTGATGCTGGCTCAAAAGGAGGCAGTGTGAGTTTTTCCAAAACATAATTGAGGTCCCAGGCCGGAATTGGTGCACTCCTTGGAGGCCTAAGGTTTTTGGCCGCTCTGAGGTACTGCCTTATTAAAGGATGAGAAAAGATAGGTGGTTCCGTATTGTAATGGGCTGAAATGGCAGAGGCATGAATCTTAATTGATGAGAAAGAAAGGCCTTTGTTCAGCATCTCAGTTAGGTATTGTAAAATCTGAGGGATATTTGGTACACACGTGTCAATGCCTTGTTCCTGGTTCCAAGCACAGAATCTCTTCCATTTTTCTGCATAAGATTTTCTGGTACTGGGCCTCCTGGCCTCTAAGATAACATCCATAACAGCTTTTGAAAGAGGAGTGCTCTGAATGGCTACATTATCTGCCATGCTGCCAGATTTAAGGTCCTGAGTTGGCTGTGCAGGATCTGATTGTTTTGTTGGGTCAGCAAGTGAGAAGTTTGAGGCAATATCCATGCTGGGCCTTGAGACAAGCTCTTTAGGATTGGGTACCAGTGCTGGCGTGGCCAGTCTGGTGCAATCAGTATAATTTTTGGCTTCTCTTGTCTGACCTTTAGGAGTACCTTGGGAAGGAGAGGCAGTGGAGGAAAGGCATATACTGTTAGATTTTTCCAGCTGAAGGATAGGGCGTCCACTTTTCATGCTTGCTTGTGATAAATCATTGTGCAAAATCTCTGCAACTGGCAGTTGTGAGGGGAGGCAAATAGATTTATGTCTGGGCATCCCCCTTTCCTTATTATCATGCTGAAGACTTGTGGATCCAGTTTCCATTCGTAGGGATCCATGAGGTTTCTGCTTAGTTCATCTGCCAGAGTATTTGTTTTTCCTGGCAGGAATTGTGCTTGCAGGTGAACTTGGAAAGCCAATGCTGTGTCCCATAAGGTCATTGCTTGTCTGCAGAGGGGGTAGGAATGTGTACCTCCCTGCTTGTTTATGTACCACATGACAGTAGTGTTGTCTGTCTTTATCAGTAACTGTCCTGGATGAAGCAGGTCCTTGAAAGCTGTCAGGGCATTTTGAACAGCTAGCATCTCTTTTTGATTGATGTGAAGATGCATCTGGTTTGCAGGCCTTGTGCCCTGAATACATTTGCCTGCCATATGTACCCCCCAGGCATAGTCTGATGCATCTGTTGTCAGTGTCTGTCTGGCTGTGGGCAGACTGAATGGCAGACCCTTGTTGTGGTGACAGGCTTCTGCCCACCATCAAAACTCCTGTTGCAGGGCAGGGAATGAGTGCAATTACTGTCTTCAGGCTGTGGCAATGCTGAGTCAACACTTTTTAAATACCATTGTAGTTTCCTCATATGCAGTCTGGCATATGGAATTAGTAGAATGCAGGATGCCATGAAACCCAAGGCCTGCAGGATTTTCCTTGCAGATATGTGAGTTTTTGTTGCCAATTTCTTGAAGTAAGTAGTCAGTTGTTTTTGTTTGTCTGGCGTGAGATAAGCCATCTGGGCAGTTGTATTTAAGCTTGCACCCAGGAATATTATCTTTTGAGAGGGCACTAGTTTTGATTTCTTTTTGTTTACTGTGTACCCCAGGCCAATTAGTAATCTTTTTACAAATGCCAGATGCTTTAGAAGAATGTCTTTGTTCTCTGCTTGAATTAGGCAGTAGTCCAAGTAGGGATATATTTGAAATCCTTTTTGTCTGCAAAATGCAATTACTGGTGCCAGGCATTTTGTGAAGACCCTGGGCGCAGTAGATAAGCCAAAGGGCAGTGCAGAGAACTGGTAATGCATTGAGCCAGCTATGTGGGACATGCAGGTATGCCTCTTTTAGATCCAAAGTTACGAGCCAAACCTTCTTGCCCAGCATGGGCAGTAGCTGCTGTAGAGTCAACATCCTGAATTTTGGAACTTCCAGAAAAGTATTTAGTATAGACAGGTCCAGTATTGGTCTCCAGGTTTTGTCCTTTCTGGGTACTAGGAAAAGTCTGGAGTAAAATCCTTGCCCCTGCTCTTGTTGTGGTACTTGCTGAATAGCCCTCATGTCCATGAGGGCTGTAATTTGTTTTGTGCCTCTGCGCGTTGATTGTGTGGCAGGTCTGGCATACCTTTTGACCTTGGTAGAGTGTGAAAATGGAACCTGTAGCCTTGGGACACTATGTTCAGGACCCATTTGTCTTGGGTAACCATTTGCCAATTTGATGAAAAAAGTGCTAGTTTTCCCCCTAAGGGGGCTGTCAAAAGAAACGTCCTTGGATCTGGTAGAGGAAAGTCATTGGGACGGTTTCCTGTAAGGCTGTGATTTGTCTTATCCGCTTTTGGAGGTAGGAGCACCCCACTGTTTAGGCCTGTATGAGCCTTGGGGCTGAGATCTGCCTCTGGGACGCCTGTATCTGCCTCTGTGTCTGTCTGAAACTGAAAAGGACCAATTTTTAGAAGGTCAGTTCCTACTAAACCTGGGTGGCTCTACCTGTAAGAAATCCTTAACTGTCTGCATGGATTTTGCTTTATCCTCCATTTTTTTCAACACCTCTTCTGCTTTAGTACCAAACAAAGTATCATGCTGTAACGGTGCATCTAATAATTTTGCTTTAACATGATCAGGCAGATTCTGCTCCTTTAACCAAGCATTCCTTCTAATAACAGAACCTGTAACAGCGGCCCTGCAAGAGGCCTCCAGTGAATCATAACCACATTGAAAAGTATGCTTTCCCACTTGTTCAGCTGCATGCAATAAATCCTGCAATTCCTTGTTCTCTGAACATTCAGTATTTGTCAACAATTTCTGTTTAAGCAGTGACATTAAATATTGCTGATATTTAAGCACATGAAACTGACAATTTAAAGCCCTTACAGCCAGGGTAGCATAAGTGTAGACTTTTTTACCCCATCTGTCTAGAGCCCTAGAATCCCTATCAGAGGGGACAGGGTTTTTTTGCAGTGGAAGCTTTGACCCCTTTGGGACCCTGAGATATAGTTTCTGGGTCAGCAGCGGGGTTTTTATATAGGAATTTATGAGAATCCGGGACCCTGTAGTATCTGTCTGGCTTAGCGGGTGCAGGGGGTAAAGAGTCAGGGGACAGTCCGGACTCTGAAAATACATCATCTACAATGTCCAGAACAGGTGGAATAGCAAGGGATCTGTGCTAAGGAAGTAGCAGTAAGTATCTGAGCCTTTTTTTAGATTCAGAATAATCTTGGCTCTCCCAGTGGAAATGCTCCCTCATGGTATGCAGGATTTCCCCAAAAGAATAATCCTCAGGAGGAGAGGCTGAAAGAATGGATTCTTCAGCATCAGAATCCTCAGAGGGAAGCAAGGAGTAATCCTGTTCAGAAGAGGAATCAGAGGAAATGGAAACCTGATCAGAAGAATCATATTCTGTCTCTTGCCTAGGCTTCTTATCAGGAGGGGGATGGGAGCCCCTGAGCAAAGTAATTAGGTGTTCGGCCATTTTGAGCATCTGTTTTTTAGGCACGGAGTCTGAGTAGGAGAATGCTGTACTTGTTTCTTTGTCTTTAGAGCTGCTTTAGTCTGTCTTTGAAGCTGAAGATGGCTTAATATATAGTTGTGTAGGTCTGAAGACACCCTCAGAAGCCGATGCCTGCTCAGCGGCTCCGGACCCATCTGAGGGAATGATTTCAGAGTGTCCAATACCTTGAGTATCCAGAGGCCCAGTCGACTCGACGTGGGAGTCAGAAGCGGCCTGTGGCTCTGAGGTAGCGGGCGCCAGGAGCTGTGAAAGCACCTCACTGAGAACAGATGAACCTGCGACTGGCCTAGCAGAGGCCTCGTCGTCTGCTTTGGACCTCGGATGCCTATCCTTTTCCTTGTCCTTGCGTTTTTTGTAAACTCCGGTTGTCGGCTGGTCCGACGGCATTATATAATTAAATCTTCGGCCAAAGTAATGAAATGCAAAATCGAACCGACGCTTGATAGTGCATTGGTTAAATCTAGCACAAAACCGACAGCTAGCAACGTTGTGATCAGGGCCTAGGCAAGGAATACAGTAAGAGTGAAAATCCTTATGAGGTATTTGCTTCCCACAAGAAATACAATTGTTAACTATTTCTGACATCGGTCTGGAGCAGGGTACTTAGCTTTAATGAAGACTTCGGTTCTGAAATTCAGATTTGAAAATCTCAGGAGTCTGCCGACCGGCACTTGCGAACTGCTTTTGCTTCGGGCACCGCGCGGCAAGAAAGAAAGAAGAAAATGGCGCCGGCTGCATCTTTTATACCCCTGGCGCACTGACGTCAGGGAAGAGGTGACAGCAACCGACGCCGGACCTAGACTTTGGAATTCTGGCTGACTGAGGGTAGCCCGCCAGCAGGATAACCCAAGAGTAATGACTGCAACAGTGAAACACGAACATCAAAATACACAAAGCAATACCAGGTAATGATTGCATGGTCAGCCAGTAATAAATGAACCCTGCCTACTACTCTCCCACTGAATAGCAATCTGGAGTCTATTTCTACAGGGATACTATTTTAAAGAATGCAGTGAATAAAATTAACAGTAGTTTAAGTAACACGTATCAAATAAAAAAAATACATGCATAAGTGTGTCACAACCTTTTTTTTTTTTACAAGACTAGTTTCAGGCCAAAAATGACTAGAACCAGCCCCAAAAAGTTTTAGATTAAGAAACATTTAACATACAAAAGGATGCCAAAATCATGATTTAAATGAAGAAAATATTTAAAATTCTATAATCCTGTTTGATTACCTCAAACAACACTAAAGGAAAAAAAAAAACATTCAAACTTTCCTGTCAAAACTTCCAAATGAAGTGTTAACAGAAATGGGCAAGATTAACTCATGGCTCTGGAGACGCAAGCTAATGAGAGGAGCTGTACTAAAACTGCCTTAGTACAGAAACTCAAGTTAAACATTCGTAAATGATATAAAACATATTTGAAGGGTTAAAAATCCCCAGACAACAAGTAGCTTTACAGTAGAAGTCATACTGTGCCACAAAGTAAAAAGAATATAGACTAATCTGCAATCAGAAAAAGTTATAAAATACAGTTGTGTACACTTACCATAAATGTAGATGTTAGTGTATTCACTGTTGCAGACATTACATTTGGGTTATCCTGCTTGCAGGTAGCCCTCAGTCAGCCTGATAAAAGTTTTGGGTCCTGCGTCGGTCTCTCTGTTTCATCTTCCATGACGTCAGACAGTCAGGGATATAAAGCATGCAGCCGATGCCATTACATCGTTTTTTCTTGCCTCAGATGTCAGGTGCCCCCAAAATGGGAAGCAATTATATGCACGGTTACACCTCCAACAGAAAGCAAATAGATTAGAAAGCTTTAAGCATAGTAAGCAAGAATAGAGGTATAGTCAATAGAAGTCAGGGGGCTGGAGGGAGGGTAACCAGGACTGCAACAGTGAATACACTCAAACGTCTACATTTATGCCAAGTGTACATAACTGTACTATGTTCTTCATGTTTCACTGTTGCAGTCATTACATTTGGGTAGATTCCCAAAGCTAAGGAAGGGAGGAGGCAGTTAGCTAGCATTAGGACCAGCTTATAAGGCCCTGCAAGACTGCAGTGGCAAAACCAACTCTGCATTTAGAAAAGATTGGCAAGTGGGAATGCTTGGTGAAGGTATGTACAGAACTCCAGGTAGCAGCTTCTAGGATGTCCCTGGTAGGGACCCCTCTGAGAAAGGCTGTAGAAGTAGATGCAGCCTTGGTGGAATGAGGTCTTATCCCCTATGGGGTAGGTTTTCCATGGTGCTTATAGCAGAAATGAATGCAATGGCCTATCCACTTAGAAATTGTTTGCTTTGAAATGGGATTCCCCTCTGCCCCTGCAGCAAATGCAACCAGCAGCTGTTCAGATTTCCTGAGAGGTTTAGTCCTGTCCAAGTAAAATCTAAGTTGTCTGTGCACGTCCGAGGAGTGCAGTATTCATTTCCCTTTGTTCTGTGGATTAGAAAAGAAGGTTGACAAATGAATGGACTGATTAAGGGCCATATTGGATACCACCATGGGCATAAAGGAAGGATTGGTCCTGAGGGACACCCTGTCTGCATGAAAGATGATGGAAGGCTCCACTACCATGAGGGCCTGTAATTCAGACACCCTTCTTGCTGAAGTGATGGCTAGAAGGAAGGCTGTTTTCCAAGAAAGGAATTTCAACTCTGCATTTGCAGCTGGCTCAAAGAGAGGTACAGTTAGTTTTTCCAATACAAAGTTAAGGTCACAGGTTGGAGTAGGGGCTCTCCTGGGTGGTCTTAAGTTTTTGGCCCCTCTGAGGAACTGCTTCAGCAGTGGATGAAAGAAGAGGTGTGGCTCTGTATTAAAATGAGCTGAAATGACAGAGGCATGAATTTTGATGGAAGATGATGGAAGAAAAGGAAAGGCCCTTGTGAAGCATTTCAGCTAAGTATTGAAGAATGTGCGGTAAATTGGGCACTGTTGTGCCCATCCCCAAGTTTGGCTCCAGGAACAGAATCTCTTCCATTTTTCAGCATAGGATTTTCCAGTACTAGGCCTCCTTGCCTCCAGGATGACATTCATCACTTGCTTACTGAGGGCTGGTAACGGAGAGATCAGGTAATTAGCCAGGCTGCAAGGATCAGGGTTTGAAGCTGTTGGTGTAGAAGATGGCCCTCCTGCTGGGACAGCAGGGCAGGGGGTCTGAGGCAGGTGCCATGGTTCCAGCAGTGACACTACGCAAGAGGGGGTACACCAGTGTTGGCATGGCCAGTCTGGTGCAATCAGTATTGTCCTTGGTTTGTCCTGTTTGATCTTTAGTAGCACTTTGGAGAGGAGGCGCAGAGGGGGAAAGCCATAGACTGACAGTTTTTTTCCAGGTGAACGACAGGGCATCCACTTTCCAAGCTTGTCTGTGGGGAGACCTTATGCAGAATTTGGCCAATTGGTAGTTCTGAGGGGAGGCAAACAGGTCTATCTTTGGTTCCAGTTGCCACTCGCGTGGGGTCCATGAGATTTCTACTTAGATCATCTGCCAGTGTATTTAGCTTGCCTGGCAGGAATTGAGCCTGTAGGTGCACTTGGGTAGCTCAAGGCTGTGTTCCACAGAGCCATGGCAAGTCTGCAGAGAGGGTATGAGTGGGTTCCCCCCATGCTTATGTACCACATAACAGTGGTGCTGTCCGTCTTTGCCAATAATTGTCCTGGAAGAATGTGGTCCTTGAAGGCTGTCAGAGCATTCTGTACAGCTAACATTCCGTTTTGATTGATATGCAGGTGCATTTGACTTTGGTTCCACTTGCCCTGAATGCACTGCCCTGCAAAGTGAGCCCCCCCCCCCCCCCATGCATAGTCTGATGAGTCTGTTGTTAGGGTTTGGACAGCAGGGGGGTAGAGTGAATGGCAGTCCCTTGTTGTGGTGGAAGGCCTCTGCCCACAAAAGGAACTCTGTCTTTAGACAAGGGATGATAGGAATCATTGATTCTAGGTCCTGAGAATGTTGACACCATTGGTTTTTTAGATACCATTTTAGTTTCCTCATGCAGTCTTGCATATGGAATTAGTGGAATGCAAGCAGCCATTAATCCCAGGGCTTGCAGTACTTTCCTTGCAGATAGCTGGGTCTTTGTGGACAGTAGTTTGAAGTAGGCTGTCATATAAACTTGTTTCTCTGGTGAGAGGTAGGCCATCTGGGAAGTTGTATTCAAGCTTGCTCCCATGAATACAATTTGTTGGCAGGTTACTAGATGCGATTTCTTTTCACTTATGGTGTACCCCAGAGAAGTTAGAAGTTTCTTTACAAATGTCAGAGGATTTAATAGTATGTCCTAGCTTTCTGCCTGAATTAGACAACCGTCCAGGTACGGGTATATTTGAATATTTCTTTGCCTGCAAAATGCAATGACTGGAGCTAGGCACTTTGTGAATACCATGAGCACAATAGATAAGCCAAAGGGCAGTGCAGAGAACTGATGGTGCATGTAGCCTGCTCTGACGCATAGGTATCTTCTGCAAGATTCCCTGATTGGGATGTGCAGGTAGGCCTCCTTTAAATCAAGTGTTGCCAATCAGGCATTTTTGCCTAGCATGGAAGCAGCTGATGAGTTAGGCATTTTGAATTTGTCAACTACTAAAAAGGTGTTTAGGATAGATAGGTCCAGGATAGGACGCCAGGAATTGTCTTTTCTGGGAACCAGGAAAAGTCTTGAGTAAAAACCTTTCCCCCATTCTTCTTCTGGGACAGGTTGAATAGCCTTTATGCTTAGAAGAGAGAGAACCTGCATTTGAGCCTCTGCCCACTGACTTGGGGTAAGCCTGGCCAACTGTTTGGGGATGGTAAGGAGCAGAATTGGAATCTGTACTCTTGGCAAACAGTTATGTACTCACCATAACGATCGATGTATGTGGTCCATCTCGCCTACATTCCTTACTCACAAGTTCGGAGCCGAGAATTGGCTCCGACTCGGCCAAATTTCTCTAGCACGAAGTCTCTAATTGCCTGGGCTAACCCGGTATCCCAAGATGCACCTCGCCCTAGCCCCAGATCTTGTTTGCAATCATATCAATCATAACCCATACTCAATCAACACTGGAAGAAATTCCAGCCAGATAAGGGAAAAAAATTAACTGACCTTGAAGGGTCCACAGAGCTAATATTCCTCAAATCCTCTAGGAAGGGGGCAGGTGGGAGGGTACGTAGGAATGTAGGCGAGATGGACCACATACATCGATCGTTATGGTGAGTACATAACTAACTAATGTTATGTGATCCTATCTCACCTACATTCCTTACTCACGGGACAGCGTCCCCAGCACCTCTATCCTGGGAGGCTCATAGGAAGATACTCATGAGAACCGTGTAACCAAAGGAAGCCTAGCCCCTAGAAGCCACGTCCAGCTTGTACTGAGTAATAAAAGTGTTGGGAGAGGCCCAAGTGGCCGCAGCACAAATATCATTCAAGGAAAGCCTAGCATGGAAAGCTATTGATGTAGACATAGCCCTGGTAGAATGAGCCTTGACGGGAAAGGGTAAAGTTCTGCCTGCTGACGAGTAGATGAATGAAATACAATCTTTGATCCATTTAGAAATTGTGCACTTGGAAATAGGACAACCTGCCCTGTTTTCTGAAAAGGACACAAACAGTTGATCAGATTTCCTAACATGCTTAGTCCTATGCAAATAAAATCTCAGTTGTCTGTGCACATCCAACTGATGAAACCTGAACTGCTTTATTGGAAAAGTTCGGAAAGAACACTGGTAGCTCAATAGATTGATGGAGATTGACAGTGGATGACACTTTCGGAAGGAAGGAAGGGTTAAGCCTAAGGGAAACTCTGTCCTTATGAAAGATCAAATACGGAGGTTTAATGGACAAAGCTTGAAGTTCTGATACCCTCCTGGCCGATGTAATGGCCATCAGAAAAGCAGTCTTCCAAGATAAGAACTTTAAGTCACAAGTGGCAGCCAGTTCAAAGGGTGGTGACATAATAGTGTAGCACAAGGTTCAGGTCCCATGGCAGTACAGGTTCTGAAACAGGGGGACGAAGTAACCAAGCGCCATTTAGAAAGGCTTTACAGAGTTTGTGGCCCATAAGAGAGGGCTCGTAAGATGTGTGAAAATTGGAAATTGCAGCCAACTGTACTTTAATGGTAGCGGGAGCAGAGCCCTGATGGAACAACATGGCTAAGAAATCTAAGACCGACGGAATTGGGGCTGTGAAGGGGCCAAACCTTGGGCCTGAGCCCAAATAGAGAATCTCCTCCACTTGCTGGAATAAATCTTCCTGGTGGAAGACTTATGAGAAGAAGACAAGATGTGCACCACTTCAGGTGAAAAGGAATATCGTCTGACTAGCGACGGAAGTGGAGCAACCAGGCTGTCAACCTGAGAGCTCGCAGGGATGGATGAAGTTGTCCTGACATGTGAATCAGGAGGTCCGAAACTGGGTCCAGAGTCCACGGACCATCCAATGCGTACCGCTGAAAAGGGAACCATACTTGTAGAGGCCAGTGTGGAGCAATAAGGATCATCCTGCTTCCCAAGGAAATCGCTTTCTGTATCACTCTTGGTAACAGAGGAAACTGAGGGAAAGCGTAGACCAGACCGGGGTGCCAATCGTGAGCTAGAGCGTCCGTGGGTGACTCCCCCTGTGGGGGGATCAGAGTGAAGTACTTGCGGCATTTGCCATTGAGGGGGCTGGCGAAGAGATCGCAGCAAGGCTGACCCCACCTTTTGAAGATCTGAACCGCCACTCAGTTGTTCAGGGACCACTCGTGAGGCATCAGAATAGCTCTGCTTAGCCTGTCCGCTATCATGTTGGACTTCCCTGGAATGTGCGTTTCCACCAAAAAACGTTGGGAAGACCCTGCTCACTGCCACACTCGCATGGCCTCTCTGCAGAGGGGGTAAGATTTGGTTCCCCCCTGCTTGTTCAGGTACCACACTACGGACATGTTGTCCGAGTGAATTGCAATCGTCCCCTGAGGTAGAGAGAGTCTTGGAGTGCTCGCAATGCCAGAAACACTGCTCTCATCTCCAGAACATTGATGTGCAAGTGTACCTCGTGATCTTGCCAGGTGCCTTGGACAGTCCTGCCTAGATAATGCCCCCCCCTCCCCATCTGGGAGACGTCCGTGGTCAGCGTGGCCACTGGAGACATAGGAATCAAGCTCCTTCCTCTGTCCAGATTGGAGGAGCATAGCCACCAGAGGAGGTCCTGTTTGCATCATTCCATGAGAAGTATCAGGTGGGAAACAGTAAGCTTCTGAAAGGACCACTGAACCGACAGGAGCCACTGTAGGATCCGCATGTGTAACCTGGCCACAGGTACCAGCATGATGGTGGAGGCCATGGATCCAAAGAGCTGAAGAATTAACCTGGCCTGAACTTTTCTGAAGGGCAACAGTGCGTGGATCTGAGACTGCAACACTCTTATCCTGTCCTGTGGCAGAAAGGCGCGCATTTGAATAGAGTCTAGCTCTGCGCCTATAAAAACAACACGCTGTGAGGGTTGCAAGGCAGACTTTTCCCAGTTCAAAGTAATTCCTAGACGTTGGCAAAGTGAGATGGTCGTCTCCCTGGCTTGAACGAGCAGATGCCTGATGGGGGCGGTGAGAAGCCAGTCGTCCAGATATGGAAACACCTGGAATCCTAGACGTCTCAGGTGAGCTGTCACCACTGCCAAACACTTGGTAAACACCCTGGGGGCTGTGGTGAGACCAAAGGGCTGGGCACGAAACTGGAAGTGACTGGCTCCTAACCGGAAGCGTAAATGACTCCTGGATGCCTTCTCCATTTTGATGTGGTAGTAGGCATCCTTGTGATCGATGGCGCACATCCATACTCCTTTCTCCAGCAGTGGAAAAATGGACTGAAGTGTGACCATCCAGAACTTGGACTTCAGAACGTAGTGATTCAGTCGACTGAGATCCAGAATGGGTCTCAGGTCCCCTGTTCTTTTCGGCACCAAAGAGAGTCGTGAGTAAGTTCCTGATCCGACATGGTCTGAGGGGACTGGTTGGATGACTCCTTTTTCTAGCAGCTTTGCAACTTCTAGTGCTGCTTGATCCCGTTGACTGGGTGGGACGTCCGGGATCCTTCTGACTGGGGGGGGGGGGGGAATACTGTAAAGGGAATAGTGTAACCTCCGGTAACTATTCAAAGCACCCAAAGATCCTGGTGATGCTTTCCCAGGCTTCCGGATGCAACGAAATTCGGCCCCCGACTGGCTCCGGAATAGCACAGTCAGGCAACGCCTCAGGAACGCTGGAAGGAAGAACCGCAAAAGGAATTGCGGTCTCCCGAGTTGCGGGGGCCTCCTCTGCCTCTAGGATGGCGTCTTCTGGAATAATTCCCCCCCTCTCTGCCTCTGGAGGGGGACTCACCTTGAGCTGCGGGAAAGGACCTCAGACTTTTGAACCACATTTTCCCTCCTCTCTGAGCCTTGGGATAAGGCCTAGAAGGGAGAGAAAAACGGGCCCCTATGGCAGATAGGGTCTTTCCCTCCTGTTCGCATCTGGTGAGGGTGTCTTTCACTTTGGGTCTGAAGAGGGAGGACCCATCAAAGGGGGAGTCAATGAAGGAAGACTTAAAAGGCAAGCCTGGATGCGCCTGTGTCATTTCGCGGAGGCCTTTAAGAACTATGCCTGAGCTAGCTGCCCTACTTGCCCCCTCAGCTGCATAAGATATGAGCCTCATAGACGAGATGACAATGGAACCTAGGGTAGACAACTGGGCATTAACAGTCTGCGCTACCGCCTCAGGCATGTTACCAGTCAGAGTATCTCCTAGCTCCTTCAGGAGATCTCTTTGAAGCAGAGTGAAATGACAGAGGTAATTCAACGACCGTAAGGTAAAGGTTGCCGAAGACAGGGTACGCTTCCCATACCGGTCCATACTCCTGTACTCCTTGTTAGGAGGAGGGACTGAAGAAGAAGCCTCTGCAACTTCCTGCCGAGTGGCTGCCGGCACCAACAAGGCATCTACCGAAACCCCTTTGGTAAGGAACTCTTTGCCCGGGGGAGCAGACAGACTTGTTTGGACGTCTGGGCACTGGTTCCACAGAATCAGGATTCTCCCACACCCTTCGACAAATCAAGTCCAGGGGTTCATCGAAGGGTGGAGACACCCAGGAGGCAGAGGGTTGAGCTCCGAACACCTTGAGGAATACCGACTCCTCCTCAGAGGGGGTCTTGGAAGGCCAGTCGCCTCTCTGCCTCAAAATCTCCAGGATGTTGGAGAAAGAGACATCATCGGAGGACAACTTGGGGGACCCCTCTGACTCCTCGAGGTCAGTATCAGAAGTGAGGGACTCGTCCTGGTAGTCTATGTGCTTCCTCTTGCACAACTTCTTACTAGGGGACTCCTCAGGCACCGACTCTGAGGGGCCCTCAGAAAGTAGGGGAATGCTCAAGGGGGTATCCCCAGACCTTCAGGCTCCACCATCCAAGGATAGGGGGGCGTCAGAGGCTCTAGCCAGGGTGTAAGGGGACGGAGTGACCGATCCAGGTGATGTAACTGACGATCTGGCCAGTGCGCTCCTCATGGCCTCGAAGGCAGGTTCCCCCGAATCCAAGGACAGACCCATCTCCAAGACCATGACCAGAGTCTGGATTCCCCAAGCCGAAGCACCGAGAGGGAGGCTCGGAACCGACAGTAGTCCCAAGGTAACCCCCTCGGGTCCGACTGAGGAAACCAGAGTACCGAAACCAGAGGACGGAGCTGACATGGTTGGAGCCAACGCCAGCTCCGATAAGACTCACATGGGGTATCGGAGCTGACACGAGAACATCACTCAGCACGGAGCACTCCGGCTCCGACGACCCATGGGTGCTCGAAGGAGGAATCACAGGTACCAGAATGGGGACTGGCTCCGGAGCAGACTGGGTCGGAGCCGAGAACAGTTTTGCTAGCACCGGCGACTGCAGGAGCCTCTGGACTACCCTATCCACATCCAAATCAGACAGCCTAGAGGATATGGAGGAAATAGAAGGAGATCGGGATCTCCTACCCGGAGACACTTGCCTGACACTGGGTGACCGGCTCTGAATAGGCTCCAATATCATCGGAGCAGAGGTAGACTCCAGCACCACCGATACCTCCTGCGACCCAGAGGACAATGGAGCCGAGGAGGTACTATCCCCTATCAAAACCTTCTCCTGCGGCCCCGAGGACAATGGAGCCGAGGAGGAAGTATCCATAATCGAGACAGTCTCCTGCGGCCCCGAGGATAATGGAGCAGAGGAGGCAGCAACCACTATTTTAACCTTCTCCGAGGAAGCAGACGGAGCCGGAGATCTCTTCTTGGCCTTGGAAGGCTTAGATTTAGGACTGGAAGAAGAAGAAGAATCTAAGGACTCCTCAAAAGAGGGCTTAATCAGGCCCCTCAAAATCAGTTTATTTTTTCTTTCCTGCAGTACCCTCGCGCTAAAAACGTGGCAGAAACTGCAGGACTCCTGCAGGTGAATAGCACCAAGACATAACACAGATGGTATGGCTATCCGTAATAGACATTTTGTAGCCACATTCAGTACACTTTTTAAACCAGGAGGGTTTATGCTCCTTCTGCTCTTTGGACATGGTAAAAAATAACAGCACACTGTCAACTGACGACACAAGAGGAAGGCGGGAAAACAAACACCACTAACGGCCAAGGAACTCTAAATCGAACGTTTCTTGGAGTAGCAGGGAAAGACTAGAACAAATCCAACTACAGTTTTAACACCAGAAAAACAACATAGGAGAGGACTAGGTCCTCTAACTTAAACGGGCCTAGCCCGCCAAACAAAGGGATACCACAAACACCCAATCTCACTAACACTCACAATGAAACTTAGACAAGGGGAAAACTAGCTATTAAAATAGCTTTTGTAAAATAACAGACTGCTAAAATACTTAGCAAAAGTATTTGAAAGGGTACTTAGCCACAGCCAAGCGAGACCACGTCCTAACTCTACGAGCGGCAAACTAGATCTGGGGTAGGGCGAGGTGCATCTTGGGATACCAGGTTAGCCCAGCCAATTAGAGACTTTGTGCTAGAGAAATTTGGCCGAGAATCGGCTCCGAACCCGTGAGTAAGGAATGTAGGCGAGATAGGACCACATAACATCTATATTTAAAACCCATTCGTCTTGGGTAATGAGCTCCCAGTTTTTTGCACACAGGGCGATCTTTCCCCCTAAAGGAACAGTCAATTGAGCAGGGCTTGGAAGGTTTAAAGTTAAGTCATTGTGACAGTTTACCACAGGAGGGTGTTTTACTACTTCCAGCTTTGGAAGTGGGAGCCCCCCCACTGCTTAGGCCTGTGAGTACCTTGAGACTGAGGCCTGGTTGGTCTGCTGGTTCTGGGTTTGGACTGAGAAGGCCTGGAAGAGGCAGGAAAGGACCAATTCTTAGAAGGTCAGTGCCTACTAAATCTGGGAGGCTATGCTTGCAGGAAATCTTTAACAGTTTGCATAGATTTAGCTTTTTCCTCCATCTTTTTAAGTACTACTTCTGCTTGGTTGCCAAACAGGTGGTCTTGGTTTAAGGGAACATCCAGTAATTTAGCTTTAACATGATCTGGCAAAGTTTGCTCCTTAAGCCAAGCATGCCTTCTAAGTACAGACCCAGTGACAGCAGCCCTACAAGATGCCTCTAATGAATCAAAACCACATTGCAAAGTATGTTTTCCAATTTGTTCAGCAGAATGCATTAAATCCTGTAATTCTTTATTTTCAGCACAGTCAGGAATCAACATAATTTTCTGTTTAAGCAATCCAATAATATGCTGCTGATACTTTTAACATATGAAACTGGCAGATTAAGGCCCTAATGGCCAAGGTTGCAGAAGTGTAAACCTTCTTACCCCATCTGTCCAGGGCCCTGGAATCTCTATCAGAGGGGGTAGGGTCTTTGGCAGTAGTAGCCTTAATGCCTTTGGGCTCTCAGGATCCGCAATAGGATTCTTAAGAGGAACTTGAGAGTCAGGTACTCTGCAATACCAGTCAGGTTTTCTGGGAGCTGGGGGTAAAGTGTCAGGGGCCAGACTAGATTCCAAGGCGGCATCATCCACAATGTCCAGTACAGGAGGGATAGCTAAAGGCCTGTGTTGAGGTAGGAGTAAGAATTTCCTAAGCCTCTTTTTGGAGTTCAGAGTAATCCTGGCTTTCCCAGTGGAAATGCTCCCTAAGAGTATGCAAAGTTTCACCAAAAGAGAAATCCTCTGGGGGGGTCAGAGGGAATGGAGTCCTCTGCATCAGAATCCTCATAGGTAGATAAGGGCAACTCTTGGTCATAAAAAAAACAGAAATTTCAAAAACCTGATCAGAAGAATCAGAAGGAAAATCAGTTCTAGGTCTCTCAGAGGAAGAAGGGTGGCTTCCCCTGATTATAATAATAAGTTCTTCAGCCATTCTTATTTGTTTTTTAGGCATAGGGGCCTGACCATGCGGGTCTGGGCGTCAGTTTTCTAGTCATGGATCGAGATTTAGGCCTTGAAGAAGAAGATGGCATCTGTTTAATATGCAAGTCAGCAGACCTGAATACACCCTCAGAAGCAGGTGCCTGCACAGCGGCTCCGGACCCATCCAAGGTAGAGTCATCCACAGGTTCCACAGTCGAAGAAGCATCTCGCGGCATACCGGACTCTGAATGGGTCTTAGTAGAGGCCTGCGAATCTAAAGTAGCGGGTATCAGGGGCTGAAAAAGGACCTCACTGAATACCGGTGAATTGGCGACTAGAGTACAGTTGTGTACACTTACCATAAATGTAGATGTTAGAGTGTATTCACTGTTACAGTCATTACATTTGGGTAATCTGCTGGCAGGTTGACCTCAGTCGGCCTGAATTCCAAAGTATTGGGTCATGCGTCGGTTGCTGTCTCCTCTTCCATGACGTCAGGTTGTCAGGGGTATAAAACAAGCAGCAGACACCATTTTCTTTAGTTTTTCTTGCCACCGATGTCAGGTGCCACCAAAAAAGTAGCAAAAAAAAAAAAAATTATAATATATATATATATATATATATACCAATAAAAAATATATATATACATGCAACAATACAAATTTTACCTTCATCTACAAGCAAATACACCACATAGGTTGTAGAAGACAATGAAGGCAAGATAAACTCCAGAATGAAAGGGGAATGGTGGGTGGGTAACCTGGACTGCAACAGTGAATACACTAGAACATCTACATTTATGGTAAATGTACACAACTGTACTATGTTCTTCGTGTTTCACTGTTGCAGTCATTACATTTGGGTAGAATCCCAACGCTATGGATGGGAGGCTGGAGCTAAACACCATTAGGGGCGGCTATAAGGCCCTGCAGAACTGCAGTGGCAAAGCCTGCCCTGGACTTAGAGTAGAGAGGCAAATGATAATGCTTTGTAAAGGTGTGTACAGAACTCCAAGTAGCAGCCTCTAGAATGTCTTTGGTTGATATTCCTCTGAAAAAGGCTGCTAATGTAGCTGCAGCTCTGGTGGAATGAGACCTAATGCCCTTGGGCACAGATTTTCCATAGTGTAAGTAGCAGAAACGAATGCAGTGGCTTATCCAATTTGAAATAGTCTGCTTTGAAATAGCCTTTCCTTCTGATCCTGCAGCATATGTCACTAGTAATTGCTCAGTTTTCCTTAGAGCTTTAGTCCTGCTCAAGTAGAATCTTAGCGGTCTGTGTACGTCCAAGGAATGCAGAATTCTCTCCCCCTTGTTCTGCGGATTTGGATAAAATGTTGTCAGATGAATAGTTTGGTTAAGAGCCACACTGGAAACCACCTTAGGCATAAATGAAGGACTGGTCTTCAGAGACACCCTGTGTGGGTAGAATATGATGAAAAGCTCCACAGCCATGAGGGCCTGTAGCTCTGAGACTCTTCTTGCTGAAGTAATTGCTAGGAGCAGAGTTGTTTTCCATGATAAGAACTTTAGATCTGCAGTAGCTGCTGGTTCAAATGGCGGCAGGGTGAGCTTTTCCAACACATAATTGAGGTCCCATGCAGGTATTGGTGATCTTCTGGGAGGCCTTAAATTTTTGGCTCCTCTAAGATACTGCTTTAGTAAAGGATGAGAAAACATTTGTGGCTCTGTATTGTAATGAGACGAAACGGCAGAGGCATAGATTTTTACTGATGAGAAAGATAGGCCTTTGTCAAGCATTTCAGTCAAGTACTGTAATATCCGAGGAATATTTGGTTCTGCTATATCAGTTCCTTGTGCTGGATTCCAAGCACAGAATCTCTTCCATTTATCAGCACAGAATCTCTTCCATTTATCAGCATAAGATTTTCTAGTACTAGGTCTTCTGGCTTCCAAAATGACATCCATCACAGCTTTACTGAGAGGTGTTGTTTGCATACCTACATGATCAGCCATGCTGCCAGGTTCAGTGTTTGCAGCGGATTGTGCAGGATCTGATTGTTTTGCTGAGACAGTAATTGAGGTCTTTGAGGTAAGGTCCAAGCTGGGAATTGAGACAAGTTCCTTAGGACTGGGTACCAGTATTGGCGTGGCCAGTCCGGGGCAATTAGTATCATCTTTGGTTTCTCGTCTGACTTTTAGTAGGACCTTGGGAAGAAGAGGCAGAGGAGGAAAGGCGTAAACTGACAGGAGGTTTTTCCAACTGAAGGACAGGGTGTCCACTTTCCATGCTCGTCTGTGACAAGTCCTTGTGCAGAATCTTTTCAACTGGTAATTTTGAGGAGAGGCAAACAGATCTATGTCCGGGCTCCCCCATTTCTTTGTTATCATGCTGAAGACTTGTGGATCTAGTTTCCACTCGTGACCGTCCATAAGGTTTCTGCTTAAATCGTCTGCCAGAGTATTTTGTTTTCCTGGCAGGAATTGAGCTTGTAGATGTACTTGGTAAGTCAAAGCTGTGTCCCACAGTGCCATGGCTAGTCTGCAAAGGGGGTATGAATGCGTGCCCCCCAGCTTGTTTACATACCACATAACTGTGGTGTTGTCTGTCTATCAGTTGTTGTCCTGGATGAAGTCCTTGAAGGCTGTCAGGGCATTTTGAACAGCTAACATCTCTTTTTGGTTGATATGCAGATGCATTTGTTTTGGGGTCCATATGCCCTGAATGCATCTTCCTGCCAGGTGGGCCCCCCATGCATAATCTGATGCGTCTGTTAAGGTTTGGCTGGCAGGGGGTAGAGTGAAGGGCCGTCCCATGTTTTGGTGACATGCCTTTGCCCACCATAGAAACTCCTGTTGTAGGCAGGGAATGAGAGGAATCATTGTTTCCAGACTGTGAATGTTGACTCCATAAACTTTTTAGGTACCATTGAAGTTTCCTTATATGCAGTCTTGCATATGGAATCAGTAGAATGCAGGATGCCATGAACCCCAAAGCCTGCAGAGTTTGTCTTGCAGATAACTAGGTTTTTGTTGCCATCAGTTTGAAGTAAGTAGTCAGTTGTCTTTGTTTGTCTGGCATGAGTAAAGCCATCTGGGCAGTTGTATTCAAGCTTGCACCCAGGAATGTTATCTTTTGAGAGGGTACCAGTTGTGATTTCTTTTCGTTTATTGTGTACTCTAGGCATGTTAGACGCCTTTTCACAAATGCCAGATGTCGAAGAATGTCCTTGTTCTCTGCTTGAATTAGACAGTCGTCCAAGTAAGGATACATTTGTACACTTCTTTGTCTGCAAAAAGCAATTACTGGTGCCAGGCCCTTTGTAAAGACCCTGGATGCAGTAGATAAGCCAAAGGGCAGTGCAGAGAATTGGTAATGCATTAAGCCAGCCTTGAAACGGAGGTATCTTCTGCACGATTCCCTTATTGGGACATGCAGGTATGCCTCTTTTAGGTCTAATGTCACCAGCCAAGCATTACTGCCCAGCATGGTCAGAAGCTGCTGCAAAGTTAGCATTGTGAAATTTGGAATGTCCAAGAATGTGCTCAAAATTGATAAATTCAGTATTGGCCTCCAGGCCTTGTCCTTTCTGGGTACCAAGTACAGTCGAGTAAAAACCTTGTCCTTTTTCCTGTTCTGGTACTGGCTGAATAGCCCCCATATCAATGAGGGAGGTAACCTGGTACTGTGCCTCTGCCCATTGATTTTTTGGCAGATCCGTCCAACCGTTTGTCATTGGCAGAGTATGGAAATGGAATCTGTATCCCTGTGATACTATGTTTAGCACCGACTTGTCCTGGGTTATTAACTGCAAATTTTGAGCAAAAAGTGATAATTTTCCCCCTAAGGTTGCTGCCAAAAGTTAAGTGCTTGATGATGGCAGAGGGAAGTCATTGGGACTGTTTTCTGTAGGGATGCGCTTTATCTCCTCCAGATTTGGAGATAGAAGCACCCCATTGCTTTGACTTGTAAGAATCTTGTGTCTGGCATCTAGAACCTTTAGGGCGTCTGGATTTGCCCCTTTGAGCTCTGTCGGACACAAGAAAGGACCAATTTTTTGTAGGCCAGTGTCTACTGAATCTTGGTGGCTGCACTTGTAAGAAGTCTTTTACAGTTTGCACAGACTTAGCTTTGTCTTCCATTTTCTTTAAAACCTCTTCTGTCTTAATACCAGAGTATCATGCTGTAAAGGTGCATCCAGCAATTTAGCTTTAACATGATCAGGCAAATTTTGCTCTTCTACCCAGGCATGCCTCCTAATCACAGATCCAGTAACTGTGGCCCTGCAGGAAGCCTCTAAGGAATCAAAACCACATTGTAAAGTATGCTTTCCAACTTGTTCAGCTGCATGCAATTCCTGCAATTCTTTATTTTCTGCACATTGAGAAATTAACATCATTTTCTGTTTTAGCAATCCCATAACATGTTGTTGATACTTGAGCATATGCAACTGGCAGTTTAAGGCCCTAATTGCCAAGGTTGCAGATGTATAAACCTTCTTTCCCCCATCTATCCAGTGCCCTTGAATCTCTGTCAGAGGGGGTAGGATGTTTTGCTGTTGAAGCCTTAAACCCCTTTGAACCCTGTGAAATAGTTTCAGGGTCAGCAGCAGGGTTTCTAAATAAAAATGTGAGAGTTAGGGACCCTGTAATATCGGTCAGGCTTGCTGGGAGCCGGAGGTAAGGAGTCAGGAGTCTAGCTTGACTCTGAAAACACATCATCCACAATGTCTAAAACAGGGGGTATGGCTAAAGGCCTGTGCTGAGGGAGGAGGAGGAAATCCCCGAGCCTCTTTTTTGATTCTCAGAAATCTTGACTCTCAAAGTGAAAATGCTCCCTCAAAGTATGCAAGTTTTCTCCAAATGAATAATCCTCAGGAGGTGATGCAGATGGAACAGATTCCTCTGCATCAGAATCCTCATAGGGAGGTATAGATAAATTCCTGATCAGAAGAGGAATCAGAAGAAATAGAAACCTGATATGAAGATTCATAATCAGTGTCCTGCCTAGGCCTCTTATCAGGAGGGGGTTGGGAACCCCTGATCAAGGTAATTAGGTCTTCAGCCATTTTGATAATCTGTTTTTTAGGCATAGCAGCCTGTGCACGTGGCTCATGCGTTGGTTTTTTTAGCTTTAGAAGTTGCTTTTGTCTTTGGTTTTGCAGCTGTCATCGGTTTTATATAAAAATGTTGAGGCCTGAATATACCCTCAGAAGCCGGTGCCTGCTCAGTGGCTCCGGACCCATCCGAGGGAGAGACATCTGTGGGTACAATACTTTGAGCATCTTGTGGTGTGCTGGACTCCACATGGGTCTCGGTAGGGGCCTGCGACTCGAACGTAACAGGCATCACAGGCTGCGAAAAAGCCTCACTGAGTACCGGCGAACTGAGGACTGGCTTAGGAGAATCTTAGTCAGATATGGACCTCTGTCTCTGTCATTTTCTTTGCGTTTTTTGTGTACTCCGGTAGTTGGACTGTTATCAGCCGACATTTCAGGGTAGTTAAATCTGTTTCCAAAATATTTTGAGGTAAAAATATACCGACGCTTAATAGTGCATTGGTTAAATCTAGTACAAAACTGACAGCCAGGCACATTTTGTGATCAGGGCCTAGGCAAACAATACAGTATAAATGGAAATCCTTATGAGGTATTTGCTTCCCACAAGTAATACCATTATTAACTTTTTCTGACATCGGTATGGAGCAAGAAAAAAGTTTCCCCAAAGAGGTACTTAGCTTTAGTGAAAACTTCGGTTCTGAAACTCGAAAATTTCAGGAGTCGGCCGACCGGCACTTGCCAACTGCTTCTGCTTCAGGCACCGCGCAGCAAAAAAGACTAAAGAAAATGATGTTGGCTGCTTGTTTTATACCCCTGACGACCTGACGTCATGGAAAAGGAGACAGCAACCGACGCAGGACCCAAGACTTTAGAATTCAGGCCGACTGAGGTCAACCTGCCAGCAGATTACCCAAATGTAATGACTGCAACAGTGAAACATGAACATCTTAACGGAAGCGTCCTCGGCAACTTTGGACCTATGCGGCCTGTCTCTGTCTTTATCTTTGCGTTTTTTTGGAATGTCGATAGTCGGGTGGCTTACCGAAGCCATTTCTGGATAATTGAACAGAGTACCAAAATATTTAGATGCGAAAATGAACAGACGAATAGTTTGAGGTTTGAATAAGGCACAAAACTGACAGCGAGGGACATTGTGGTTTGGGCCTAAGCAAGGAATGCAGTGCGAATGAAAATCATTATGAGGTATTTGCTTTCCACAAGAAATACAATTAACTTTAACTGACATTGGTTTAGAGCAAAAAAAAGTTTCCCCAACGGGGTACTTAGCTTTGTTGAAGACTTCGGATCTGAAACTCGAAAACAAAAATTTCGAGAGTCGGACAACCGGCACTTGCAAACTGCTTCTGCTTCAGGCACCGCATGGCAAAAAAGACTGATGTAATGGCGTCAGCTGCATGCTTTATACCCCTGACTACCTGACATCATGGAAGATGAGAGAGCAATCGACGCAGGACTCAATACTTTGATAATCAGGCCAATTGAGGGCTACCTGCAAGCAGATAACCCAAATGTAGTGACTGCAAAACTGAAACACGAAGAACATCAGCAGAATACACTATTCAAACACTAATAGAAAAAGCAGAGGGAGGAAATCAAACCTCAAAAGTGCTAGTTATCTGAGCTCAGCAGCTGAAGAGATCCAGAGTAAGGAGCTTCGAAGAGACAGTAACTTGAGTAAAATCATAACATAGCAGTAGAGATACTTCACTGTTACAATATTCTTTACAAAAGGGATTTCCTGTCGAGGGTAGCCCAACATCTGGCCAGTATACCAAAGCCTTATGATTTTACAGATGTTGTACGTCACTCATATGCTCCCTGCTCAAGGCATAAGGCATAAAGGTGACATACATACCTCATAACTGAAAACCCCAGGAGGAACAGTCCAAGGAAGTAGGAGGAACATGTACATCCAAGAACAAAAAAAAAGAAAAGGAACAGAGCTGAAGGGGGAGGAAGGAGTGAGCGAATACTGCAGCAGTGAAGAGGACATCTACTGTTATAAGATTTTACACAACTGCACTATGTCCCTAAATATCACTGTTGCAATACTCTTGACAAAAGGGAGATTATAAAAGCTCATCAAGAAACCAGAGAGGAGGAAGGCCTAGAGGAGCCCTCAAAAAAAAAAAAAAAAAAAAAAAAAAAAAAAAAAAACATGCAGGAAACCTCTGGCTAGGCAAGCTCTTGCTCTGGAGACAACATTCTGTTTGTAATGTTTAGTGAAGGTATGGACAGAAGTCCAAGTAGAAGCCTCAAGGATGCAAATGGTATCCAATCCTTTGAAAAAAGCACTAGAGGAAGACACAACCCCAGTTGAACAAGCCTTTGCAGAGGCAGAAAGGCATTTTCCATGAAAGTAGTAACAAAAAGAAATAGCTCCATGAGGATATGGTTTGCTTAGAAACAGCCAAACTCACAGATCAGGGATGAAAGGAAACAGAAAAGTTGCTCAGACGTGCAAATAACCTTAGTCTTGTCTAAATCATTTCTGAATTGCCTATGCAAATCCAGTGTGAAGAACCTCCTCACTAGCAGACTGTGGGGAAGGAAAAAAGAAGGGCAAATTAGACAGATTAAGACACTATTCATTAACCACCTTGGGCATAAAAGGATTAGCACAAAGAGACACCCTGTCCCTATGAAAAAAAGAGGAGGAACAGACATAAGACAGCCTGGAGTTGACACTTTCACAGCTGAAGTAAGGGCCAAAAGAAAAGTCTTCCACGTACAATGTTGTAAGGAAGCTGCAGGCTCAAAAAGAGCCACAGTCAATTTTCGAGTACAAAACTGAGGTCCCAAGAAGGCAGGATAGGATTCCTGTGAGGTCTGATAAGAAGGCTGCCTAAGAAATTGCTAGACCTCAAACCTAGAGGCCAGAGGAGAAATTAATGGCATACAAGCAGAAATAGCTGAGCGGTACAGTTTAACAGAGGAATATGCTAACCCAGCATAGAGCAATACACAAGAGAAAACCAGCGGGATTTGCACTGTAATTGGATCCTGGTTCTATCTTGAGCATGACCCTTGGAATCCGAGGAAGGGGAGGAAAGGTGTAGAGAAACATCCCTTTCCAAGAAGAAGATAGGGTGTCTACCTTCCAAGCCAGAGGACTTGGGACTCTGGTGCAAAAGAGAAAGTTGCCTGTTCGGAGGGGAGACAAAAAGATCTACCTGAAGAGTACCCCACTGATGGACAAAGTCCAGAAATACATCCACTCGTGAGTCTGTGTTTAGGACCTGCTCAGTCTGCCACTATATTTTGCTCTGAAGGGATGTATACAGTCTGAAGAGTCCAGTACTACTGGATAGCTATATCCTAAACATGAAAAGCTAGTCTGCAAAGAAGATAGGACTGTGCCCCCCCCCCCCCCTGCTTGTTGATGTATTGCATCACTTGTGGTATTGTCTGCAAAGATTTTGAGAGGCCCTAAAAAAAAAGAGGGGAATGGAAGACCCAAAGAGTGAAAAAGAGAAATCGCATCCCCTTTATGCAGATGTGGTCTGATCTCTGATGAAACCACCAGAGAACCTAGACCCCGATGGAACTAAAAGATGCTCCCCACCCCATGTCACAGGCATCCGAGCAAAGTGCCTGAGAGGACAATGGGGGCTGAAAAGGAAATCCAGGTTTCAGAGACAGCTGATGAATCCACCACTAAAGGTAGAGTTTGAGGCTTGTAAGAGGAGGGACTAGAAAATCCTAGAGGATGACAGTGTTTGAGCCATACTATCTTTAGGAACCACTACAGTTCTTCTATAGAAGTCTGGCTAGAGGCCCTTAATCATAGCACCCTGAGAAATACCCTGGCTGCAACTGAAATCAGAGGAAAAAGGGATTAAAAAAGGTTATTAGAGAAACAACTTTGAGAGGAGGCAGGGAAACCAGCATAGGCATGGTCTGGAGCCTGCAACTGAAACACATGACCCTGAGAAGGAACCGGGACTTACTTCTGGAAGTTTATTGTAAACCCCAGGCTATGTAAGAGGCAAACAGTATACTGGAAGTGCTAAAAGCAAGAGCTTGGGGAAGAAAGCTTGAATAAGCAGGTCATCCAGTCAAGGAAAGATCTGAACACCTCTCAGCCTGCAAAAGGTAATCACAGGAGTGAGACATTTGGTGAATACCCTTGTGGGCAGTGGAAAGGCCAAAGTGCAAAGCAGAGAATTCAAAATGTAAGGAAGAGACAGTGAAACACAAACTTCCTGAAAAGGGGATTAATTGGGATGTGAAAATAAGCATCCTTGAGGTCCAAGGAGACCAAGAAAGCCTGAGGAAGAGGAGGAAACGGGGACTGAAGGGATAACATCTGAAAGGAAGAGGTCTTCAGAAAGTTGTTGAACTGAGAAAGACCTAGAATGGGGTCTCCAGTTGCCTTCCTTCATGGGAACCGGAAATATTCTGGAATAAAACCCCTTCCCCCCTCCTGGGAAGGGGGCACAACATGAATGTTGCCTTTTCCAAAACACCCTTAAGCAGTTTTGGGAAGAAAGGAAAGTTGATCCTGAGGAGTCTGAGGGATACCCAGAAAAGGAGGAAGGGATTTTCATACCATGAAGTACTCCTGATGGATGATGGACAGAACCTAAGAGTCTTGAGTGACCCTAACCAATTGGGAAAGGACAAGGGAACTTGACTCAAGAAAAGGGAAAGCAAAACAGTTAGACGTAACCTGGCTTATCCTGAAAAGGAGGCTTTTGAGATGTAGGAGTCTGAGTAGACTTAGCAGGAGGAACCTGCCTAAAACCACAAAATTATGTTTCAATTCCCCCCAAGGCCTTACCCTTGTCCTGAAGAGACCTAAAAAGCTCAGCAGCGAACGGGTTCTTATTGCCAAGAGGAGCCCCCAACAACTTAGCCTCAATATTATCAGGCAAAGGCTGGAGACAAAGCTAAGAGTAACATCTCAAAATAGAACCAAAAGCAGTAGCCCTACAGGGGGCATCAGCTACACCATAACTTCCTTTAACAGACTGGCAAGATTCCTGAGAACTAGGACCCAGTAAAGAGAAGGCTGAGACCCCTCCCTTCAGGATCAAGCAGAACAAAGATGGCCTGGGAAGTCTGAGAAAGAAGGGCTACAACATACCTGGTCATATTAACAGCCTGAAAGGCTAGAGTGGCAGCAGTATACATCTTTTTGCCTAACCTTTCCATAGCTTTACTGCCCTTATCAGAAAGTAGTTTAGTAGAAGGCAAACGTTTTAGAGGGTTTGTTATAAGAAAACACTAAAGAAGGATCAGAACATTTGTAGAGGATCTTACACTCATCAGGCACCTTGTTAAACATATCAGGTTTCTTAGGGGCTGGAGATGGAGAACCCAGGGCCACAGAGGCTGCTGAAAAGGTGCATAGAAGGGCAGCCAAAACTGCAGGTACAGAGGAAGGCTTAGAGACTACATCTGGTGGAGCTCATAATACCTCTTTTGAATGTCAGAAACCTGTGAATAGTCCCATTTAAGGTGCTCCATCATACGAGAAACAGTATTCCCAAAGCAGAGTTCTTCCATGGGAGAATCTGGGTCAACAGAATCCTCCTCCTCAGAGCCACAATCCAAGGAAGATGGGATCTGAGAGGAATATGCCACAGACTCTTCCCCAGAATCCAAATCTTTTTCAGAGGAGTCATGCTCTCTGGGTCTCTAGTGGAGTAGATGGCCGAGGGGGACCAGGCACAAACTCCTTGTAGGGGCTTTAAGGCCATTAATGCATTGAACAATCCCATGAGTAAAATCCTGCCATTCATGCTCAGTATCTTTAGCAGCCCAAGAAACATGCTTGGTATTTTGCTTTTTCTTTTGACTGACATCTGCCCAAAATACTTCAGGAGGTTCAAACCCTTGCCTACACTTAACCAATGTAGTAGGAATCTCCTCCCAAACAAGTATCTGCAGCCTCTCTCAGTCCCTCAGAGATAATCAGCAGAGGTTCCTCCCTCAACATCTGGAGTAGACATCCGAACAGCCTCTGAAGATGTGCGAGAAGTTGGATCCATGCCGGCCTCCAACAGGATCACTGCACAGGAATCCAACAGAATAACCAGGTGATCCCCTCAACAGAATAACCAGGTGATCCCCTCGGAGAGCTGCCCAGAGGGAGGTGGGACAGCAACCAAATCAGACCTGAAGTTCTTGGCCTTTTCGTGGCAGGCGGCTGAAGTTTGGGATGGGAAGATTCTGTCATAGCGCCCTGTGCCAACAAATTAAGACATTAGTTCTCCAGGTAAATGGACAAGGAGGAGAGACGACTACATATGGTGTTGGGGACAAAAGCTTGGCAGACAGAACACTGCATATGGTCCTGTGAAGCACCCAAACAGAAGAGAGACTGCTTGTGACAATCATTACGGGGAATCAACTTCCCACACTAACTTTTTCCCTTTCTGCATGACATGTAAACTCACAAGATCAAAAAAGAAAGAAGGCCAGCACAGAAGGAGTGTTCAGACTGATGGCAAAGAAGTTCTGAGGTATGTACATCTGTATGTCACCTTTATGCCCTATGCCTTGAGCAGGGACCATACATGTAATATATAACGTCTATAAAATCATCAGTCTATGGTACACTGGTTGGACATTGGCATATCACTGGCAGGGAATCCCTTTTGTAAAGAATACTGCAGCAGTGATATGGAAGGAGAGCCTTCTCTTTCTATGACACTAGAAAACTAAAAGGGTTCTGTCTGGGAGTCTGTAAAGCAGTCCCTGCACTGAAAGACTGGTCCATCACACCCACGAGGGGACTTTGAGCTTTAGTTGACTGCCATAGAAGGGTAGTAGTACACTAATGATGGAATGCCAGTAAGGCAGTGTTTGTTGAACATGTACCTATGCAAATACCATGCTAAAATCCCAAATTGTCTCAACTCTGTTGTATGCTTTAGAAGCCCTAAAGATGTATTCCCTTTATAACTCATTTTTAGTCTCATCTCAAGCTTTTCTAACCTCATCTAACCGAGTCTTATAGCTATCATGCAAACGTTTATGCTCCCTACCAATTTTCATTCTAACAGCATCTTCTTTTCTACACACAATTAAAAATAAGAACTGGTCTTTCACTCAGCACACTCCTAATCCCTTTCTATTTGATAAACTCTGTTCTAAATCTCCAACAGGGAAGGCAGATTCTAACCTGTAGTCCAAACTCCTGCTCAGCCTCATTCCACTCTTATTACCTTTCATTCCCAACGTATTTACTCTCAATACTATGGTTCCCTGGTTAATTTCATTGAGTAAATGTCAACCCCCTTTTACCAATTTTCTACACCCCTACTTGCAGGGATTCCTGCTAGTAAACTTTCCTTTCTCTCTTCCCACACTACCTTGGTTTTTGGAATACCTTGTATTACTCTATGAACATTACATTCTGTAATTTGGTATTCTCCTTAAGGACTTGCATCTAAAATCCTAGCCACTCTCTCGAACTCCCATGTCATCAGAATCATCGTCATCCTTTTCCACTTTAATTTATAAGCTGCTACTTGAGTTATGTAGAAGAGTCCTTAAGGGTTTTGTCACTTTTGGAATCAGTGAAGAGGTAGAAAGGCATATAAGGAACTTGCCATTCCATAAAAGGTTCAACACATCTACTGTCTAAATGTTAAGTTATGTTCTAGAACCCCACAACTAATTTACTTGAATGTTCTCATGCTACTTAAGATCCATTTGTAGTATTCTCTACTTCTGAGTCAAGAGACAAAACCTGCCTGTGCAATTGCCACTCATGTGGGTCTGCTGTGATCCTGTGCAACTGATTTACAAGTACACTGCCCCTACTGGAAAAGTACTGTACTCATGTCAGATTACCGGCCAAGGCCAACTGCAAAGTTTTCAAGGTCATTCTGTACAACTGATAGGAGCATGCTACTTCTTGGTAGCACATGGTTTTGGTGGTACTGTCAGTCAGTCCTCAGGAGCTGAATGCTCTCACCGCATATTAGCACATCCTTCAGTTTTAAATGGAGTTTGGTCTCTGCCTGCTATAACTACCTTGCGCCTTCAGACCCCGTAAAAGTACAGTTTTGTACCTACCATAAATGTAGATGTCCGATAGACATGCAACTGCAGTCATAACATGTGGGTTGTCCTGCCTCAGGCAGCCCTCGGTCGGCCGGATTCCAAAGTCTGGGTCCAACGTTGGCTGATGTCGCATTTCTCTCCGACGTCAGAGCGGCTGGAGTACATAAGCATCAGCCGACGCCATTTTCTTCAGTGTTTCTTGCCCCAGATGCCAGGTGCCCTCCAAGGAAGGCTGTAATCAAATTGGAAGACAAAAACAGGATTCCAAACAAATAAATGAGCAATAAAAACAAATACACCATAACAGATATCCCCAGCTAAGAGTAATAGGGATAGGAGTGGACCCTAGGCATAGAGGGGTATGGAGGGAGGGAAAATCCGACTGCAGTTGCATGTCTATCGGACATCTACATTTATGGTAGATACAAAACTGTACTATGTCCTTCAAGAATGCAACTGCAGTCATAACATGTGGGTAGAATACCATAGCTTAGCTGGGGGAGGAGGTATGCTCTAGGAAAGAGATGGTGTGGCAATCAAACCCTGCAGGACTGCCGAAGCAAAGTCTGCTCTGGATCTGGAATATAGAGGGAGATTGTAGTGTTTGGAGAATGTATGCACGGAGCTCCATGTAGCAGCTTCTAGAATGTCCTTGGTAGGCACCCCTCTTAAGAATGCTGTAGAGGTGGCTGTAGCTCTGGTGGAATGTGGTCTGACATTGGCTGGAACAGTCTTTCCATGAAAGGAATAACAGAATCTGATGCAATGTCCAATCCATTTAGAAATAGTCTGTTTTGAAATTGCTTTTCCCTGGACTGCAGGGGCGTAAGCTACAAAAAGTTGTTCAGACTTCCTACTGGCCTTGGTTCTGTCCAGGTAGTATCGAAGTTGTCTGTGAATGTCCAAGGTATGCAAAAGTCTTTCCCCCCTTATTCTCAGGACTGGGGAAGAAAGCAGGCAGATGAATGGCTTGATTTAGAGAAACCCTAGATACCACCTTTGGCATAAAAGTAGGGTTGGTCCTTAATGAAACCCTGTCTCTGTGGAAAATAATAAAGGGTGGTATTGCCATTAGGGCCTGTAGCTCCGAAACCCTTCTTGCTGAGGTAATTGCCAGCAGGAAAGCTGTCTTCCATGAGATAAAATGCAAGTCAACTGAAGCTGCTGGCTCAAAAGGAGGTAGTCAGTTTTTCTAAGACAAAATTGAGGTCCCAGGCTGGCACTGGGGCCTTTCTTGGTGGCTTAATGTTCTTGATTCCCCTGAGGAATTGTCTCAGTAAGGGGTGAGAGAAAACAGGAGGATCAGTGTTGTATCTAGCTGAAATAGCAGATGCATGTATCTTTATGGAAGAATATGAGAGGCCGTTCTTTAACATATCTGCCAAGTATTCCAAGATGAGTGGGATGTTCAACAATGATGCATCATGTCCCTTGCTGGTATTCCAATTGCTGAATCTTTTCCACTTTGCTAAGTAAACCTTTCTGGTGGATGGTCTTCGAGCCTCTGTTAGTATCCGCTGAACTTCCTTGGAGAGAGATAAGCTGAAGTTATTTATGGGATCTCCCAGGCTGTTAGCTGCAGTGTCTGAAGATTTGGATGCAGTGTTTCGAAATTGTGTTGAGTCAAAAGTAGAGGCCACTGGGGGAGGGCCCACCACCTGGTGTGACATATGCTCCGTAGTAGTGGGTACCAGTGTTGTCCTGGCCAATCCGGAGCTATTATGATTCCCTTGGGCTTCTCTGCTTTGATCTTTAGTAATACTGAGGTCATCAGTGGCAGAGGTGGGAATGCATAGATTGCTAGGGAGTTCCAGTTGAATGAGAGGGCATCTATTTTCCAAGCTTTTGGATGGTATGTCCTTGTGCAAAATTTTGGTAGAAGATGGTTGAGGTGAGAGGCAAATAGGTCCACTTCTGGCTTGCCCCATGTCGAAGTGAGTTGTCTGAAGGCCTTCGGATGTAACCTCCACTCGTGTGGATCTGTGAAATTCCTGCTTAGGCTGTCCGCCAACACATTGTCTTTTCCTGGAACAAACTGGGATTGTAACTGGATGGTTAGGCTCAGTGATTTCTCCCAAAGCTGCATTGTCAGTCTGCAAAAGAAGGGGGTAAGAGTGGGTGCCCCCCTGCTTGTTTATGTACCACATCACAGTGGTGTTGTCTGTCCGTATCATTAAATGGCCTTGCTGGAGTTGGTGTTGAAAAGCCTCGATGGCATGCATTACTGCCAGCATTTCCTTTTGGTTTATATGCAGATGTGTTTCCTTTGGAGACCATTGTCCTTGTATACACCTGCCTTCCATGTGTGCCCCCATCCAAGGTCTGAGGCGTCTGTAGTCATGGTCTGTGTTATCTGTGGTTTCTTGAATGACATACCTGTGTTTTCCTGGCTCACCGAGGCCCACCATAGGAATTCCTTTTGTAGGCATGGAATGAGTGGTATGATTGTCTCCAAGTTGTTGCTGTGTTGAGACCAAATGCTTTTTAGGTACCATTGAAGCTTTCTCATGTGTAGTTTTGCTAATGAAACCAGTAGAATGCAGAATGCCATGTAACCCAGGGCCTGTAGGAATCTCCTTGCAGTCATCTGAGTGAGTTTTGCTAAACCTTTGAAGTAATGAGTTAACTTCTCTTGCTTGTCTTCTGTCAGGTAAGCCATCTGAGAGGCTGTGTCTAGTTTGGCTCCTAAGAAGATTATTTGCTGGGATGGCTGCAGTCTTGACTTTTGGAAGTTGACTGTGTATCCCAGAGCTTGAAGTAATCATATGACATAATCTAGGTTTTTTGTCATCAATTTGTCGTCTACTTGTATGAGGCAGTCGTCCAGGTACGGGTAAATTTGTATACCCTGGAGCCTGCAATGAGCAATTACTGAAGCCAGGCATTTTGTAAATACTCTGGGCGCAGTAGATAAGCCAAATGGCAATGCTGAGAATTGATAATGCTCTGGCCCTGCAAGAAATCTGAGGTATCTTCCTGCAGCTGTGTCTGATAGGGACATGCAGGTATGCCTCCTTGAGGTCCAGAGTAATCAGCCACGACTCCTTGCCCAGCATGGGAAGGAGTTGCTGTAGAGTCAGCATTTTGAACTTTGGTACTATGAGAAAGGTGTTTAATGTGGACAAGTCCAGTATTGGTCTCCATTGAGATTCTTTTCTTGGAACAAGGAACAGTCTTGAGTAAAACCCTGGTCTTGTTCTTGTTGTGGAACTCTTTCTATTGCTTTCATTCGAGTCAGCAGAGTGATTTGCTTGATGGCCTCTGCCCTCTGATTTTGTGGTAGGTTTGGCATGCCTTGTTTTCTTGGTAAGGTATGAAAATGAAACCTGTACCCTCAGTCTATAATGTCCAAAATCCATTTGTCCTTTGTCAGTCTGTGCCAGTTTTCTGCAAACAGAGATAATTTCCGCCCAAGGGAGCTTCTAGTTGTTCCCTGGTAGGCGGTAGTAGAGGAAAGTCATTGAGTTTGTGGTTGTTGGGCAGGTGAAACCCCTGCGTCACTTCTTTGGTTTCCTGGCTGCCATTGTCGCCCCTGTAAGGGCCTCTGTATTGGCCTCTTCCTCGGCCACGCCTGTTCTTACCCCTTTGAAACTTTTCTGGATTAGGAAAGGACCAGTTTTTTGAAGGCCAATTCCTACTGAATCTGGGGGGTTGAACCTGGAGGAAATCTTTCACAGTCTGAACTGATTTTGCTTTTTCTTCGATGGTCTTTAACACATCCTTAGCATTTGCACCAAAAAGCTTGTTCTTTTCCAAAGATGCATCCAGAAGTTTTGCTTTTACATGATCTGGTAGAGGTTGATCTTTTAACCAAGCATGTCTACGAATCAACTGCCCCTGTCATAGCTGCCCTACATGAAGCTTCCAGTGCATCATATCCACACTGCAGGAAGTGATTGCTTACTTGCTGAGTGTTATGTACAGCTTCCTGCAAAGTCTTCCTTGTCTAAAGGATCAGGAGAAGCTAATGTTTTTTGTAAATCTTCTAAGAGATAATCCTGATATTGTAACATATGAAAAAGGCAATTTAAAGCTCTCATAGATAAGGTAGTGGATGTGTAAACCTTTTTGCCCCATCTCTCTAATGACCTCGCTTCCCTGTTGGAGGGCAAAGGATTTTTTGAGGTGGAGGCTGAAACTCCTTTAGGCCCCTGTGAAATAGTTTCCAAATCAGCAGTATGGGCCCTGAATAAATGGAATGAGTTTCTGGGACCCTGTAATACCTGTCTGGCTTGGCTGGAGCAGGAGGAAGAGAATCAGGGGTAGCACTAGAGTCAGAATGGAATAGCTAAGGGCCTGTGCTGAGGCTTCTTAAGGAAAGTCCTAAGGAGTTTCCTAGAATCAGAATATTCCTGACCTTGCCACTTGAAATGTTCCCTCATGGTGTGCAGAACTTCCCCAAAAGAAATATCCTCAGGAGGGGAGGCCGAAGGGATGGAATCTTCTGCATCCGAGTCCTCATAGGTCTGTAAGAGCTCTTCCTGGCTAACAGAGTGGAGAGAGCCCTCAGAGTCTTCATCTGAAGGAGTAGGGTCAAAGGGTTCAACCCGAGGCCTTTTATCAGGAGGAGGCTGGGATGCTCTCTCAGGATGGGCCTGTGAACCTCTAATCATGGAAATTAAATCAGCAGCCATGGACATAATTTGTGTCTCCGGAGTCGGCTGAGGTAAGGATTTAGAAGTAATATGCTTTGTTTTGCTGGCTGCCTTAGCCCTAGTGTAGGCCTTAATAGACATGGCCATAGGAGGCCTGGCAGCTCCACGTGCAGGAGTGACCTTGTCTACAGCAATGGTCTCGGGCATTTCCTTGGTTTCGGTATCCGGAGGAAAATCTACGACTGGCGTCGGAGTAATGTCTGGAATCGGAGTCGTCGGTAATGCGGTGTCTTCGGTTCGGAGCGGTGGAGAGACCGTCTCAGAGGGAACCGGAGCACTCGAGCTAGGTTTTGGCGTGGAGTCGGTGGTAGACGCGGGCCGAGGATGTCGGTCCCGGTCTTTTCGCTTTTTGGGAGTCTGCGATGTCGGAAGATCTGACGGCATGGTGTAAGCAAATTTATCGCCGAAAAAAATCTTCAACGAACTCCGCCCGGCGCCTGAGAGTGCGCTTGTTGAAGCGAGCACAGGCTACACAGGCCGAGACGTCGTGGTCTGGGCCCAGGCAAGGGAGGCAGTAAGAGTGGAAATCCTTATGAGGTATTTGTTTACCACAAAAAAGACAATTGTTAACTTTTTCAGTAATTTCTGACATCAGCTGAGGCAAGAAAAGGTCCCCAACGGGGTACTTAGCTTTTTTGATGACTTCGGTATCGTAGAATACAGGAGCTGACCGACCGGCACTTGCGAACTGCTTCTGCTTCGGGCACCGCGCGGCAAGAAAGACTGAAGAAAATGGCGTCGGCTTAAGCTTATGTACTCCAGCCGCTCTGACGTCAGAGAGAAATGCGACATCAGCCGACGTCGGACCCAGACTTTGGAATCCGGCCGACCGAGGGCTGCCTGAGGCAGGACAACCCACATGTTATGACTGCAGTTGCATTCTTGAAGGACATCAGGTTTTTCCAGTCCTGTTCAGACAAATTAAATTTTTTGACTGGTTGCGGGCATGGGGCAGATAGACATTTCACTCTTCTCCTAGAATGCTGACATATACTACTACAGCTCCTGCTGCCAGCATGCCAACTTCAAAAGGAAGCATAGGTCAATTCTGCATATGCAATAATGGAGACCTGTAGGCCATCCTTGGAGTAAGGCGTCCCTGACCTGGAGGGAGCATCAAAGATAAGAAATCACTATTTGGCATTAGTCAGGTTGGCAAGACCTTTTCCCATTCACAGGAGAGAGTTCTCACCACTGACCAGCTAAGTGACTATTCATGAGACATTTACACGCATTTGGTTAGCAGGTTCTCTTGTAAACTGACTTCTACATGTACGTTGGCAGCTATCATTAAAAAGCTAAGACAGCCCACTCCTTAAGTCTCACTTACAAAGGGAGTAGTGATGGGTTCTACCCTACCTGCTGATGTACCACATAACAGCCACACTGTCCCAGTCTTTAGTATCCGTTAGGAAGGTTATCTTGGAAGGCCTGCAGTGACAGACCAGACACCATGGATCCTCCTTGGTCTAGTAGGACCTCCTGGATTACTCTAAGTTTGCAGCCCCCAGAAGTGGCATCTTCTGGTAGGGTGGGGATGAGGAAAGCAGAGTGGCCAAGGAGAGGAGGAGCGACAAAGGAAATCTACTAGACCTGGATATAATGTCTACCATCCAAGTGTCACTACTGAAAGCTGACCCAGCTGTCCCGTGAGGGATAAATGATGCTACACTGCTTCTAAAGTAAAGCAGATAGGGAAAGTTTTCAAAGGAGTTGCTGCTGCCACCCCAAGTAAGGACCATGGAAACCCCTGATTATCTCTAGAACCTCTGCTAATGGTCTGGTGTCCTCCTTGAAAGGATAAATCATGGTATCCAGTTTTTTCAGGTTGGTTACCTGCAGGCTCAAAAACACACAGAAACCGTTTCTGGCATAGTATCTTTTGCAATCCTGAGAAGAGGGCAGTGAAGAGCTGTGAAAATTATGCCAACACACAATAGTCTTACCTTCTTTTTCACCATCTCTCAGCTGTGCTTTAATTTGAAGAAGCCCAAAGAGGTCAGTATCATTGAAATGGATGACAATGAAGGACACCTTGAAGTTTTCTTTGTCCTCTAACAGAAGATCAAGCATAATGGTATATGGTCAACATGGTGCCAGCCACCCTAGCTGCATTGTGGACTAACTGTTTAGTGAGGTTGGATATAGTAGTCAAGGTGGATGCCCAAGTACTCAGCTTATTATGCAACTCAACATCCTTTGTCTTCTCTATTGCCTTGGATATCTAACCTATTATGGCACACTGAAATCAGAGCATTTGTGACTGGTAACTCAGTGGCAGGACATGTGCACCTCTGGTTCTGAAGCAGTCCAACCCTTTAGACTCCTTACCAGACATGAAACAAAGTAATCTGCTTTAGTCAAAGTTTGAATCCAGCTCTGGTAAACCTGTAGGGGAGTCAAGGTGTTTCTGCTTACACTACCTTTTGGCCAGTGTCTCTGGCAGGGAAGATTGTAAACAGAAAGAATATGATGCAGATTTGAGCCCAGATTCTGTCAAAAGGCTCCACTAAAGATATTACAAGAGTGAGTAGTGCAAAAGGCAATACTAGAATAAACATCTTTTGGTTGTCTGCCTTGATGACGAAAAGCTCTATGAAACAAGCAGCATACGGCTGTGGGTCTTAGGAGAGACCAATCACAATACAAACTCGGGGTTTCAGCAATGAAGGTTGCAGCACTAATACTGAACTAGTCACCACTGTCATTGCTGGGACTGACAGCCTTGGCATCAATAGGTCAAACCCAGTCCAAAATGAGAGGGTAAAGCTCTAATATTTACCCCCCAAATACTAAAGGCACTGTTAATAAGACAAACATCTGCATCCTCTTTCTTCCCATGACACTGAAAGTACAGAAATATCTCAACACTGAAGAAAATGGTCTGGGCCAAAGAGAAGGCAGAAACAGGTCTAGTGACAAGTACGGTAGAATCATGCCCATCTGAGCCTGCAGCATGCCCTTAGCTTACTGCAATCTATATTCATGCCATCCCTGTAAGCAGAAACAGACCTGGCAGAAACAGAGTCTTGAATGAGGAACCCTTGACAACTCCAACCCAAGGAAGAAATGAAATTTCCATCTCAATCCACGGAAGAAATTAAACATTCCATCTCAACCCAAGGAAGAAATGACAATTTGACAAGTGCTTATACTCTGGGCCCAAAACTGAGCTCAGCTACCACTCTTATGAGCAATTCAGAAACAAAAGAATAGTCTAAAAACTCCCTGTTTTCCCTCTAAGGATCTTGAGGAGAAGGAGGGGAAAGATAAAAAAATCCTTTAAGCTAGAATGCTCCTCATGTTTGGAAGGTTTAAATTTATCACCCTTATGGGTTTTCTCATCATCTTCAAGAAATCTTGGAGGATGTCGAATGTCTCTAATTACAGGAAATTAAAACATTTCTTCTGAAGGATAAGCATCCAGACACACCACAATCTAGCATGACTACATTGTGGTACCAAAAAAAGAATAAGTGACATACTAGTAGCAAAGTATACTGGGGGGGTGGCATGCCCAAGGTGATATGCAAGAAATCCAAAAGGGTGCAAAAACGTTGACAATACCATTACAAAAGAAGCCTGGTGCCATGCGAAGAACAGTAAACAAGATCAGGAAAGCAATGATGAAAATGGCAAATGTGAGCTAGTCTTACTGTTCTAAAGTCAGTTAAGGTTAAACTAAACCATGACAGACTGAATGGAATCATTATACTTGTCCTCAAAAGTCCATTATTCTCCACCTTCAGTAAAACCCACTGAATTATAAATTGATTTATATATATCACCAAGCAAACAGAGTGTGAATAACACACGTGTACTAAAATGAAAATCAAGTCTGATAAATATCTTGCACTTTACCACACTCAATATCCAGGTTACAGGAATACTGGCGGAATCTGCATGCCACTCTTGTGATAGCTGAAACAATGCCTGCAAAAGGTTGAGTTTACAGAAACTAAAAAAGTGAGTAAATATAAAAAGGGTACAAAAGCTCTACAGTAGAAGAGCAAGTGTTTTGTGACAAGCCAACAACAAAACTAATACTTCAAGCATCCATGCTGTGTGGAAAAAAATGTTGTAGGAGAGAAGCAACACTTAAGCCATTTCTGCTGTTTCGGCATGCAGTACGAGAAAAGCAAAATTTGTTGGTCCTAAAGAACAGCGTGGACTTGTGACAAAGACCTTACAGAAATGAGAGGCATACCTTAGAGACAGGACTCCCTTTGCAAATGTTGTAAACATATTCCTGTTTCTGAAACAATTAAGCTAGACTTATGTGCGTGAAATTTAGCACATCCTAGTTACACTACAGAGCTAATGCAACAGGTAACTCTGGAAATTATGCCAACGGCAAACAGTCACTGGTCAAGGGCAATGCCTGGTCCTACTGTGGAAAGCCACTACTCTACTACTCAGTCTGAACATGGGGGGCTCTCCTAAACTGAATGGGGTGTGATCTGTGCTGTAAGCCCTAATGAAAAACAGCTTCTAAATAAAGCGGATGCAACACATCTGAGCTTTGGCTTTGCTGCTGGACTGTTTCTTCCTGCAAACTCAAACTTTACCTGTAATAAGGTGGAATGAGAATAAAAAGAGGACTTAATCAGAAATATGGAAAGCAGTCAACTTTCATGTCAAAATTAACACAAAGGACAGCATGGAGCCATGTACACCATGCACTAAAACTAATGCCAAGAAATGTATAATCTTATCATTTGGCAAGCACAACTTTCCTTGTAACTATCACACTGATAACACTTCCCTGCACTGGGATCTAGGAACCTGTGTTAACAATGAATTGCCTGTTAAACCCTACATATCCACTATTGTAAAGGAGCTCATTGTCATTTCACTGGTTATATCGGAAGGTATGCTTCATTGTTGTTGTGTCTTTTGGCTTTTTCCCGGTTAGGGGTCGCCACAGCGGAACTCCGGTCTACTAATGATTGGCGGTAGATTTTTACATGCTGAGTTGCTGGCCCTGACACACAACCTTCAACGAAGGTACGTCCAGTCACGCATGTCTCCACACAGAAGACGCTCTAGCTGAGAATCGAACAGGACATCTTACTGTGAGGCGACACTGCTTCATAAGATCAAAAATCAACAGCCTAGTTAATACCTTTGAATTTTAACAAACACCATAACTCTTTTCAACAGACTTGGAGAAACAGGAGGGTGAAGTACACTAAGTGATAAGACAGCAGGAGGTTAGAAGCCTGGGAAAATTGTGTGCTTAAAGTAGCCCTAATGCCTGTAGAGCACACCTTACTGACTTTTAATGCCAGAGCTCTAAGATAAAATATTACACATACAGCATGGTAATTAACAGTGTGGATGGCTAACTTCATTAAAGAGTAATGCTCATGAGAAGATACAATCCTTCAGCTGCAATGAGATAAAAAATGTAGACAGACCTCTAGATATTTTTTCTACTGAAAAGGTAATGAAACACTGGCTTTTGGGTTGAGCTGCGATAAAAATCAAGAATGCCGCGGGACAGTGAAAGTCTTTATGAGATGGAGAAAGGCTGGTCAAATGATCTTACAGTGTAGCCAAAAAGACCAGAAGGATAGGTGGGGCCAATACTCCTCAAATGCTGTCAGAATCTACATTTCCAAGTTCAAAAACTCTTATTCTCCTAGGCAACAATGCCGATCCAGTGACAGTCATTTAACACTAAAGTCTTCCAAAACTTGAGTTCTTAAGAAAGCCTCTTCCTTTCTTTAACACAATCTGAAAAAGCAGATATAAAGGAATGACACTGGGATAAATAATTGGGACTCATTAAAGGAAATGAGGTTTCAGCTCTGAAGAGGATTGGGGGAGAGGAGCACAATCCAACAAACTTAGAACCACCCCAACATGAGTACAACAGATGATGCAAATTGCAATTTCTGACCCTAAACTGTAAGCAAACGAAGTACAGGGTAACAAGGTTAACGCTATCCAACACACCTTCCTCAAAGCAGTGAAGTTATAAGCTAAAAAAAATACAAGAGGAAATGCAGTTAACGTTAGTAAGGTGAAACTTTTGTCAAGGAAGAAATGAAACGTTCCATCTCAACCCTTCCTTAATTATGTAATAAAAAAAAGATTTCTGCTAGCATTCACAAAGTTGCAAAACTATGGCACAAAAATATAATGGTATTTTATTAACCTTTTTTACATAAATATTTACCTTTGCAAAAAATGGGTCGACATAAATCCTTGTGGTTCTTTCGTCTCAGGGTTCCGAAACACTTTGCTCTTTGTTTGGGCTGTAACTTGGGTACCATCAGCCAAGGAAAAATGATATATAGGACTTTCAGCAATGCCCTGTGTCAGTGCTATCAGAAAACATTTATGGGATTATATTTAATATTTCATTTTAAGTGCAGCACTTCAAATCAGTTATGAGGTCATAGGCAGCTTCAACATTTATTACTTAAAACACGTCCTCAGAGACATTTCTACAGGCTAGAAAATAACAGCTGAATTTTTTACCTACCTGGTGACTGGGCAGCTGTGCTCATCATAACTCAGAGTCATCCTGTGCTTAAACCAAGCAAAAACAGAAAGTCCAATACAAAGTACAGAAAGTTCAAATTTCTAACTTACAATGCACACTATCTTTGCTTGACCTATGTACATCTTTTGTACAGAGTCAACCTTTTACAGCTACACATACGAATAAAAAGTGGCAGTAGAATCCAACTGTTATTGCAAATAAAAATGACAAAGTCCATTATCTCATGTGCTTTGACTCAAATGTCTGATGCACCAACGGTAAGGCCCTAGAACCTAAACTGGCACTCCACTACCTGGCCATACATTCCACCTCACGAGCATTAACAGAAATAAGCCACCTCAGTTCTATAAAAAGCACTGAATTAATGGTTTTACTTGTTTTCTGATGAACTCCATGGTATTTGGACAAAACTGCTAAATACTAATAAAATAGATGATTAAACGGTTGGGTGACCTTGTTTTTCAGTTCTTGTATGTTTAGCTTCAATAAGACCCAGACTCAGGTCACCTGGGTCACAGTCAGCAAAGGAGATGTCCACGGCATGTAAATTACTCAAAGAATACTTATTACTTTATTACATAAAGGCACTGGAATACATGCATGAGTGTGGGTTGCAATCGGCTGTTCAATACTTACCTGCTTATTTTGAAGCTGCTTGAGCTATTGCACTGTATTTGTCTGCTTGCTACTCTTTCACAGTGATATGTATAGGCTCAAACCCTGTAACTGAGATTACAGTCTCCAAGAGCAAAACTGTCAGTTTTATCTTCAGGGGAAGAGGAGTAGAGCAAAGCAGATGGAAAAACTATAAACATCTTATCCAAAGAGCAAACCTCTGTGATACCTCTATGTCTGACAGGTGGAAGTGAAGACAGCAGATGGGGTCTAGGAATCCACAGAGAGGTCATAAGTTAGCAACATTCCTAGAAACGATAAAAAAGAGGATACCTGTGGCCAGGACTACAAGTACTGCAAGGCTATCTGGCTGGAATAGCCAGATAATCTACTTCACATGAGGAGCTATGGAAAGAGCAGTGTGATCCAGTACAACAGGTCACAGAACAAGCAAGCATGCATCTCAGGGACATCAGCAAGGTATTGAAACTCTGCCCTGTAAAAAGGAATGGAAGCTGAAGGAGAACCAAAAAAAGGCTAAGGCTGGCAACTGCTACAGTGGCAGCTGACAAGACAGTAGTAAGAATAGACTGGAATTATCTTCCAGGACAGTAACACACAATATGCAATAAAATCTACTGTGGCAGCTGGAGGTAAAAAAACAAAGCACAAGAAGATGTGCAGTGAGCCAAGCTCTTCACCATCAGTAAGGACACTTGTCAGAGACCATGATGAGGAGGACCAAAAGCAGAGACTTGAGTAGTAATTCTACACGACACTATCAAACCAAAACTGTCAAGTTGGTAGGTGAAGTTTACAGGGAAGTGAAAAATTAAGGGAAATGCCTCCCAAATATGCATTTCTTGGACAACACAATGCCATATTTTACATGCAAGGAGTAATTGAGACTGAAGTAGGTTCTGATCATACTGCAAATGAACCAGGCAACTTAATGGAGAAAACAGTGGTCAAAACTGACAAAAGCACAATTATTCAAGGAGTGGAGCTGAGGGTTCCTGAGATTACCACACTGCTGTTATCAATGAAGCAAACCAACCACAGGTGTTTGGCACTAGAGCCCATGCTGGCCTACATTACAACGCCCTTCACTTAAAAATCTTTGGAGTCGTCTTAGAGTACAAAAACACATTTGCAAACACTTCCAAGCAAACATTTTAAATCTTCTAGACTTTGCTGCATATTCTGGAGCCATACATATGTCCTTCCACTGTTTCTTTGTGAACTGCTTAAGTAATTTTTTTCCAATGTTTTCCGACCTCCTCTGACTGACTCCTCTAATTACTGTGCAATATTTTATATGTCCTACTAATAACCCCTTTAACAGCAGCTTCTGTTCTACATTCAACTAAAAACTCAACTGGTGCACATCTTTCACCTAGAATTCCCCCTATCTCTTTCTTTTTGCCCATACTCTGACATAAATCCTTAATAAGGAAGGCAGTCTCTAGCCTGCAGTCAAAATGTCATGTTGGCCTCTTCCCATTCTATTGTTTCCCTCATTTTTTTTTGTTCCTAATACATTGGTTCCTTTGCCAGCTTCCTCCAGTAAATTCCAACCCTTTTTGGGTATTCTCTCTACCCCTAATTGCAGTCACACCCATTGTTAGAATCTGCTTCTCTGTTCCCATGTTGGCTTAGTTCTTACAATACTTACTGCCATTTTAATAATACAATATCCTGTATGAATGCTATGATCCTTTAAGATCTACATCCAAAATCCCACACTTTCCTTATTTCTTGAACTCCCCCCCCCCCCCCCTGCTTAATCATCATCCCTTTCTGTAGCTTTCTGCTTGTATTATGTACATAAGCCTTAATGGTGAAGCTGCAGAACATCCTTTCAAATTCAGTAATCCTAACCCACCTTGTTCTACTGGAAGGGTCAACCTATCCCACCTGACTCTTGGTCTCTTCCCCTCCCAGATAAAATCCTTCAATACTTGAGTACTATGCACAACTTCTCTTCTGGTTGATAAAAATGTTTATGACCTGTGTAAAAGACTAAAGGGACTAAACATTTTTACTGCTCTTGCCTATGGATATGGATGGGAAGATGCAAGCAGTAAACATTTTTACTGCTTGCATCTTCCTATCCATATCCATAGGCAAGAGCTTCCAATTTCTCAGTTTTTGTATTATCTTTTGTTTAGTGTTTGCCCACATACCCTTAACTACAATAACAGAACCCTTTTTAATCGATATTCCCAAACATTTCGTTTTATCATGTCCCCATAAATATATCGGTATTGCTGAACCAATTCATGTGTGCGTACATAGTTTATAGCTATAGCCTTTATTATATCCTCATTAATTTTATATCCTAAAAAAATTGAATGCTCTCAATGTTCCACAACACGGATATGTCCTTTTCTGGTTTCATCAAGTACAAAATAATATCTTCCACAAATAAAACCAGGTTTTCTTGATTATTATGCCAATTATATTCTAGAATTTCTAAGTCCCCTATTTTCTTTGACAATGGTTATAAACAAAATGCAAACACAGAAAGGAATGAACTCCACTGCCTGGTTCCTCTGTTCATTCACAACTTAGCAGAAAGGAACCTTCCCACTTTGATTTTTGCCTCAAGTCCCTCATATATCCTTCTAATTAGCATTACTGTACCTCAGAATGGCAAAGGATTCCACTTGTCCTACTCAAAATACCAGCTTACTCTGTCAAATGCTTTCTCTGCAGCAAGACCCACGAACAGCAGCTGCATTTTCTTACATTCCGCTTCCCTCTGGATCACTGGTGTTCTATTATGTTCTCAAATGTTTGCTTCCTGTCCACAAAACCACACTGATCCATATCAATCACTTTTGCAACACCTTTGCCATTCCTTTGGCCATTATAGGCGCAGACACTTTATAATTATGGTTTAACACTGAAATGGGTCAATATGAAACTGACTTGTCTTAATAGTCTTTAGGTTATTACAGCCACCATAGATTTTTCCAGGATGCTTATGCTTCCCCTCCTTTTAAAATGTTATTAAACAAAACCTTTCAGATCTTTACCACTTTCCTCCTTCCTTGTTTCCAAACTTCCACTGATTTCCACTGAAACTCCATCTATCCCTGAAGACTTTCTTGCAGATTGGTTCTACATCACCATTTTTAACTCATCTCCTCCTGTCTGAACTGTTAATTGTTGATCCTCATCTACATTTAACAATGGCATATTTAAGTCTTCCATAAATACTTCCATTTGTGCTTTTTCTTGATTTCTACATGTCACTGTATAATACAATTTTTTTTTGAAATCTCTCCAATACCTCTACATAACTGCTAGTTATTTTTCTTGTTGCAGGCTCCCTAGGTTTGGCACAATCCTCTTCTACTTTGTTAGAAAGTCAGTGTGCTAAAAATTTTTGTGCTCTATCAAAAAACAGCTGCTTAACAGCAAGCATTCTAAACTTATGCATATTATCCAGGTACTCGTTTTTCTCTTTAGCACCCTGCAGTCACACCACTTGTTCTGCGAGACTCCCCTTATTTTGCAATACTTTAACCTTTGTCAACCCCTCTAAATCATTCTTGTTGCTTCCGAGCCAAATCTCTCGCTTTTATTTCTACCCTAATTTTAAAGTCCACTTTCATTTTACTCCACTAGCCATAACTTCTGGAGTACTTCATCTTCCCTAATACCTCCCGAATAATTTCCACTAACCATTCAATAAATTCCTCTAGCACCAGTGTCTCATTCTTACTTCATTAACTTGGATATTATAGGCACATGACCAGAAGCAGTTATTGGATGTGTGCCAAATAACTCAAATTAAACATGTTCCTGTCAAATATAAATTCTGTCTAGTCCAGATATCATACCTTGGGGAATAATATGTACATTTTCTGAGAATTCCTACTACTGAATTCAGGTCTTCATACAAAATATTTTCATACGTCTTCAGAAATATACTCTCGTTATATTTTCTCCTCTATGTCCCTCAGATACATCCTCTTTGTTGCAAATCAAATTCCAGTCCCCACCTACAAGTAATATTCCCTGCTGAAAGCTGATTTCTCCAAATTTTTAAGCCTCATAATAGCAGTTTTAAGTAGAATATAAATTCATGCCAGCATAATTCTCATCCCTTACCAGTAGCCTCTTACTTCCACAAATCTACCTTTAAATTTTTCCTCTCTTCTATCACTGTTGGAGCTCCTCTAGCAATATAAGCACTTGTTTCCTTTGTCCCGGATATTCTGCTGAATATCCATCCCGAAACTATTTCTTTATCAAATTCAAATGCTCAGTCCTATTCAAGAGAGTCTCCTGTAGCACAGCTAGTTTCATGCTCCATTTTTTTATATAAATGTTTTCTGTTTTGTCTTTACCCAAAGAGACCATTCACATTCCAAGATAACATGGAAAGTGTTACCATTAAGATAAGAAGTTATTCCCACCTAGTATATACGACAGCTTTTTTAAATGTTTATTTCCAGCTTTTGTGATGCTTGCATTCACTAATATTTGGCAGGCTGATCCTTTATACAGTTTTTTTCTTTTCTCCATTTGAACCTCTGCCACATTTTACAAGACTTTGTTTTAATGAACACCTTCAACCAAAATAAAAAAACACTCCAGAACACCCTCATAACCTGTTAACCTAATACAAACACTAAACTATGCATACCTTCAAATAATGAAGTTTAATCCTCCTAATAGGAATAAATGTCCAGACAGCCGCAAACACAAGCCTTACCTAGCTTAAAGTTGAGGTTACACACGTTAAGACATGTTACTGTCTATTCTCCTACTTACACTAACTGGAGTCCATTCTTTTTTATCTTTATTCCCCTCACAAATGTGAAAACCTTGTATGCTTTCAGAAAACACCAATCTTTAGCCTTGAAGAAACTAGTGCTTTAGCTTTTTATTGCCCTGTAGTCTGCTCATCTCCATGAAAACACAAGAAAAAATGTAGCCTTCAGCTGCAAACTTCTAAAGACATGCCAAACATTTACTGCTAAAGGAAAATGTTTTGTTGCATTCAGTGCTCTATTTACCTTCCTTCACTTATAACTTATTAGATTAAGCCAATAGTCTTAATCCAGACATTCACCTATGCAAACATATCAGCTCTGCATACATTACAATGTGTACTTTTGCATTCCACCCCAATTCAATTCCAAGATGCTTCCAGTTCTTCTGTTCAACTCCTATGCTTTTCTCCATTCCCTAAGCATTTCCCCTTTGAATTAGAAAAGGTTTCACTGAAAAAGTCTCATGTGCTTTATTATCAGAAGAATGAGAAGATACCAGGAAGTAGAACTGATGCAAATGCGACTATGTGAAGGAAAATGAACTCTTTAACATTTAAATGTGAGTTATTTTATAATTACTTAAATATCTATGTTATAATTCATAAAATATGTCAGTTATAATGATTTTTTTAAATGATGCAGTTTCTTGTAGTAAGTAAATGTCTTATTTTAGAAGGCATAGAAAATGAAACATTTACTTTGTTTTTGAAAATCTACTTGACTGCAGCATACTAATCTGTGTTAAAACTTATGTTCCAAACATATACATTACTATAACTCCTTTAATTCATCTGATAGACAAGCATAAATAACTTTATAACTCTATTCTGGAAGAAATTGTCATGTAATTTATTTTAAAGCAGTAGTATAGACATACAAAATACAGATGGCTTTTTTTTTTTTTTTTTTTTTTTTACAATAATGCAAGTGTTTCTGAGAATTTGCATAACTATGCAGTATGATTTATAGCAATTTCTATAAATATAATATTTTATTCTATTGACAATAATGAGTATGAGTAAAATGCTCATATACAAGCAATTCAAGGTTTTTTTTTTTTGGAAACTGTTGACTGCATTTACATGACAGAAAATAGATGCATCTTAATATATGTAATGTCTGAACCATATTAGCCAAAGTTGTTGATTTAAATGAATGTTAGAACTTATTTTTACTTACTTTGAATAAATTAATATATAAATATGCCTTCCTTTTTTTTTTTTCCCCTCTCTCTTTCACTCTCTCTCCCTTCTTTCACGTCTTTTATTTCTCTCTCTCCTCTTGGTTCCTAATATCAAGATTATTTGAATGCTATTTGAATACAAGTGTATTATTATTACATAGATGTATATAGTAGTATGAATAGTTTAAAAAAAAAAAAAAGTTTATTTTAGTTTATATGATGCTATTTTATCAAATGTGTAGTCTTGTCTTGCTAGATAATTGAATTGAAAGTTGTTAATTTAAGTTAAATATAACCAGTATTAAATTGATAAGGTGGTAGCTGAGGTACTGCTGCTTAGGGTAGGGGGTTAACTTGAGTGGTAAATACTACTCTAAGTTGGAGTTTTTAACTCCAGGCTGGATGCAAGGTTTAATCCTTACATTATTTTCACTTGTTCATTGTTATATGTATATAGTTTTGACATCCACAATATATTTTGTACACTCATTGTCACTACAAACAAAATTGAATCCTATACAAAATCCCATAAGAGATTCAATAAATACAGCTATATTTAAAGGTACACCTAAAGGAGGAGATGTAACATTACTTATGTTATTTGTTATTCTGATCATAAGATTCTTAAGTTTTAAAAATGCCAAATGACATCTTTAAAAGGAATTTCTTTAAACATTAATGGATTGAATAATCCGTGTAAAAGGGCAAGCCTAATAAGATACATTAATTTACATAAGGCCAACTTAGTCTTCCTGCAAGAAACCCATCTCTTGAAAAAAGATATTGATAAACTAGCCACAAACAAATATACAGTATTGGTTGGTTCAGAGCACACTCAGAAAAAAAGAGGTGTGGCTATTTTATGGAATAAAAGTATGCCCATTCCTAAAACCATTAAGTCTTATCAGGATGACAAAGGAATGTTTTGTATGGTTACAATACAAATTAATGGGAAGACTTGCACTTTAATTAATGTATATTGGATACCTGGAATTGGTATTAATACAGTGAAACATCATCTTGATAAGATCATATCATTCTCTATAGGAGATATTTTAGCTGGTGACTTTAATTGTATACTACATGAAAGTGATACTACCACTATAGGAAAAAGAAGAATTACATCTAATGCAAAACATTTAAATGATTTTGCTAATTCTTATCATTTGAATGATATTAATAATCAGATAGATTCAAAATCATTACCATACACCTTTTTTTCTAACAGATATAAAACTTATTCAAAAATAGATAGGATCTTTATTTCTAACCAGATGGTAACAGATTTAATTAATTCCAAAATCATTTTATGTCCTATATCTGATCATAATTCAATTGTTTTTGAATTCATGATAAAAAATACTCATAATGTTCAGATCAAAAGGATACCAGCATATTTAACTCAACTAAAAGACTATAAAGAATATATACTTTCAGAATTAAAACATTTTTTAGACATAAATAATACTCCTGAAGTCTCCATTGTCTATGTTTGGGATGCCTTAAAATCATATCTATATGGACAAAGTATCAGATGGTATAATAATAAAAGGAAATCTTGGGATAAGGAATTGTTAGATATTCAAAGTAAATTAGACTCTTATAAACATAATAATAAAGAAAATATTATGGACAAGAAAGTTATTGAAGAAATAAACAAACTAAATGAGAAATACAAAGAAATTTTAACTCAAAGTTAAAATAACTTTAGAGAAATACAAGTTTTTGTCTTATTCAATAAGCCCCAAATACTTACATAGACTTAAAAATAAAACAAAAAGGTTGAATAAACAAAACCATATCAAAGAAATCTTTTCTCGAAGGAAAAAGAAGAATGTTTCTAGTATACCAGAAATACTAGATGCATTTAGAAATCACTTTCACAAAATTAACCATAATAACATTAACATGGAACCTAAAGATAAAATAAAGGAGTTTATAACCACAAACATGAATAAAAAGCTTAATAAACAACAGATTAAACTATTGGACAAAAGTATTTCATATACAGAGGTTATTACACAAATAAATAAGCTTAAATCAAACAAAGCACCGGGTAATGATGGTATTATACCAGAGATATATAAAATCCTTTCTAAAAGTACATATTCATTAATACATAAGGTTTTTATTTTGGTCCAAACTGAGTTAATAACCCCCCCATCTTGGCAATATACATTTATTTCGCCAATTTTAAAACCTAATAAAGATCCAACTAGATGTACTTCATATCGGCCCATCTCATTACTTAATGTTGATTATAAAATGTTTATGAGTATTTTTGCTGATAGATTGAAGACAATCATCCCCGGCATTATAGATATAGATCAGACAGGCTTCATTGTAAATAGAAATACTTTTGATAGAAGAACTTTAACATTAATTGATTTTGCAAATAGGAAAAAGAAAGATTTAACACTTATTAGTCTTGATACAAGTTCAGCATTTGATTCAGTAAGTTGGGACTATCTGTTTACCTTACTGAAGTGCACAAACTTCTCAGATGCATTTGTAAATCTAATTGAGCATTTATACAAAGGAACATTGGCTTATATTAAGGTAGGAACATATGTTTCACAAAAAATACCCATTTTTAAAGGTACAAAACAAGGATGTCCACTTTCTCCACTATTATTCACTTTAGTAATGGAGCCTTGGGCTAATTTGATCAGAAACAGTACTGACATAGAGGGTTTTGAAATAGATGAAAAATACAACATCCAAAATTCAACTTTTTGCAGATGATGTTCTAATTACATCAGCAGGATCTAATTCTTCTATGCAGTCTCTATTTGATAAAATGATGAATTTTAAAAGTATTTCTGGTTTAATATTCAATTAAGAAAAAACTAAAATACTACCTATATATACACAAAAAATATTCTCATCAGTGATTTTACTAAATATGTACCCAATTCAGGTCAGATAGTATTATCTAAAGATATTAAATCTATTATATATAATAATTATAATACCTGTTTTCTTAATATACAAAATCTTTTTAATACCTGGAATAATATGTTTTTTTACTATGGAGGAGAGACTTACAATTATTAAAATGATAATATTCCCCAAGATTTTATACTTAATACAATCAATAATACTTCCACCTACAAAAATAATTATCAAGAAACTGAATACACTAATGTTAAATTTCCTATGGGCACCTAATAGACCTAGGATTGTATTAAAGAAACATACTAATAGCTGGTCTCAAGGGGGTATTTCTTTTCCAGACTTTAATTTATATACTATCTCTTCTATTGTAAAAGTTATTACTTTATTAATAGATCAGTCATATGTCGCAAAATGGAAAGATTATTGGGAGCTAATTAGTATGCACTTCATGAAAACCTCCTTAACACATAAAAATATGATTGTAAATAACTCCATGTTATGGTTACTAAAGGAATTTTGTACTTCACCTATTACACCTAAACATATGGTTTGTTACCCATTAAATATTATTATTAGCTATCGTAACTTTATATTCATGCACCCTAAGTATAGGGAATGGAATTTTATTATATTCCCTATAATGTATACTCAAGGGTATGCTTTTGTCATCTACTTCTGAAGGAACTCATTTAGCTATAGATAATTATCTAAAGTACTGGTATCAGTTGATATCTGATAATAAAGTTAAAAATCTAGATTTCTTAAAACAAGAATTTGATCTAAGAGAAACTTGCTGGTTAGAGGTTCAGACCTTTAGACATGTCATTGATAGAATAGATCTAATGTCTATAACAGTTAAAGAATCTATTCCAACACTGATTGATTACTTGATATTAAATTTACAACAAAGTTTCTGATAAAGGTAAACTTTCATACATACATAAAATTATCAGACAAGAAACTTTTTACAGTGTAGATACATACTGGAATTATTTCACTTCTATTAATGGGGACCCACCAAATCAACAAGATAAACAATATATATTGGAATCTGCCTATAGAACTACGTCTTCCATTGTCTGGAGACTTTATACATGGAAATTTTACATAGATCTTTTTATACACCTTTGATGATGAATAAAATAAATAATAAAGATAATCTATGTAAGAGATGTAATGTAGAAATTAATGCTGACTGGGCTCATATGTTTTATGACTGTATAAAATTGAAAGAATACTGGAAGTCAATTAATGAATTTTTGCAGGCTCTTTTTACAGATAATTTCATTATTTCTAAATCTCTTATATTATTCAAAACACCTGTACCTCAAAGTGTTAAAAGGTTAAGCTTCCCTTGTTATGGTCTATTCTAGCAGTGGCTAGGAAAATAATAACCAGAAATTGGATTTCAGATACACCTCCTTCGTTCAATGAATTTAAAAATGTTATGAATATAGTGTGCCATATGGAAATAAACACAATTAGGTCAAGAACAACTAGAAAAACATCTTATTATATTGTATGGGATAATTTACAAAATTTGTTAAAAAAATCCTAATTTCAATAGCATGGTATTTTAGTTTAATTAATTGATCTGATCGTAGTGGATGTCTTTGTAAATACTTTAGTTGTTTTGTTGAATGTTATAATCATATCTATTTTTAATTACTTGTATAAAATTGTTATGATATTTCTCTTGTATGTTAAAACAATAAACCTGTTTTGAAAAAAAAAAAAAAAAAAGAAGAATGAGAAGATTCCCTCTCTGCTTGATGGTTAACTTTTTGCTGGACAAACTTTTGTACATCCTCATTAGCCTATTTCACATCAAAAAAGACTTTGATCATCCAGGGAAAACATTCTGATGACAGCTGGATACTGCAGCTCAACATTCCCTGATTGCTGGAATAAATTTGTTTCTCTACTGCCTGGTGTACAATGAATAATAATTTTCCATAAACACTCTACTGTCTCCAACTTTTAATACTTTCCCCTTCTTCCACAGTTTGCCAGGATCAACTTTTTCTGATGAGATTGAATCTTTACCAATATACGTCTTGGCCAAGTTTGGAGCATACACATGATGTGCCATTTCCATTAATAGATCCTGCTGTGGAATACTAGTCTAGATGCTTATTTGTGCCTTCATAAAAATTAATATAGTCTGTTCCTTCCACTGTTCCAGCAGAAATCCCCAGGTGTTCCCTACATGCTCCTTTCTCTAATTCCACCATTTTTCAAAACATCTCCCTTTGACCAATCTCATCCATTTCAACCTCTGACTTTTTTGCAATTTTAGCAGATCGGAATATCTGTTCAAAGCTTCTTTCAATTTTCCAGCCTTTTATTTGTGTTGATACACCTCTTCAGTATTGCACATATTCTAATCAGCTCTGAGCACACATGACTTATTTTTTTCCTCTAGATTACTTGAAGCCATGTACTGAACTAAAGCTGGAGCTGCATGATTACTCCCAGTCAGTATTTTCTCCTCAATTATTCTAATTTTCTTGAAGGCTCACGGTTTCTATTTTGCTGGCATCCAGGCAGTGTACTTATTAGCCAGTAACTGAATTTACTAAACGTGACAGAGCTCCTGGCCCTTGTCTTCCAGTTAACTTTTTTCTCACTGTGAGGGCTGGAGTTAAGCTGCTGATTAGTGTGCAGCAATCATGGAAATTATCAGCCTTTAAAACTATTGATGCATTTTCTCCTACAGTAACAGAAGCCTTAGGTGAAAGGAGGGTACCCCAAAGCTATTCAGTACCACAGTGCATGCTGGCCTGCAGTACTGCATATTTCTCCTGACAGAAAAAAGTACAGTTGTGTACACTTACCATAACTGTAGATGTTCACTGTTGCAGTCATCACCTGTGGGTTAACCCTGCTGTGGTCACCCTCAGCCAGTCCGAATACCATTCGATGCTTTTTTTGCGTCGGCTGCAGTCGCCTGTAGTCTGACATCAGGTCATCAGTGCTATAAAGCAAGGCAGCCGACGTCATTACATCAGTTCCTCTTGCCCTAGTCAGAAGCACAAGGAAATAAGGAAAAGTGGTCCTAGTGGCCAAAAGCCACTGTGGGAAGCTTATGTTTCCCCTTAGGAGAAGCTGTTGTATGGGGGATGAAGGGAGGGAAACCAGGACTGCAACAGTAAATACACTCGAACATCTACATTAAGTGTACACAACTGTACTATGTTCTTAGTGTTTCACTGTTACAGTCATCACCTGTGGGAGGATTCCCAAAGCTGAGGAGAGGGGTGGAAGGAAAGGTTGGACTCCTAGGCATGGGACAGCAGGCCCTGCAAAACTGCAGAGGCAAACCCTGCCCTAGACTTAGAAAAAAAGAGGTAGGTGGTAATGCTTTGTAAAGGTATGGACAGAGGTCCAGGTGGCAGCTTCCAAGATGTCCCGGGTGGGGACTCCTCTGAGTAATGCTGTGGAAGTGGAGGATACTCTAGTGGAATGGGTACGTACAGACTTGAGAGTCTAACTCTGGGTGCAGTATCTTACCCCTCCACTGGGTCAAGAGGTCTGAGATCAGGGTAAGCTGTTTGGGGGGCTGTAAGGTCAGGCTGCGCTGTAAGGGGTACCAATGCTGTCGGAGGCAATCTGGAGCAATGAGGACTCACCTCCCTTATTATGATCAGTACCTTGGGGATAAGGGGCAGAGGAGGGTAAGCATACACAAAGAGGGAGTCCCAGGGGAAGGTCAAGGCATCCACCTTCCACGCTAGGAGGTGATACTACCTGGTACAAAACGTCTGCAGCTGGTGGTTGAGATGCAAGGCAAAGAGATCCAATTCCAGAGTCCCGCACTCCTGAGTGATTTGCAGAAAGATTTCCCTGTTGAGCTGCCATTTGTGGGGGTCCAGGAAGTTTCTGCTTAAGTGGTCTGCAAGGGTGTTGTTGACCCCTGGTAGGCATTGGGCAATTAGGTGTAGACCCATGGAGGTGGCTGTAAGCCAGTGCCTCATGGCTAACCTGCAAAGGGGGTAAGATTGGGACCCCCCCCCATTTGATGATATACCACATTATTGTGGTGTTGTCTGTTTTTATAAGAACCATTCCTGGCCTGAGATGGGGTTTGAAAGATGTCAGAGCCTTTTGTACTGCCATTATTTCTTTCTGATTGATGTGCAAGTGAAGTTGCTGGGTATCCCAAAGACCTTGGGTGCATCTGCCTGCTAAGTGAGTGCCCCAAGCAATGTCTGAGGCTTCGGTGGTGATGGTATGGCCAGTAGGGTGGAGGATGAAGGGAAAACCCTTGTTCCTGGTACAGGTCTGTGCCTACCAGAGAAATTCAGCCCTTATACATGGGATCAGAGGGAGAGAGGTCTCTAGGCACTCAGAATGCTGGCACTAAAGGTTCTGTAGACACCACTGAAGTTTTCTCATGTGAAGCTTGGCCAGAGGAATGAAAAGGATGCAAGAAGCCATGTATCCCAAGGCTTGCAGGAACTTCCTCGCAGGGAGGCGACTTCTGGAAGCCAGCTGGTTAAAGTAGAGAGGCAGGAAGCTCGGCTTTTCCGGGGATAGAAAGGCCATTTAAGATGCTGTGTCTAGCATAATTCTCAAGAAAATGATCTTCCTGGTGGGGTTTTGCTTTGATTTCTTCTCGTTGATGGTGAACCCTAGGGAAGTTAGGAGAGATTTGACAAAGAGAAGGTCTTGGAGCAGCTTTTCTTTGCACTCTGCATGAATGAGGCAGTCATCCAGTTAAGGGTAAACCTGTATATTTCTTTGTCGGCAGAATGCTATGGCCGGGACCAAGAATTTGGTGATTACTCTGGGTGCAGTAGATAAGCCAAAGGGCGGCGCAGAGAACTGAAAGTGTTGTGAGCCTGCTCTGAAGTGCAGGAATTTCCTGCAAGATTCCCTGATGGGGATGTGGAGGTAGGCATCTTTTAGGTCTAGGGTCACTAGCCATGCATCTTTTTATTAGCATATGCAGCAGCTGCTGCAAAGTTAGCATAAACTGGGGACCACCAGGGAGGTGTTCAGAATGGAGAGATCCAGGATGGGGCGCCAAGTGCCCTCTTTTCTGGGAACAAGGAATAGTCTGGAATAAAATCCTTTGCCTGTTTGACCCGAGGGTACATGTTTTACTGCCCCCTGGGATATGAGAGTTTGTACCCGTTTCAATGCCTCTGCCCACTGATTTGGAGGTAAGTCTGGGTACCCTCTTGGAATTGGGCGTTCGCTGAATGGGAATTTGTATCCATGAAAAATGAAAGACCCATTGGTCTTTTGTTACAGAAAGCCAATTGTCTTTAAAAAAGGAGATCTTTCCTCCTAGTCTTTGATGAGTGAAGTGAGGGCAGAGGGAGGAGGGGGGAGTCATTGTGTTTGCCATAGAAGGTTGGCTTAGAACTCCCTGCCTTAGAGACGAAGTGGTACACTATTTGCTTCTCTGCTGACCCTGGGAAAGGGGCCTGGATGGTCAAACCTTTGCGGGGATTACCTTGGCCCTGTCTGCTAGGTGCAGGGAAGGCCCAGTGCTTAGAGGGAAAGTTACTGCTGAACCTGGGGTGTTGTACCTGAAATAAATTTTACTGTTTGCAAAGATTTTGCTTTGTCTTCCATCTTTTTAAGCACCACTTCTGCTTTTTCCCCCATACAAGCGCTTCTTATCTAGCTAGGGGGTGCATCAATAAGTTTAGACTTGACATGATCACAGAAAGGTTGTTCCTTCAGCCATGCACCTCTCCTAGTAACAGATCCTGTCACTGTTGCCCTACTAGAGGTTTCTAGGGCATCATATCCACAATGTATTGAATGCTTGGCCACTTGACAAGCAGAGTGTAGTAAATCTGCTTACTCTTGAATTGGCACAGTCAGGAAAAGAAGCAATGTTCTGTTTTAATAGTTCCAAAGTGTGTTATTTTAACATATGGAACAGGAAATTGAGTGCTCTGATAGGTAAGGTTGCAGAGGTGTACACTTTTTTACCCCATTTGTCCAGAGCTCTGGAATCCTTGTCAGAAGAAAGACTATTTTTGGCAGAACTAGCCTTAGTTCCTTTAGGTCCCAGTGTAATGACTTCTGGGTCTGCAGTAGGATTTCTGTAAAAGGTATTTGTGAGAAACCGGTACTCTGCAGTACGTCAGGTTTACTGGGAGCAGGAGGGAGGGTGTCAGGGGCTAAACCAGATTCATGGAAACCATCATCCAACATTTCTAAAATAGGGGGGATGGCCAAGGGTCTGTGTTGGGCATGTCCAGAAACTCTCATTAAGTCTTTTCTTAGACTGTGAGAATTCCTGGGATTCCCATTGGAAATGTTCTCTGTGGGAATGAAGGGTTTCCACAAAGGAAAGGTCTTCTGAAGGGAAGGCAGAAAGGATGGATTCCTCTGCATCTGAATCCTCATAAGCAGTTAAGGGATGCTGTTCCTCTTCACAAACTGAATAGTCAGATTCCGCAGAATCCTGTTCTGTCAATTTCTGTTGAAGGGAGCCTTTTCCTTTTAGAAGTTGAAGCCCGACTACCCCGGATAAGGGAGATGAGATTCTCCATGATTTTAAGTATTTGTGCTTGGGGTGGTAGAGCAGTAGCAAGATGGTGGCTAGAAGCAGATTTTCTAGGAGTGGCCTGGCTTCTAGGCCTGAGAGAATCCGGTCAGAGAAAAGTGCAGTTGTGTACCTACCATAAATGTAGATGTTAGAGTGTATTCACTGTTGCAGTCATTACACTTGAATTATCCTGCTGGCAGTCTACCCACAGCTGGCCTGAATTCCAAAGTCCTGGTCCGGCGTCAGTTGCTGTCACCTCTTCTCTGATGTCAGTGTGCCAGGGGTATACAAGATGCAGCCGATGCAATTTTCTTCAGTTTTTCTTGCCCCAGATGTCAAGTGCCCCCAAAAGGGTAGGCTAAAAATATTGCTTATAAAAAGCATGCAGTAAAATAAACATTCATCTACAAGCATATATACCACATAGGTTGTATAGAATAGAGAAGTACAGATAAGTCCCAGCAAAGAAAGGGGGATGGTGGGTGGGTAACCTGGACTGCAACAGTGAATACACTTGAACATCTACATTTATGGTAGGTACACAACTGTACTATGTTCATCATGTTTCACTGTTGCAATCATTCCACTTGGGTTGAATCCCAAAGCTGAGGTTGGGTGGCTGGATCTAAATAGAATTAGGAGTGGCTATGAGACCCTGCAGAACTGCAGTGGCAAAGCCTGCTCTGGATTTAGAGTAGAGTAGAGGTAAGTGGTAGTGCTTAGTAAGAGTGTGCACTGAAGTCCAAGTTGCAGCCTCCAAAATATCCTTGGTTGGTACTCCTCTGAGGAAGGCTGCTGAGGTGGCTGCTGCCCTGGTAGAATGTGGCCTAATGCCCTTAGGCACTGATTTGCCATGTTGTGAATAGCAGAAATGAATGCAGTGTCCTATCCATTTTGAAATAGTCTGCTTTGAGATAGCCTTTCCTTGTGATCCTGCAGAATATGCCACTAAAAGTTGCTCAGTCTTTCTGAAAGCTTTAGTTTTGTCCAAGTAGAAGCGTAGCTGTCTGTGTATGTCCAAAGAATGCAGAAGTCGCTCCCCTTTATTCTGTGGGTTTGGGTAAAAAGTAGGCAAATGAATGGTTTGGTTAAGAGCCACAGTGGAAACTACCTTAGGCATAAATGTTGGGTTTGTCCTTAGAGAAACCCTGTCTGGATGGAAGATAATAAAAGGTTCCACAGCCCTTAATGCCTGTAACTCTGAGACTCTTCTTGCTGAAGTTATTGCAAGGAGCAGAGCTGTTTTCCACTCTTGCTGAAGTTATTGCAAGGAGCAGAGCTGTTTTCCATAAGAATTTTATATCAGCTGTATTGGCTGGCTCAAAAGGAAGAAGTGTGAGTTTTTCCAAGACAAAATAGAGGTCCCATGCAGGTATTGGTGCTCTCCTTGGAGGTCTTATATGTTTTTGGCCCCTCTGAGGTATTGCCTAAGCAATGGATGTGAAAAAATAGGTGGGTCCATATTGTAATGAGCTGAAATGGCAGAAGCATGGATCTTAATTGATGAGAAGGATAGGCCTTTGTCCAGCATCTCAGTTAGGTATTGTAAAATCTGAGGGATATTTGGTACAAGCGTGTCACTTACTTGTGCCTGGTTCCAAGCACAGAATCTCTTCCATTTTTCTGCATAAGATTTTCTGGTGCTGGGCCTCCTGGCCTCCAAAATAACATCCATAACCGTTTTAGAGAGAGGTGTATTCGGAATGGTTACACTATCCGCCATGCAGCTAGATTTAGGGTTCTGAGCTGGCTGGGCAGGATCTGATTGTTTAGTTGGGTCAGTAAATGAGGGATTTGAGGAAGTGTCCAGGCTGGGCCTTGAGACAAGCTCTTTAGGATTGGATACCAGTGCTGGCGTGGCCAATCCGGGGCATCAGTATCATTTGTGGCTTCTCTTGTCTGACCTTAAGGAGTACCCTGGGGAAGAGAGGCAGTAGAGGAAAGGCATATACTGTAAGGTTGTTCCAGCTGAATGATAAAGCATCCACTTTCCATCTTGTTTGTGATAAGTCCTTGTGCAGAATCTCTGTAGTTGGTAGTTGTGAGGGGAGGCAAATAGATCTATGTCTGGGCATCCCCATTTCCTTATGTTGAAGATTTGTGGATCTAGTTTCCACTCATGAGGATCCATGAATTTTCCGCTTTCGTCTGCCAGAGCATTTGTTTTTCCTGACCGGAATTGTGCTTGCAGATGTACTTGGTAAGTCAATGCTGTGTTCCACAAAATCATGGCTCGTCTGCAGAGGGGGTAAGAATGTGTACCTCGCTGCTTGTTTATGTACCACATGACTGTAGTATTGTCCGTCTTTATTAGCAGCTGTCCTGGATGAAGTAGGTCCTTGAAGGCTGTCAGGGCATTTTGTACAGCTAGCATCTCTTTTTGATTGATGTGAAGATGCCTTTGACTTGCAGGCCATGTGCCCTGAACACATTTTCCTGCCATGTGGGACCCCCAGGCATAATCTGCTGCATCTGTTGTTAGTGTTTGCCTGGCTGTGGGTAAAGTGAATGGCTGTCCCTTGTTGTGGTGACAGGCCTGTGCCCACCATCGAAACTCCTGCTGCAGGCAGGGAAAGAGTGAAATTATGATTCCAGGCTGTGGCAATGTTGAGTCCAAACACTTTTTACATACCATCGTAGCTTCCTCATATGCAGTCTTGCATATGGAATGAGAATGCAGGATACCATGAAGCCCAGAGCCTGAAGAATTATTCTTGCAGATAACTGGGTCTTTGTTGCCATGCTTTTGAAGTAAGAAGTCAGTTGCCTTTGTCTGGCATGAGATAAGCCATCTGGGCAGTTGTATTTAAGCTTGCACCCAGGAATATTACCTCTTGAGAGAGTACTAGTTTTGATTTCTTTTTGTTTACTGTGTACCCTAGGCAAATTAGTAATCTTTTTACAAACGCCAGATGCTTTAGTAGAATGTCTTTGGTCTCTGCTTGAATAAGGCAGTCGTCCAAGTAGGGATATATTTGAATTCCTCTTCGTCTGCAAAATGCAATTACTGGTGCCAGGCATTTTGTGAAGACTCTGGGTGCAGTAGAGAAGCCAAAGGACAGTGCAGAGAATTGGTAGTGCACTGAGCCAGCTATGAATCTGAGGTATCTTCTGCAAGATTGTCTGACTGGGACATGCAGGTATGCCTCTGAGGTCCAAAGTTACAAGCCAAGCCTTCTTGCCCAGCATGGGCAGAAGCTGCTGCAGAGTCAACATTTTGAATTTTGGAACGTCCAGAAAAGTATTTAGAATAGACAGGTCCAGAATTGGTGTCCAGGCTTTGTCCTTTCTTGGTACTAAGAAAAGTCTTGAGTAAAATCCTTGCCCCTGCTCTTGTTGTGGCACTGGCTGAATAGCCCTCATGTTCATGAGAGATGAAACTTGTTTTTGTGCCTCTGCCCATTGATTGTGTGGCAGGTCTGGCATACCTTTTGTCTTTGGAAGGGTGTGAAAGTGGAACCTATAGCCTGAGAGACTATATTTAAGACCCATTTGTCCGGGGTGATCATGTGCCAACTTTGTGAAAAAAAGTGCTAGCTTTCCCCCTAAGGGTGCTTGGCATTGGCAGAGGGAAGTCATTGGTACTGTTTCCTATATGGCTGTGATTTGTCTTCTCCGCTTTTGGAGGTAGAAGCACCCCATTGCTTGGGCCTGTATGAGCCCTGGGGCTGTCTACCTCTAGGGCGTCTCTATCTGCCTCTTTGTGGCCTGTCTGACAATGGAAAGGACCAATTCTTAGAAGGCCAGTTCCTGCTAAATCTGGGTGGCTGTACCTGTAAGAAATCCTTTACTGTCTGCATAGATTTAGCTTTATTCTCCATTTTCTTCAACACCACTTCTGCTTTAACACCAAAGTATCATGCTATAATGGAACATCGAATAATTTTGCTTTAACATGATCAAGCAGATTCTGTTCCTTTAACCAAGCATGCCTTCTAATGACAGAACCTGTAACAGCGGCCCTGCAAGAGGCCTCCAGTGAATCAAAACCACATTGCAAAGTATGCTTTCCCACTCGTTCAGCTGCATGCAAAAAATCCTGCATTTCCTTCTTCTCAGAACGTTCAGAATTTGTCAACATTTTTTGTTTTAGTAATGACATTAAGTATTGCTGATATTTAAGCATATGAAACTGACAATTTAAAGCCCTTACAGCCAAGGTAGCAGAAGTGTAAACTCCCCCCCCCCCCATCTGTCCAGTGCCCTAGAATCTCTGAGGGGACAGGGTTTTTTGCAGTAGCAGCCTTGACCCCTTTGGGACCCTGAGAAATAGTTTCTGGGTCAGCAGCAGGGTTTTTATATAGACATTTATGAGAATCTGGAACCCTGTAGTATCTGTCTGGCTTAACAGGTGCAGGAGGTAAAGAGTCGGGAGACAGTCCGGACTCTGAAAATACATCATCTACAATGTCTAGAACAGGTGGAATAGCAAGAGGTCTGTGCTGAGGTAGAAGAAGAAAGTCTCTGAGCCTTTTCTTAGATTCAGAGTAATCTTGGCTCTCCCAGTGGAAATGCTCCCTCATGGTATGCAGGGTTTCCCCAAAGGAATAATCCTCAGGAGGGGAAGCTGAAGGTATAGATTCTTCAGCATCAGAATCCTCATAAGGAGGAATAGAGTATCCCTGTTCTGAAGAGGAGTCAGAGCAGAGGAAATGGAAACCTGATCAGAGGAATCATATTCAGTGTCTTGCCTAGGCCTCTTATTAGGAGGGGGGTGGGAACCCCTGATCAAGGTAATTAGGTCTTTGGCCATTCTGAGCATCTGTTTCTTAGGCATGGAAGTCTGTCCTGGAGAATGTTGCACTTGTTTCCTTGTCTTTAAAGCTGTTTTAGTCTTTGTCTTGGATGCTGAAGTTGGCTTGATATAAAGCTGTGTAGGTCTGAAAACACCCTCAGAAGCCGATGCCTGCTCAGTGGCTCCGGACCCATCTGAGGGAACGGTTTCCGAAGGCCCAATACCTTGAGTATCCAGAGGCCTAGTTGTCTCCACGTGGGAGTCGGAGGCGGCCTGTGGCTCTGAGGTAGCGGGAGTCAGGGGCTGCGAAAGCGCCTCGCTGATAACCGGCGACTGGCCTAGAAGAGGCTTCATCGTCAGTTTTGGACTTCAGATGCCTGTCCTTTTCTTTTTCCTTGCGCGTTTTATGAACTCTGGTTGTTGGCTGTTCTGACGGCATTATATAGTTAAACCTTTGGCCAAAGTAATGAAATGCAAAATCGTACTGACGCTTTAGTGCGCTGGTTAAATCTAGCACAAAACCGACAACTAGCAACGTCATGGTCAGGGCCTAGGCAAGGAATACAGTAAGAATGAAATTCCTTATGAGGTATTTGCTTCCCACAAGAAATGCAATTGTTAACTTTTTCTGACATCGGTCTGGAACAAGAAAAAATTTCCCCAACGGGGTACTTAGCTTTATTGAAGACTTCGGATCTGAAATTCAATTTCGAAAATCTCAGGAGTTGACCGATCAGCACTTGCGAACTGCTTTTGCTTCGGGCACCGCGTGACAAGAAAGACTGAAGAAAATGGTGCCAGCTGCATCTTATATACCCCTGGTGCACTGACGTCAGGGAAGTCTCGACAGCAACCGACGCCGGACCAGGACTTTGGAATTCAGCCCGACTGCGGGCAGCCTGCCAGCAGGATGACCCAAGTGTAATGACTGCAACAGTGAAACACGAACATCGGTAGTCATTTTTTTTGTCTAGATTCAGTAGTGCGAAAGGCCTCCTTGGAAGCCAGTGCCTGTGTAGTGGCTCCAGACCCGACCGAGGCAGAGACAGCCAAAGGCTCGGAAGACTAAGATGATTTCTGCAGCTTACCGGATTCCAAAAGGGTCACGAGTAGAGGCATGCGTAGATATCGAATTGGGCATCAGGGGCACCAAATGCACCTCACTGAATTCCGGAAAACTGACTACCTGCTTAGCGGTAGTGTCGTCGGAAGGCTTAACCTTGTGCGGTCGGTCTCTACCTTTATCTCTGTTTTTTTTTTCAGAATGTCCACAGATCGTTGGCTGACGGATGCCATAACGGAATAAGAAGATGGAATAGGAAAATAACTGTCTGCGAAAAGACCTCTACGGTGAATGGTTCTAACATTAAAGAGGGCACAGAAAGTACAGTTGTGTACACTTTTACCATAAAATGTAGATACTTGAGTGTATTCACTGTTGCAGTCATTACATTTGGGTTATCTGTCTACAGGTAGCCCTCAGCCAGCCTGAATACCAGAGTCTTGGGTTCCTGCATCGGATGCTGTCTCTTCTTCCATGACGTCAGGTCGTCAGGGGTATAAAACATGCAGCCGACGTCATTACATCAGTTTTTCTTGCCCCAGATGTCAGGTGCCCCCACAAAGGGAAGCAATTATATGTTATGTTACACCTCCATCAAAAAGCAAATACACCAGAAAGCTTAAAACAAGAATCAAAGGTAGAGCCAAGAGAAGTCAGAGGGCTGGAGGGAGGGTAACCAGGACTGCAACAGTGAATACACTAACATCTACATTTATGGTATGTGTACACAACAGTACTATATTCATGTTTCACTGTTGCAGTTATTACATTTGGGTTGATTCCCAAAGCTAAGGAAGGGAGGAGGAAGTTAGAGAGAATTAGGGCCAGCTATTAAGCCCTGAAAAACTGCAGTGGCAAAACCAGCTCTGGATTTAAAAAAAATAGCCATGTGGTAATACTTGGTAAGGTATGTACAGAGATCCAGGTAGCAGCTTCTAGGATGTCCCTGGAAGGGACCCCTCTGAGAAAGGCTGAGGAGGTAGATGCAGCCCTGGTGGAATGTGATCTTAACCCCTGTGGGGTAGGTTTTCCATGGTGCTTATAGCAGAAATGAATGCAATGGGCTATCCATTTAGAAATGGTTTGCTTTGAAATGGCCTTTAACTCTGCCCCTGCAGCAAAGCCAACTAGCAACTTTTCAGATTGCGAGAGAGGCTTAGTCCTGTCCAAATAAAATCTAAGTTGTCTGTGCACATCCAAAGAGTGCAGAATTTGTTCTCCTTTGTTTTGTGGATTTGGGAAAAAGGTAGGCAAATGAATGGACTGATTTAGGACCAGACTAGACACCACCTTGGGCGTAAAAGAAGGACTGGTCCTGAGGGAAACCCAGTCTGCATGGAAGATAATGAAGGGCTCCACTGCTATGAGGGCCTGTAATTCAGACACTCTTCTTGCTGAAGTGCTGGCTAGAAGGAAGGCTGTTTTCCAAGAAAGGAATTTCAACTCTGCAGTTGCAGCTGGTTCAAATGGAGGGAGAGTGAGCTTTTCCAATACAAAGTTAAGGTCCCAGGCTGGAGAAGGGGCTCGCCTGTTGGGGGGGGGGGGGTCTTACATTTTTATCCCCCCTGAGGAAATGCTTTAACATGTGGTGAGAGAAGAGGGGTGGTTCAGTATTACAATGAACTGAAATTGCAGAGGCATGAATTTTAATTGACGAGAAGGATAAGCCCTTGTGGAGCATTTCTGTTAAGTACTGAAGAATATGAGGTAAGCTGGACACCGTAGTGCCCCATAATCTGGGTCTGGCTCCAGGAACAGTACCTTTTCCACTTCTCAGCATAGGATTTTCTAGTACTGGGTCTCCTTGCTTCCAGAATGACATCTAGCACATGCTTACTGAGGGATGCTATTGGAGAGCTCAAGGAATTAGCCAGGCTGCAAGGTTCAGGGTTTGAAGTGGAGGGTGCAGAATCTGGCCCACCTGCTGGGACAGCAGGGAAGGCGTCTGAGGTAGGTACCATGGATCCAGCAGTATCATGATGCGCAAGAGGGGGTCCCAATGCTGGTGGGGCCAGTCAGGTGCAATAAGTATTGTTCTTGGTTTGTCCTGTTTGATCTTAGGCAGAACCTTCGAGAGGAGACAGGGAAAGGCAAACTGAGAGGCTTTCCCAGGTAAAGGACAGGGCATCAACTTTCCAAGCTTGACTGTGGGGAGTCCTTGTGCAGAATTTGTCCAACTGGTAGTTCTGGGGGGAGGCAAACAGGTCCATCTCTAGAGTCCCTCATTTGTTCAAGAGGTTGAATATTTTTGGTTCCAGTTTCCATTTGTGTGGGTCCATGAGATGTCTGCTTAGGTTGTCTGCATTGAATTTAGCTTACCTGGCAGGAATTGAGCTTGTAGGCGCACTTGGTAGCTCAAGGCTGTGTTCCACAGAGCACTGGCTATTCTGCAGAGAGGGTACAACTGGGTTCCTCTCCTGCTTATGTACCACATAACTGTGGTGTTGTCTGTCTTTACCAATAATTGTCCTGGAAGGATGTGGCCTTTGAAGGCTGTCAGGGAATTCTGTACAGCCAACATTTCTTTTTGGCTGATATGCAGGTACATCTGACTCTGGTTCCATTTGCCCTGAATGCACTGCCCTGCCAAGTGAGCCTCCCATGCATAGTCTGATGTGTCTGTTAGGGTTTGGGTGGCAGGGGGTAGAGTGAATGGGAACCCCTTGTTGTGGCAGCAGGCCTCTGCCCACCAAAGGAACTCTGTCTTTATACAAGGAATGATAGGAATAATTGATTCCAGGTCCTGAGAATGTTGACACCATAGGCTTTTTTGATACCACTGTAGTTTCCTCATATGCAGTCTTGCATATGGAATTAGTAGAATGCAAGAGGCCATGAAACCCAGGGCTTGCAAAATTTTCCTTGCAGATACCTGGGTCTTTGTGGCCAGTAGTTTTAGGTAGGCTGTCAAATAAACTTGTTTCTCTGGCGTGAGGTAAGCCATCTGGGAAGTTGTGCTCAAGCTTGCTCCCAGGAATACAATCTGTTGGCAGGGTACTAGATGAGATTTCTTTTTGTTTATGGTGTACCCCAGTTGTGGTTACAGGTTTCTTTACGAATGCCAGATGTTTTAATAGCATGTCCTGGCTTTCTGCCTGAATCAGACAATCATCCAGGTATGGGTATATCTGAATATTTATTTGCGTGCAAAATGCAATGACTGGAGCTAGACACTTTGTGAATACCCTCGGCACACCAGATAAGCCACAGGGAAGCGCAGAGAACTGATAGTGCATGGAGCCTGCCCTGATGCATAGGTATTTCCTGCAAGATTCCCTTATTGGAATGTGCAGGTAAGCTTCCTTCAAGTCTAAGGTTGCCAACCAGGCATCTTTGCCTAGCATAGGAAGCAGCTGAAGTGTTAGCATTTTGAATTTTGGGATGACCAAAAAGGCGTTTAGAACAGAGAGGTCCAGGAAAGGACACCAGGAGCTGTCTTTTCTGGGTACCAGGAAAACTCTTGAATAAAAACCTTGTCCCCTTTCTTCTGTTGGGACAGGTTGAATAGCCCTGATACTTAGAAGAGAGAGAACCTGCTGTTGAGTCTCTGCCCACTGATTTGGGGGTGGGTCTAGCCAACCATTTGGGGTTTGAAGGGTGTGGAAATGGAATCTGTATCCTTGGAAAACTATATTTAAACCCATTTGTCCTGAGTAATGAGGTCCCAGGATTTTGCATGCAGGCAGAGCTTTCCCCCTACGGGAACAGGCAGTTGGACAGGGCTTGGAAGGGTTAAGGTCAAGTCATTGTGACATTTTTCCATGGGGGGGGGGGTGTCTTACTACTTAATGTTATGGAAGTGCCCCCCCCCCCCCACCGCCTAGGCCTGTGGGTAGCCTGAGACTGTAGCCTAGGTGGTCTGCTGTTCCTGGGTTTGGACTGAGAAGGCCTGGAAGAGACTGGAAAGGACCAATTCTTTGAAGGCCAATGCCTACTAAATCTGACAGGCTGTATTTGCAGGAAATCTTTAACAGTTTGCATATATTTAGCTTTTTCCTCCATCTTTTTGAGGAAGGTCTTGGTTTAAAGGAGCACCCAGTAATTTAGCGTTAACATGATCTGGCAAGTTTTGCTCCTTAGGCCAAGCATGCCTTCTAAGTAACGACCCAGTGACAGCAGCCCTGCAAGATGCCTCTAAAGAGTCAAAACCACATTGCAAAGTATGTTTACCAACTTGTTCAGCAGAATGCATTAAATCCTGCAATTCCTTATGTTCAGCACAGTCAGGGGTCAACATTTCCTGTTTAAGTAGTCCCATAATATGCTGCTGATACTTTAACATATGAAACTGCCAATTTAAGGCCCTAATGACCAAAGTAGCAGAAGTGTATACCTTCTTACACCATCTGTCCAAGGCCCTAGAACCTCTATCAGAAGGGGTAGGATTTTTGGCAGCAGTAGCCTTAATGCCCTTTGGTCCTTGGGAAACTGTCTCTGGATCTGCAGTAGGATTCTTGAAGAGGAACTTGACAGTCAGATACTCCAATACCTGTCAGGTTTTCTGGGAGCTAGAGGTAAAGTGTCTGAGGAGAGGCTAGATTCCAAGAAGGCATCATCTACAATGTCCAGAACAGGAGGTATAGCTAAAGGCCTGTGTTGAGGGAGGAGTAAGAATTCCCTAAGCCTCTTTTTGGAGTCAAAGTAATCCTGGCTTTCCCAGCGGAAATGCTCCCTAAGAGTGTGCAAGGTTACACCAAAAGAAAAAAATCTTCTGGAGGGGAAGCAGAGGGAATGGAATCCTCTGCATCAGAATCCTCATAGGTAAATAAGGACAAATCCTGATAATCAGAAGAAACAGAGATTTCAAAATCCTGATCAGAAGAATCAGAAGGAAAATCAGTTCTAGGTCTCCGAGAGTGAAAGCTGGCTTCCCCTAATTAAAGTAATAAGGTCTTCAGCCAATCTAGGCATTTTTTTTAGGCATATGGGCCTGACCATGCAGTTTGGATGTCGGTTTTCTAGGCGTGGGTCAAGTTTTAGGACTGGATGAAGAAGATGGAGTAGGTTTAAAATGCAAATCTGTAGGCCTGAACACACCCTCAGAAGCCAGTGCCTGCACAGCGTCTCCGGACCCATTCAAGGTAGAGACATCCGCAGGTTCCATAGTCGAAGCATCTCGCAGCATACCGACTCCGAATGGGTATCAGTAGAGGCCTGCGAATCTGAAGTAGCGGGTATCAGGGGCTGCGAAAGCGGTTCACTGAGTACCGGTGAACTGACGACTAGCTTAACGGAAGTGTCGTCGGCAGTTTTGGACCTATCTGGTCTGTGTCTGTCTTTATCCTTTCGTTTTTTCTGAATCTCGGTAGGTGGATGGCTTACCGATGCCATTTCTGGATAGTTAAACTGAGTCCCAAAAGAATTTGCTGCGAAAATAGACCAATGACAAATAGTTTGGGGGTTGAATAAGGCACAAAACCGAAAGCGAGGGACTCTGTGGTCTGGGCCTAAGCAAGGAATGCAGTATGAATGAAAACCATTATGAGGTATTTGCTTTCCACAGGTAAGACAATTGTTAATTTTTACTGACATTGGTTACGAGCAAGAAAAAGGATCCCCAATGGGGTACTTAGTTTTTTTCGAAGTCTTCGGTTCTGAAACTCGAAAATGAAAATTTCAGGAGTCGGACGACCGGCACTTGTGAACTGCTTTTGCTTTGGTCACTGCGCTGTAAGAAAGCTACCCCTGATGACCTGACATCATGGAAGCAGAGACAGCATCCGGATGCAGGAATCAAAGACTCTGGTATCCAGGCCGACTGAGGGCTACCTAAAGGCAGATAACCCAAATGCCATGACTGCAACAGTGAAACACAAAGAACATCTGGCAACAAGGGGCGTCGTGGTCTGGGCCTAAACAAGTGATGCAGTAAAAATGGAAGTATTGGTGTGGGATATGCTTTCCACAAGAGAGACATTTGTTAACTTTTTCAGACATCGGTTAATGCAAGAAAAAAGGATACCCAACAGGGTACATAGCTTTAGACGTTTTCTAATGAAATTCGACTTCTGGAATCGGCAGACCAGCACTCACGCTAACTGCTTCTGCTACGGACTCCATAGCAAGAAAGACTTATGTAATGATGTCGGCTGCCTTGCTTTATAGCACTGATGACCTGAAGTCAGACTACAGCTGACTGCAGCAAACGCAAAAAATCGACTCTGCTATCACAGCAGGGATAACAGACAAATTATGACTGCAACAGTGAAACAAGAAGAACATCTTATAAGTTGCTCAAGCACAACATATGATCCCTTACAGTATTACATCTGCCTTAGATGAAAAGGCATCCATATTTGTTCTGCACTCCAATGCATGCTTGCTTGCAGTAATGAAACCCTCAGCTGAAAGGAAGCCATCCACAGCTGCTCAGCACTGGTGCTTGCTGCACTGCATTACATGAAAGAAAAGTGCCCAGAGAAAGCAACAAAACTGTCAGGTGGGTGAGAAAGGAGGTAGTGTCCATGAGTTGAAATTTTAGAATTACAGCAATAAGCATCAGCCCTGTATCTGGCTCTGGAGCCCCCCCCCCCCAATCCTGCAGGATGAACTGTGGAGAAGTGTCCTTCCCTCTTGGCAGGAAAGTCTTGCAGGTCAAACTGTAAACAAGTCTGTACCCAAACGGCAACCTATGAATGTTATATTTTGAATGGGTTGGAAAAGAGATCTTGAACAACTGACCTTGTCACTCAGGAATTCACTTATTTGTATTCAATTTCCAGGCTAGAGCACTGATCCCCATGGAACTTTTTCGAACTCAGCCTGGGAGCAGTGTCTGGTTAAGTAACTTGCTCAGGGTCACAAAGCTAGGCAATTAAAGCTGAGTGAATTAAGCCTTGCACTACTGGACCAGAGGAAACAGCTTATTAATAGCTTCTCAATCCTCTAAGCCAACTTCAAGACAAGAATTTAACAAATAGCCTGATCAGAAAATGTGTGTGTTGCAATGGCACCTAGTTTGTTATGGCAGCGAGGGCTCAATAAAACTAATAATTGGGATGTCAGTCTTTAGCAGCTTCTACGGGGCTGCCACAAGCATTATACTTGAACACCTTGTAGGACATAATGAGATTAAAAGGTAGGATTGGGTTCCATTCTGAACTACAAGTACATCCTGAACTCCTTTTGCAATTTTAATGTATAACTAAGCAACCTAAACGTCTATAGAACACATTTGTCTCCTGGTGACAGTGACAGCTTGCACCAATACATTTTGGAATGTTCTTTTGCTTGTAATGATTTAGGCCACTGACGTCCAGAAAGTGCCAGAGCTCCTTTGTTTTCTTTGATACCATAAAGTTTAGTAGAGTAGCCTGGACGTCTCTGATTCAGCAGGTCCTCCTTGGTGGCTTTTTTTTTTTGAAAATTTCCAACTTTAAGTACACAATACAACTGATCCACAAAACTTATCAAAACCAAAGAAAGACTACAACTAACCACATAGATACATAGCACACTCAAAACAATATGAAATGAACTCAACCAAAAAGCTGATGAAAATGTCAGCCACCAGGCATCAACTGATCATAATTCAAAAGTGAACTCTAACCTAAAGAACTTAGACATTGAACTAAGAAGTTGATATTAGTTGTGTGCAACCCCCTCAAACCCATAGGCCTGCAAACATTCAACCACTGGGACCACTAAGCTAATTCTGGCAAGTAACCCTGCACTCTAATTGTGCTTCCACTTCCATTAAGACCTGCGTAAGACTCAAACTCCATCACCCAAAAAGTTTTTTTTTCATGCTCTAGTGATGACTTTACCTAGAACCATGATCAAATTCAAAAAGCATAAATTCTGGTCCAGTAATAGTACTCCAAAGTCAACCACTGAAAAAAGTGGGGATGAATAAACTACCCTGCCCTGGCCATATGGAAATTACAAACTCTCTTTAAATACAGGACATCCCAAACATATGCTGCCAATCCCCCAATGCACCTTGAGTACATCACTAACAGTTGGCTGAAGTACCTGGTGACCTATAAGCCAATCAAGCTAATGTATAAACATATTTGAACACAAACTACCACACAAAAGTACAGTTTTGTACCTACCATAAATGTAGATGTTCGTGTATATATACTGCTGCAGTCATCACACTTGGGTTATCCTGCCGTCAGGCGGTCCCGCAGTCAGCCGAATCCCAAAGTCCTGGTCCGGCGTCGGTTGTCGTCACTTCTTCCTTGACGTCAGTGTGACAGGGGTATAAAAGAGGCAGCCGACGCCATTTTCTTCAGTTTTTCTTGCCCCAGATGTCAGGTGCCCCCAACTAGGAAGGCAATACAAATAACTATGCAAAAATACCTTAGTAGATAAACAATAGTACTAGCTGTTAGCAAATACACCATATAGACATGCATCCAATTGATCGATGTACATGGAGTTATAACTAACACCCTGGTATGTACAGGGGAAGGTGGGAGGGTAACCTGGACTGCAGCAGTATATACACTCGAACATCTACATTTATGGTAGGTACAAAACTGTGCTATGTTCATCGTGTTATACTGCTGCAGTCATCACACTTGGGTTGAATCCCAAAGCTATGGATGGGTGGCTGGTACTAAACTGGGTTAGGCGAAGCTAGGATGCCCTGCAGAACTGCAGTGGCAAAACCAGCTCTGGTTTTGGAGTATAATGGAAAGGGGTAGTGCTTGGTAAAGGTGTGCAGTGAACTCCAAGTAGCTGCCTCCAGAATGTCCTTGGTTGGAACCCCCCTGAGAAAGGCTGCTGAGGTTGCTGTAGCCCTGGTAGAATGGGACCTAATATTAACAGGCACTGCTTTTCCATGGTGCGAGTAGCAAAAGCGGATACAATGTGATATCCATTTGGAGATGGTCTGTTTTGAAATGGCCTTTCCTTGTGAACCTGCAGCATAGGATACAGAGAGTTGGTCAGTTTTTCTGAAGGTCTTTGTCTTATCCAAATAGTAACATAGCTGTCTGTGAATGTCCAAAGAGTGAAGAAGTTTTTCTCCTTTATTCTGGGGGTTTGGGTAAAAGGTGGGTAATTGAATGGTCTGATTCAAAGCCACACTAGATACTACCTTTGGCATAAAGGTAGGGTTAGTTTGTGGAGAGACTCTGCCCTGATGGAAAATGATGAAAGGTTCCACTGCCATGAGTGCCTGAAGTTCTGAGACCCTGCGTGCTGAGGTGATAGACAGCAACAGAGCTGTTTTCCATGACAAGTATTGTAGTTCTGCTGAGAAGGCTGGTTTCAAAAGGAGGCAGTGTTAATTTTTCTAAAACGAAGTTGAGGTCCCAAAGCTGGCGTTGGGGGTTTTCTGGGAGGTTTTATATTCTTAGCCCCTTTGAGAAACTGCCTTAGTAAAGGGTGTGAGAAGATGGAAGGATCCATATTATATTGAGCTGAAATGGCTGAAGCATGGATCTTAATGGATGAGAAAGAAAGGCCTTTGTGTAGCATCTCAGTTAAGTATTGCAGTATTTGAGGAATGTTTGGTATCCCAGGATTTTGGCCTTTAGCCTGATTCCACGCACAGAATCTTTTCCATTTGTCTGAGTAAGTTTTTCTGGTGCTGGGCCTCCTGGCCTCCAAAATGACATTCAGGACGTCCTTTGAGAGAAGTGTTGATTGATAATTCAAGGTATTCTCCATGCAGCTAAATTTAAAGTCCTGAGCTGACTATGAAGGATCTGAGAGTTTTGATGAGTCAACAGAAGTGGGAATTGAGGTAAGATCCATGGAGGGCTGTGAGTCAAGTTCCTTTAGTAATGGGTACCAGTGCTGACGTGGCCAGTCCGGAGCAATGAGGATTCATTTGTGGTCTCTCTGATCTGACTTTCAGTAATACCTTGGTCAATAGAGGTAGTGGTGGGAAGGCATAGACTGTCAATGCTGTCCAACAAAGACAGAGCGTCCACTTTCCAGGCTAGGGAATGATAAGTCCTTATGCAAAATTTCTGTAGTTGGCAATTGTTGGGGGAGGCAAATAGATCCATGTCTGGGCGTCCCCACCTTTGAGTTATCATTGAAAATACTTGTGGGTGTAGTCTCCACTCGTGAGGATCTACCATACTTCTGCTTAATTCATCTGCCAGTATGTTTTCCTTTCCTGGCAGGAATTGTGCTTGCAGTTGTACTTGGTAAGTCAATGCTGTGTTCCACAAGGTCATTGCATGTCTGCATAAAGGGTAGGAGTGTGTTCCTCCCTGTTTATGTACCACATAACTGTGGTGTTGTCTGTCCTTATTAGTAGTTGTCCTGGACGCAAGAGGTCCTTGAAGGCTGTCAGTGCATTTTGCACAGCTAGCATCTCCTTTTGGTTGATGTGTAGATGCATTTGTTTTGCAGACCACTTGCCCTGTATGCACTGTCCTGCCATGTGTGCTCCCCAGGCGTAGTCTGAAGAATCTGTTGTCATAGTTTGGTTTACTGGAGGTAAGACAAAAGGAAGACCCCAGTTTATTTGACATGCTTGAGCCCACCATAGGAACTCTTTTTGAAGGCAGGGAATGAGAGGTATACTTGTTTCGAGGCTGTGCCTGTGTTGAGTCCATACACTTTTCAGGCACCATTGTAATTTCCTCATATGCAGCTTTGCATGTGGAATTAGTTGAATGCAGAATGCCATAAACCCCAATGTCTGCAGGATTTTCCTTGCAGTGAGCTGGGTAAAAGTTGGCATATTTTTGAAGTATTGAGTCAGTTGTTTTTGTTTGACTGGCGTGAGATAAGCCATCTGGGCCATTGTATTTAAGCTGGCACCCAGGAATATTATGTCTTGTGAGGGTATTAGCTTTGACTTCTTTTTGTTTACTGTGTACCCTAGGCATCTTAGCAGTTTTGTTACAAATGCCAGATGCTGTAATAGAATGGCCTTGCTGTCCGCTTGGATCAGGCAGTCGTGCAGATATGGATAAATTTGTATTCCTCGTTGTCTGCAGTATGCAATTACTGATGCCAGGCATTTCGTAAATACTCTGGGCGCAGTAGAGACGCCAAAGGGCAATGCAGAGAATTGATAACACGTTGTACCTGCCAAAAATCTGAGGTATCTTCTGCAATCTTGTCTGATAGGGACATGCAGGTATGCCTCTGAGGTCCAACGTTACCAGCCAAGACTCCTTGCCCAGCATGGGAAGAAGCTGCTGTAGTGTGAGCATTTTGAATTTGGGTACCTCCAGGTATGTGTTTAGAACTGAGAGGTCTAAAATGGGTCTCCAGGCTTTGTCCTTTCTTGGTACTAGAAATAGTCTTGAGTAAAAACCTTGGCCTTGCTCCTTTGTAGGTACCTTTTGAATTGCTTTCATATCCATGAGAGCTGAAATTTGCATTTGTGCCTCTGCCCATTGGTTTAGAGGCAGATTTGGCATGCCTCTCATCCGTGGTAAAGTGTGAAAATGAAATCTGTAGCCTAGGGTAATAATATCCAGAAAGTACAGTTTTGTACCTACCATAAATGTAGATGTCCGAACTGGATAGCATCTGCAGTCATAACAAATGGGTTGTCCTGTCGTCTGGCAGCCCTTCGGTCGGCCGGATTCCAAAGTCTGGGTCCGGCTTCGGCTGATGTCGCACTTCACCCGACGTCATCTCTGCTGGTTTTCGGGTATAAAGGCATCAGCCGACGCCATTTTCCTCAGTGTTTCTTGCCCCAGATGCCAATTGCCCTCTTGGAAAGCTAAATTTTGGATAAACGCCAATGTTTCCAAAATAGTAGAAGGCAAACACAAAAAATAAACATGTATGTACATATATACAAACAAATACACCATAAGAGACTCCCCCCCCCCAGCTAGCTATTAGGAGGGTAAATACCCTAGGAGTACCACAGAGGGGAAGGAGGGAGGGTAATCCTGACTGCAGATGCTATCCAGTTCGGACATCTACATTTATGGTATGTACAAAACTGTACTATGTCCTTCATGGATGCATCTGCAGTCATAACAAATGGGTAGAATACCATAGCCAAACTAGGGGAGGAGGAATAAAAATTATGGTGTAGTCAGAATCCCTTGCAGTACAGCAGTGGCAAACCCTGCTCGGGATCTAGAATATAGAGGTAAATTATAATGCTTGGCAAATGTATGCACGGAGGTCCAAGTAGCCTCAATAATGTCCTTGGTTGCCACTCCTCTTAAGAAAGCTGTGGTAGTGGCTGTAGCCCTTGTAGAATGAGGTCTTATGTTCTGTGGAATTGGTTTTCCATGGTAAAAGTAACAGAATCTTATGCAATTTCCTATCCATTTGGAGATTGTCTGTTTGGAAATTGCTTTTCCTTCCCTTCCGGTTGCATAGGCTACAAAGAGCTGGTCAGTTTTTCTGTTACCTTTGGTTCTGTCCAGGTAGTAGCGCAACTGTCTATGTACATCCAAGGTATGCATTATTCTTTCACCTCTGTTTTGTGGATTGGGAAAGAATGTAGGTAGGTGGATTGCCTGGTTTAAAGACACTCTGGATACCACCTTAGGCATAAATGTAGGATTAGTTCTCATGGACACCCTATCTTGATGGAAGATTAGGAAGGGTTGCACTGCCATTAAGGCCTGTAGTTCCGAAACCCTCCTTGCTGAAGTAATAGCCAGTAGGAAAGCAGTTTTCCATGACAGGTGTTGTAGATCTGCTGTTGCTGCTGGTTCAAACGGAGGGAGTGTCAACTTTTCTAGTACAAAATTCAAGTCCCATGCTGGTAATGGTGGTTTCCTAGGAGGTTTTACATTCTTGATCCCTCTGAGGAACTGCCTGAGTAGAGGATGTGAAAAGACAGGTGGATCAAAGCTGTATTCTGCTGAAATAGCTGATGCATGTATCTTGATGGAGGAATAGGACAGGCCTGTATGTAGAAGCTCTGCCAAGTACTCCAGAATGTTAGCAATATCTATGTTCGACACATCTTTTCCTCTTTCAGTACTCCAAATGACGAACCTTTTCCATTTTCCTGCATAGTTCCTTCTAGTTGAAGGTCTGCGGGCTTCCAGGATAATGTCTTTAACCCTTTGTGAAAGGTCTGGGTTAGTTACTGCTATGTGATGTTCCAGGCAGTCAATTGCAAGGTGTTTAGGTTTGGATGTATGATGTTGTAGTTGTTCTGAGTTAACATCAGGGGCATCAGGGGTATTGACCACATTTTCTCCCGAGACATGCTCCTCAGCAATGGGTACCAGTGTTGTCTTGGCCAGTTCGGAGCTATCAGAATTATCCTTGGACGTTCCTCTTTGATTTTCAGTAGTACCTTGTGCATCAAGGGAAGAGGTGGAAATGCATATGCTGTCAGGCCTTTCCAGCTGAAGGAGAGAGAGTCCACCTTCCATGCAAGTGGGTGGAATGTCCTTGTGCAGAATTTTTTGAGCTGGTGATTTTGTGGGGAAGCGAATAGATCTATTTGTGGCATTCCCCATTTCTTTGTGATGGCCTTGAAAATGTCCGGGTGTAGCATCCATTCGTGAGCATCCGAGGTGGTTCTGCTTAAAATGTCTGCTAGGGTGTTCTCTTTTCCCGGTACAAATATTGCCTGTAACTGGATGTTGTAGCTGAGAGCCAGATTCCAAAGGTCCAAAGTCATTCTGCATAGGGGGTAAGAATGAGTGCCTCCCTGTTTGTTGATGTACCACATGACTGTGGTGTTGTCTGTCCTTATCATCAAATGGCCTTCTTTGAGGAATGGTCTGAATTTTAGGATTGCCAGTTTTACTGCCAGCATTTCTTTTGGTTTATGTGCAGGTGCAGCTGGTCCTGAGTCCACAGTCCTTGTACGCATTTGTCCAGCATGTGTGCCCCCCATCCTAGGTCTGAGGCGTCCGTTGTGATGGTTTGGTTTGCTCGGAATTTGTGGAAGGGTAAGCCTGGGTTTGACTGGCATGCCCGAGCCCACCATAGGAACTCCTGTTTTAAGCATGGGATTAGTGGTATTTCTGTTTCTAAGCTGTGCCTGTGTTGAGACCATAAATTCTTTAGGTACCACTGTAACTTTCTCATATGCAGTCTGGCATGTGGGACCAAGATTATGCATGATGCTATGAAGCCCAAGGCCTGCAGAACTTTTCTTGCTGTTAGTTTGTTCTGCTTTGTTAATGCCAAGAAGTAAAGAGGGAGCTCTTTTTGTTTTTCTGCAGTTAGGAATGCCATCTGTTTTACTGTGTCCAATTCCGCGTCAAGAAGGTTCTTGTCTGGGATGGTATCAGCCTTGACTTTTGTAAATTGACTGTGTATCCCAGGGCTTGAAGCAAGTAAATGACCCTTTGTAAATCTGTTGTCAGCTTGCTTTTGTTGTCCGCTTGTAACAGGCAGTCGTCCAGGTATGGATAAATTTGGATTCCCTGTACTCTGCAGTGAGCGATTACTGATGCCAGGCATTTTGTGAATACTCTGGGCGCAGTAGATAAGCCAAAGGGCAATGCTGAGAATTGATAATGCTCTGATCCTGCAAGAAATCTGAGGTATCTTCTGCAATTTGGTCGAATGGGGACGTGCAGGTATGCCTCCTTGAGATCTAGAGTTACCAGCCAACACTCCTTGCCCAGCATGGGAAGAAGTTGCTGTAGGGTCAGCATTTTGAATTTTGGGACGATGATGCATGTGTTTAAGATGGACAGGTCGAGAATAGGTCTCCAGTTTCTCTCTTTTCTTGGTACTAGGAAGAGTCTGGAGTAGAATCCTTTGCCCGGTTCTGTTATTGGTACTCTTTCCACAGCTCTCATCTTTATTAATTCCGCTATCTGGTGCAGGGCTTCTATTTTTTGATTTGGGGGCAGGTTTGGCATTCCTCTTTTTACTGGTAAAGTGTGGAAGTGGAATCGGTAGCCTTGGTCTATGGTTTGCAAAATCCACTTGTCTTTTGTGATATAGTGCCAATTTTTCGAGAATAAGGCTAACTTTCCGCCTAATGGTGCTGCTTTTTGCTCCCTGGTAGGCGGAGTCAGAGCCAAGTCACTGTGATTGTCCTGTTGCAGTGGCAGTGGTTGTGTCTGTGCCTCGGTTATTGCCTTGCCACTGTCGTCCTCTGTAGGCACCTCCTCTGGATTGATTTCTGCCCCTAGAGCGTCTGTTCCTGCCCCTTTGTGATCTTGTGGAGTCAGGAAAGGACCAATTTTTGGCAGGCCAGTTCCTGCTAAACCTTGGTGGCTGAACCTGTAGGAAATCTTTAACTGTTTGTACAGATTTTGCCTTCTCTTCCATTTTCTTCATTACCTGCTGGGCAGGTTCCCCAAATAGACTGGCCTTATCCATAGGAGCATCCAATAGCTTAGCTTTAACATGATCCGGTAAGACCTGTTCTTTCAACCATGCATGCCTTCTTATTACTGTGCCAGTCATGGCTTATCTAAATGAAGCCTCCAGTGCATCATAGCCACATTTTAAAGAATGGTTACTAACCTGTTGGATGTTATTCACCATTTCTAATACATATTTCTTATCTAAAGATTCATCAGAGGACAGCTTTTTAATTAACTGATCAAGCATAAACTCTTGGTATTGGATCATGAGAAACTAACAGTTTAAAGCTCTAGCTGAGAGAGTAGCAGAGGTGTAGACTTTTTCCCCCCATCTCTCTAAGGACCTGGATTCCCTTTCAGAGGGAATAGGGTTTTTTGCTGTGGTCAAGGCTACTGCCTTAGGCCCCTGGGATATAGTTTCGGGGTCTGCAAGTGGGGCCTTGTATAGGTGGTGATGAGTGTCTGGCACCCTGTAAAATCTATCTGGTTTGGCAGGGGCTGGAGGTAAAGAATCAGGTGCAGTGCAGACATCATTAAATGCATCGTCCACAACAGAAAGGACAGGAGGTATAGCTAAGGGCCTATGTTGTGGTAAGTGCAGGAAAGTTCTAAGCCTTTTTCTTGAATCTGAGAAATCTTTTCCCTGCCATTGGAATTGTTCTCTCATGGCATGTAAGGTTTCCCCACAGGAGAATTCCTCTGGTGGAGAGGCAGCTGGAATGGATTCTTCAGCATCTGAATCTTCATAATTGGAAAAAGGAGCCTCTGGCTGGTCTGTAATGTCTGAGTCATCCGCAGAATCATCAGAGGACACAGGCTCGGGGGGCTCTGCTCTAGGTCTCTTTTCTGGGGGCTGAGAGGCCCTGTCTGGGTGAGATTGGGATCCCCTAATTAAGGATATTAAATCTTCTGCCAGAGTAAGCATTTGTGAACTAGAAGTGGGCCTGAGTGAGGGTGATTTAACAGGCACTGATTTAGCTGATTTGGCTGCTTTAGCCCTGGCAAAGGCCTTAATAGACATGGCTGCAGGAGGCCTAGCAGCACCACGTGCTGGGGTAGAGATATCCAAAGGGATGGTGTCTGATAAATCAGTAGGAACCACAGTTGTAGGCAAAATTTCTGAGGCTGATTCAGGTAAGATAACAGGAGCCTCAGTAGTAGTCTTGGATTCGGCTGAAGATTGACCAGTTTTCTCGGTTTCGGCCGAAACGGAGACACTCGCGGCTTGCTTAACCGTGGTTTCGGCCGAAACCGCGGACCGCGAGTGTCGGTCTTTTTCTTTGCATTTTTTAACAATTTGGGTAGTCGGAGGATCCGACGGCATAATGTACGCAAAATCTGAGCCGAAAAACTGTTCAGCAAACTCCGACCGATGCCTAAGCGTTCGTCGGTTGAAGGAAGCACAGGCCGAACAGGCTGCTACGTCGTGGTCTGGGCCTAAGCAAGGCAAACAGTAAGAGTGGAAATCTTTATGAGGTATTTGTTTCCCACAAGTTAAACAGTTATTGACTTTCTGACATCGGCTGAGGCAAGAAAGAGTCCCCAACGGGGTACTTAGCTTTTTAGAAGTCTTCGAAGTAGTATTCGGTAGTAGTAATCTCTGGATCTGACCAACCGGCACTTGCGAACAGCTTCTGCTTCGGGCCACGGCAAGAAAGACTGAGGAAAATGGCGCCGGCTGATGCCTTTATACCAAGACCAGCAGAGATGACGCCGGGTGAAGTGCGACATCAGCGGCCGGACCCAGACTTTGGAATCCGGCCGACCGAAGGGCTGCCTGACGACAGGACAACCCATTTGTTATGACTGCAGATGCATCCATGAAGGACATCCCATTTGTCCTTCGTTATGAAGCGCCATTTTTGTGGAAATAGAGCCAGTTCTTCTCCCAAAGGTGCTGCCAGGGCAATTTTGCTTGGCAGGCGAAGAGGGAAGTCATTGTGTTTGTTTCCTGAAGGGTTGAGATCTTTTGTCTCCACCTCTGAGTTGTTGTATGCCATTGTCTAGGCCTGAAAGAACCTTGTGGCTGGCCTCTGCCCCTTGGGCGTCTGTACCTACCCCTTTGGGGTCTGTCTGATGCATGAAAGGACCATTTTTTTGATGGCCAGTTGCTGCTGAAACAAGGAGGTTTGTACCTGTAAAAAATCTTTAACTGTCTGCATAGATTTTGCCTTTTCTTCCATTTTCTTTAAAACTTCCTCTGCTTTGACACCAAACAACACATCTTTCTGCAATGGAGCATCCAATAACTTTGCTTTGACATGTTCTGGTAAGGCTTGCTCTTTTAGCCAAGCATGTCTACGTATTACAGATCCTGTGACGGCTGCTCTACATGAGGCTTCCAATGAATCAAAACCCCACTAAGGTATGCTTTCCCACCTGTTCTGCTGCATGCAGCAAATCCTGCATCTCTTTGAAATCAGGTTGATCTGTCTGAGGGATCATTTTCTGCTTTAACTGTGTAATCAAGTACTGCTGGTATTTTAGCATGTGGAATTGGCAGTTTAAGGCCCTTATGGCCAAAGTGGCAGACGTATACACTTTCTTCCCCCATCTTTCTAATGCTTTGGAATCTCTTTCAGAAGGTAGTGGATTCTTAGCAGTAGAGGCCTTAACCCCTTTGGGACCCTGGGAAATGGTTTCAGGGTCTGCAACAGGGCTTTTATATAGAAACTTATGAGAATCAGGAACTCTGTAGTATCTGGTTTAGCTGGTACAGGAGGTAAGGAATCTGGGTTTAGACTAGATTTGGTGTAAACATCATCCAAAATGTCTAAAACTGGAGGAATTGCAAGGAGTCTATGCTGTGGGAGAAGAAGAAACTCACGGAGTCTTTTCTTAGAGTCAGAGTAATCTTGGCCTTCCCAGTGGAAGTGTTCCTCATGGTGTGTAAAGTTTCCCCAAAAGAGTCGTCTTCGGGGGGGGGACAGAGGGAATGGACTCTTCAGCATCTGAGTCTTCATAAGGAGGGAAGGAATAATTCTGGTCCTCAGAGTTAGCTGAGGAAATGGATGCTTGGTCAGAGGAAGGATAATCTTCCTCCAGTCTAGGCCTTTTGTTAGGAGGGGGTTATGAACCCCTGATAAGGGTAATTAAATCCTCAGCCATCTTAAGCATCTGTTTTTTAGGCATAGGGGCCTGTGGGGGAGTCTGTGGAACCGGTTTCCTAACTTTTAAGGGGGGCTTTAAGTTTAGCATAAGACTTAATAGAGATAGTTGTCAGTTTCAAGACACCTTCAGAAACCGAAGGCCTGTCCAAAATCTCCAGATCACCGTCAGGGTTGGTGTCCGAGGGGTGAGATGGAACCGGCTCCTGAGGCCCAGCTGATTCGGTCTGGGAGGCCGTCAGAATTTCTAATTCAGCGGTTGTCAGGGGCTGCGTAGGCGCCTCGCTGAAAACCGGAGAACCGGCGGCAGGCCTTGCTGAGGCCTCGGTATCTGGTCTTGGCCTAGGTTACCTGTCCTTATCCTTGCGTTTTTTAATCATTGCTGATGTCGGTTGCTCCGACGACATGGTATAGTTAAATTTTCTGCCAAAATAATGTCGAGCGAAATCTGCCCGACGCTTGATTGCACGTTTGTTGAACCTAGCACATAAACGACAACCAGAGACGTCGTGGTCTGGGCCTAGGCAAGGAATACAATAAGAATGAAAATCCTTATGAGGTATTTGCTTCCCACAAGAAATGCAATTAACTTTGTCTGACATCGGTCTGAGGCAAGAAAAGTTTCCCCAACGGGGTACTTAGCTTTAGAGAAGACTTCGGGCTGAAATTCGATTCGAAAATCTCAGGAGCTAGCCGACCGGCACTTGCGAACTGCTTCTGCTTCGGGCACCGCGCGGCAAGAAAGACTGGAGAAAATGGCGTCGGCTACCTCTTTTATACCCCTGTCGCACTGACGTCAGGGAAGAAGCGACGACAACCGATGCCGGACCAGGACTTTGGGATTCGGCCGACTGCGGGACCGCCTGACGGCAGGATAACCAAGTGTGATGACTGCAGCAGTATAACACGATGAACATCCCACATCCACACAAAATAATATACATCTTCGAGACTTTGTTGCGTACCTTGGAGCTGTAAAAATTTTGAAACATGTGCGTCTTGACATATTTCCATTCAACTCCCTTTCTCACATCATCGAATTCCTATAAAAATGTTACATACCTAAAGCACTTTATAATTGCCATTCTTGTAACTGGGTCACCCCTAAACATCTGTTCCCAGAATTTCAAAGCTGGATAAATTCTCATCAAAAAATGAATACATTTCAACGGAGCCTACAGAGGCAGAATACATAAAATTATCAAGACCCTATACCAACACTATTTGAATAGGGAGAATCTCCTTCTTCCAATTCCCCATTTTGGTAATATGGGAACAGTTAACACAGCTAACTACCAATCAAATTGAACCCAAAACAATGCTTTCCTCTCCAGATATCTAGGGATTTTTCCCACAAAAAATGAAATTCATCTTCCCTACCTAAATGACTCGCCATTATACTTCAAATGGCAGATACTTGATCTGTGACAAGTTTAAGAACCATTTTATAAATTGCCATCTGGCTATAACTATCAAAATTCAGCAAATCAACCCCTCCCACATCTAAAGGAAAAGCAAAAAGCTCCCAAGAGATCATGGGTTTCCACACTCTCCACAGAAAAATAAAAAACACCTGCTTTAGAGAACTTCATTAGTACCCATTGGGAGCCCCTGTGAAACGCATAATCTAAATGTCAAAACAAACTATTTTAGAGCAGTCATCCTTTGTTGAAAATCAAATTTATGCAGTTCCATGAAGAAAAATATTTTCTAACCCTGGTGATAACAGTTTCACACATCAAAGCAACTGACTCTCCAAACATGAAGTACACTTTTCCAGATATTTGTGATGTAACCTTCTGTTTGGCATCTACTTTTCTTGAGTAAAAGCCAATACCAAAAGGCTCTGGCTAACCAAGTTTGTAGAGGACTGCAAGCTAGGAGCAGTTACTCAATTCCCAAATGATTTAGCCATCCTGCAGGAAGGTTTGCCCCAAATAACTGGTGCCAGAATCATAGATGAAACCAAATGCCAAAAAATGCGTTAACGTATCCTTTGGAAAGTCACCTATCCTAGGGAACTACCAAATTAACTATACGCCATAAGGGCTGACAGAGTGGTCTGGGATTTAGGAACTCATGTGGACAGTGACTTAACCTTTGACAAATGTGTCCATTATGGCAAGAAAGCCCTTCTCTAATTCACAGCTTATAAACAAAGGGATTGTGACTAGATCTGGGAATGTCATTGACCCCTTTACTCAGCCCTCTTTTCACCAGTCATTGAATATAATGCCCCCTTTGGCATGTTTCTTGCCATACACATGCAACAACTGGAATGCCCAGTGAGATACCTTACTAAAAGAATACAAGACTTAAACAACAAGTCCTGCATGGACCAACTCAAAGCCCTGTCACCAGAGCTGTATGCAACACTAGGCGACCTAAACAGTTGCCTAGGTCCCACTGGCTGGGGACTGCCACAAAAAACTTGCATTTGCTCTTTAAGAACATAAGCACACAGGCTGTGTCCTTAGACTCTGTACGTGCATCTTTAATATGACACATGCATACAAACTGAAACAGAGCGAAAGACTTAAACATGGATACTGTTCCGAATGAATGGATAATTCCTGAAACAGGTTAATGGAGAACGTACAATTGTGTGCACTTAACATAAATGTAGATGTTCGAGTGTATTCACTGTTGCAGTCATTACATTTGGGTAATCTGCTGGCAGGTTGCCCTCAGTCGGCCTAATAACAAAGTCTTGGGCCCTGCGTCGGTTGCTGTCCCTTCTTTCATGACGTCAGGTCGTCAGGGGTATAAAACATGCAGCAGACGCCATTACATCAGTTTTTCTTGCCCCAGACGTCAGATGCCCTCAAATGGGGAGCAAAATATATAAATAATTTTAAAATAAAAATAAATATACCTCCAAACAAAACCAAATACACCAAAAAGGCGTTTAAGTGTAGGAAAATAAAGGAGATACATAGTAAGAGAAAAAAAGTACAGTTGTGTACACTTACCATAAATGTAGATGTTCGAGTATATTCACTGTTGCAGTCATTACATTTGGGTAATCTGCTGACAGGCTACCCTCAGTCAGACTGAATATCTAAGCCCTGGGTCCTGCGTCGGTTGCTGTCTCTTCTTCCATGATGTCAGGTCATCAGGGGTATAAAACATGCAGCAGATGCCATTTTATTCAGTTTTTCTTGCCCCAGATGTCAGGTGCCCCACAACGGTACTATGTTCTTCGTGTTTCACTGTTGCAGTCATTACATTTGGGTAGATTCCCAAAACTAAGGTTGGGAGGATGGATTTATACAGTATTAGGACCGGCTATAAGACCCTGCAAAACAGCAGTGGGAAAGCTATCCCTGGATTTAGAGAAAATTGCTAAGTGGTAGTGCTTGGTGAAAGTATGAACTGAACTTCAGGTAGCAGCTTCCAGAATATCCCTGGTAGGAACATCTCTGAAAAAGGCTGTAGAAGTAGATGCAGCCCTGGTGGAATGGGATCTGATCCCCTGGGGGATGTGTTTTCCATGGTGCTTATAGCAGAAATGAATGCAATGGCTTATCTATTTGGAAATGGTTTGCTTTGAAAGAGCCTTTCCCTCTGCCCCTGCAGCAAATGCTACTAGCAGTTGTTCAGATTTTCTTCGAGATTTAGTCCTGTCCAAGTAAAATCTAAGCTGTCTGTGTACATCCAATGAATACAGAATCCGCTCCCCTTTGTTCTGTGGATTGGGAAAGAAAGTTGGCAAATGAATGGACTGATTAAGAGCCACACTGGGATACCACCTTGGGCATGAAGGATGGGTTGGTCCTGAGTGACACCCTGTCCGCATGAAGGATGATGAAAGGTTCAACTGCCATAAGGGCCTGTAATTCAGAAATCCTTCTAGCCGAAGTGATCGCTAAAAGGACGGCTGTTTTCCAGGAAAGAAATTTTAAGTCTGAAGTAGCAGCTGGCTCGAAAGGAGGTAGAGTGAGTTTTTCCAATACAAAGTTAAGGTCCCAGGCAGGGGTTGGAGCTCTCCTGGGTGGCCTTCAAGTTTTTGGCCCCTCTGAGATACTGTTTTAACAGACGATGAGAGAAGAGGGGGGGGGGGTGTTCTGTGTTGTAATGAGCTGAAATGGCTGAGGCATGGATTTTTATGGAAGAAAAAGGTAGGCCCTTGTGAAGCATCTCAATTAAGTATTGCAAAATCTGAGGTAAACTGGACACTGCTGTGGTCATCCCTTGAGACTGATTCCAGGCACAGAATCTTTTCCATTTGTCAGCATAAGTTTTCTGGTACTAGGTCTTCTCGCCTCCAAAATTACATCCATCACAGGTTTGCTAAGGGATGCCAAGGAAGAACTTAGGTGATTAGCCAAGCTGCAATATTCAATGTTTGGAGCTGAGTATGCAGAAATTGGTTGTTCTGCTGAGACAGTAAGAAAGGTGTCTGAGGCAGGTGTCGAGGAGAAAGTTGTGACAGACTGCGTAGAAGTGGGTACCAGTGTTGGCGAGGCCAGTCTGGTGCAAGCAAAATCATCTTTGGTTTGTCCTGTTCGACTTTTAGTAGAACTTTGGAGAGCAAAGGCAGAGGGGGAAAAACATAGACTGATAGGTTTTCCCAGCTGAAGGACAGAGCATCCACTTTCCAGGCTTTTTTGTGAGGAGTTCTTGTGCAAAATTTGACCAACTGGTAGTTCTGGGGTGAGGCAAAGAGATCTATGTCTGGACTCTCCCATTTGCGTGTCAACATGTTGAAAATCCGTGGTTCCAATTTCCATTCATGTGGGTCCATGAGATTTCTGCTTAGATCATCTGCCAAAATATTCAGCTTTCCTGGCAGGAATTGGGCTTGTAGCTATACTTGATAGCTCAAGGCAGTGTTCCACAATGCCAGGGCTTGTCTGCAGAGAGGGTAGGAATGTGTACCCCCCCCCCCTGCTTGTTTATGTACCACATAACTGTGGTGTTGTCTGTCTTGACAATTAGTTGCCCTGGATGAAGGTAGTCCTTGAAGGCTGTCAGTGCTTTCTGTACAGCTAGCATTTCTTTGTGATTGATATGAAGATGCATTTGATTCAAGCTCCATTTGCCCTGAATGAACTTCCTTGCCAGATGAGCCCCCCATGCATAGTGTGATGCATCTGCAGTTAGGGTTTGGGCGGCAGGGGGTGGTGTGAATGGCAGTCCCTTGTTTTTGTGGCAGGCCTCTTCCCACCAAAGGAACTCTAGCTGCAGGCAAGGTATGATAGGAATCATTACTTCCAGGCTGTGAGAATGCTGACTCCATAAACTTCCTCAAATGCAGTCTTGCGTATGGAATTAGAAGAATGCAGAAGGCCATGAACCCCAAAGGCTTGCAGGCAGTGTTTTTGTGGCCACTTGCATGAAGTAAGTCACCAAATTGAATTTGCTTTTCTGGCGTAAGGTAAGACATCTGGGCAGTTGTATTCAAGCTTGCACCCAGAAATGTTATTTTTTGAGAGGGCACTAGTTTTGATTTCTTTTCGTTTATAGTGTACCCTAGACAAGTTAGAACCCTTTTTACAAACGCCAGATTTTTAGAAGAATGGCCTTGTTTTCTGCCTGAATTAGACAATCGTCCAGGTATGGATATATTTGAATATTTCGTTGCCTGCAAAATGCAATTACTAGAGCCAGACACTTTGTAAAGACCCTGGGCACAGTAGACAAGCCAAAGGGCAATGCAGAGAACTGATAATGTAAAAAGCCTGCTTTGAAGCGGAGGTATCTTCTGCAAGATTCCCTGATTGGGATATGCAGTTATGCCTCTTTTAGATCTAGAGTTGCCAACCAGGCATTGTTGCCTAGCATAGGAAGTAACTGAAGAGTCAGCATCTTGAATTTTGGAATGTCCAGGAAAGTGTTTAGAGTAGACAAGTCCAGAATTAGATGCCATGATTTGTCTTTTCTGGGTACCAGGAAAAGTCTGGAATAGAAACCTTGCCTCTTTTCTTCTTATGGTACTAGTTGAATAGCCCCCATGTTTAAGAGGGAAATTACTTGTTTCTGAGCCTCTGCCCACTGACTTGGGGGCAGGTCTGGCCATCCGCTTGGAGTTGGCAATGTGTGGAAATGAAATCTGTATCCCTGGGACACTATATTTAAAACCCATTTGTCCTGGGTTATAAGTTGCCAGTTTTTTGTATGAAGTGCCAGTTTCCCCCCCAAAGGGGCAGCTAAAAGTTAAGTGCTTGGTAATTCTAAAGGTAAGTCATTGAGACTGTTTACCATAGGGAGATGTCTTGTTACTTCCAGACTTGGAAGAGGAGGCACCCCACTGCTTAGTTCTGAAAGTCCCTTGGGACTGAAACTTGGTGCTTTTGGCATGTCTGGGTCTGGCTTGAGTGGCTCTGGAAGGAACTGGAAAGGACCAGTTCTTAGTAGGCCAGTGCCTACTAAATCTTGGAGGTTGTACTTGTAAGAAATCTTTCACAGTCTGCATAGATTTAGCCTCATCTTCCATCTTTTTTAGAACTTCTTCAGCCTTATTGGCAAAGAGACTGTCGCTGCAAAGGAGCATCCAACAATTTTGCTTTAACATGATCAGGCAGAGACTGCTACTTAAGCCAAGCATGCCTTCTAAGCACAGACCCATTAACAGCAGCCCTGCAAGAGGTCTCCAAAGAATCAAAACCAATTGCAAAGTATGTTTTCCAACTTGTTCAGCTGAATGCAATAAATCCTGTAAATCTATTTTCCACACAGTCAGAAATCATCATTTTCTGTTTAAGCAGTCCCATGATATGCTGCTGATATTTTAGCATATGGAATTGACAGTTTAAAGCCCTGATTCCCAAGGTTGCAGAAGTATAAACCTTACCCCCCACCTATCCAGCACCCTGGAATCTCTATCAGAAGGGGTAGGATTTTTAGCAGTAGAAGCCTTAATGCCTTTGGGGCCTTGAGAAATGGTTTCAGGATCTGCAACAGGATTATTGAAAAGGAATTTGTGGGAGTCAGGAACCCTGTAGTATCTGTCTGGCTTATAAGGAGCCAGAGGCAGAGAATAAGGAGCCATACCAGATTCTGAAAACACATCAACAATGTCTAGTACAGGAGGTATAGCCAAAGGCCTATGCTGAAGAAGAATAAAAATCCCTAAGCCTCTTTTTGGATTCAGAAAAATACTGACTTTCCCCGTGGAAATGTTCCATTCAGGTATGTAAAGTTTCCCCCAAAAGAAAAATCCTCAGGGGCAAAAGCAGAAAGAATGGAATCCTCTGCATCAGAGTCCTCATAAGTAGGTATAGGCAAATCCTGTTCATCTGAAGAGTCAGAAGAAATAGAATCCTGTTCAGAAGATTCATAGTCAGGTTCAGCCCTAGGCCTCTTTGAAGGTGGGGGTTGGCTACCCCTGATCAAAGTAATTAAATCTTCAGTCATTTTGATCATTTGATTTTTAGGCATAGAGGCCTGCACATGTGGCCTAGGCATCATTTTTTTTAGACATAGAATGAGACTTTGGCCTTAATATTGAAGATGGCGTCTGTTTAATATACAAATCTGTAGGCCTGAATACGCCCTCAGAAGCCGGTGCCTGCACAGCGGCTCCGGACCCATCCAAGGTAGAGACATCTGTGGGTTCCATAACTGAAGCATCTCGCGGCATACTGGACTCTGAATGGGTCTCAGTAGAGGCTTGCGAATCAGAAGCAGCGGATATCAGGGGCTGCAAAAGTGCCTCACTGAGTACCGGCGAACTGATGACTGGCTTAGGAGAAGCGTCGTCGGCAGTTTTGGACCTCAACAGCCTCTGTCTTTTTCTTTGCGTTTTTTGGGTATTCTGGTAGTCGGATTGCAAACAGACGTCATTTCTGGATAATTAAACCGTGATCCAAAATATTTAGAAGCAAAAATGTACTGACGACAGATAGTGTGTTGATAAAATAAAGCACAAAACCGACATCAAGGTATGTCGTGGTCAGGGCCTAGGCAAGGAATACAGTACAAGTGAAAATCCTTATGAGGTATTTGCTTCCCACAAGTAATAAAATTATTAACTTTTACTGACATCGGTAAGGAGCAAGAAAAAATTTCCCCAATGGGGTACTTAGCTTTTTAGTTGAAGACTTCGGTTCTGAAACTCGAAAACGATAAATTCAGGAGTCGGCCGACCGGCACATGCGAACTGCTTCTGCTTCGGGCACCGCGCGGCAAGAAAGACTGATGTAATGGCATCGGCTGCATGTTTTATACCCCTGACGACCTGACGTCATGGAAGAAGGAACAGCAACCGACGCAGGACCCAAGACTTTGTTAATCAGGCCGACTGAGGGCAACCTGCCAGCAGATTACCCAAATATGACTGCAACAGTGAAACACAAAGAACATCTGTGTGTGCATTTCTGTGCATGTGTGTAAAATGCACAAGTCAGGAAATGCAGGCTGGCCAATTTATTCAGGGTTCAGGCTCAAACCCTGTACCTCTTCACTAAAGGACCCTAAACCCTGAATCCTATATATCAACTGCCAAACTGTCATCAGCAAGGAATGTTCAGCTTCTGTGCATTTTCAAGGAATGCTGAATTTCAAGGCAAAAAAAGTTTACTGTTGCTCACACTAAACCTGTTTTCAAAGTGCAACTGTTTTGTTAAGCAAATACCCATCATCAATGTTTGTGCTATAAATTTTAAAAGCGGTGTTAGTAGCACAACAGGTAGCATACTTGCCTTTGGTGCAGAAGGTTGTGGTTTATACTTCCACACAATGCACATAGAGTGCTGATACTGCAGTGCCTTCTTCAAGAGCAGATGGGGGTGCTGCACTCAAGTGTATCCTCCATTGGATGATATGCCCAATAACTATGAGCCTGTTGCTAGTTTTGACAGCCATTCTCTATTGTATCACCAGTTACTTTTTTTTTTATACAAGTGTAACATGGGCAGTTTATTCTTCAAGGGCAATAGGCACCAAATTTGAACATGAAGCAGTGTAAAGCTGTTTGCCAGCAGCAACCTCTTCATTAGATAAAGATCTCTTTAATGTGGAATTACTCGGATGATTTAACTCTGTAGAGACTGTGTAGAGTGATGGATATAGGGCTGTAAAGACTGAAGATTGATTGGCCTTTTATGGGTGACATGTTCTGTAAGGATAGTTTTGCTCTTACTGGTTCATATGTTTTGATTCATTGCTTACTGGAAAAATGTTCAAACCTACAAACTTATAACACACCTTAACCAGTGGTGCTGTATTATACAAGGAATATAATTTAATACAATCAGGATAGTGCATCAAACAAAATGTGCATGTATGCGTAATCCAAAAAATGTGTGCATGGGGCCTGTGGTGTGAAAACAGCCCAAAAATAAATAATCTGCCAATGGCCAGATGCATTTCATGTAAATGTGGGTTTCAATGCCACTTCAATGGATACGAGTTTCAAGGACAGAGAAGCTTACTGTTCATGCTAAGTCTGCTCTCATTGGGAGGCTGTACTGCTTTGTTTAGCAAATGGCTAACAGTGTTTGTGCTATAAAATTTGAAATAAAAGTTTAACATCTCTAATCATTGTAGAAGAAAAAGTAAAATAGTATGCACACACAGGTTTGAACAGTGTTTATGGTAGCTATGGAGAAATAGCCAAGTAAAGGGCTAATGGACTGGCCATGGGGGCGGGTTTCCATTAACTTGTCTAGGGCCCCAACTGACCATGATCCAAGCTCTGCCCATCACTATACTTGGTACCCTACAGACTAAGAGGTGACCTGTGTCTGGCATACAAGGCATCATCTGACAACGGATTTACTGCACATCAGCAGGACAAAAGGCATTACAAATATCCATTCTAGAAATCTCCTCTTCTGCAGCATCAATGGAATAGATTGGAGGAACGAGTATATCTTTAGAGGATACGACTACTCTGGAAAGGACTCCCCAGCCACAGAAAGTTTATACCGCCCATACTCAAGCACAAGTTGTATTTATGGATGGAAAACAACATTTACCCCAGGACTGTCCCGCTGTACTACTAATGGGCACAGGTAGGTCCTAAATGCTTTATCTCATGCATGGGTAGCCTCAATTATCCATGGTCCGAGCCCAGCTATTCTCACTAGGGATAGTATACAACTGTCGACCATGGGATGCACAGGTTAAGTAAAACAGAAAGACAAATTGGCTAGGTTTAAACGGTCTACAAGGCCATCTAGCCTAGTACTTGCCTATTAACCTAAATAAGTATCTATTTAGTGGTGTCCAAGAATGGAAACCTCTGACAATTCGGTTGAAGGGGAGTAATCATTCATTCTGCTTGTGTTAAACCTTGTATCCAGAGGCAGCCCTAAAAACTGAAATTTCTTTAAAATCTCTTTGTAGGTCCTACCTTTGAGTCACCTAAATGTAACATTAAGTCATCTCTGTATAAAGGTAAGCAGACATGTGATATACAATCAAATATCCTGGTGCTAAACTGGCCCTCAATCAAACTGCCAGGGGGTCCTAAATGCAATGCAAGTATGGAGAAAATAGGGTAACCTCTACCCAGCACCTCTGTACAGTTCCATCTCTGAAGACAGAGACAAACCTAATTTAATTCTGATCTCAGAGTGTAAACACATACATTGTATTACATTCAAAGAGCCTCCCAGGAAGCCCACTGCTTCCAAACTGGCAAGTAAGACTCTCCAGTTGACCCTATCAAATACTTTCAGCACACAGGTTAGCATAATGAAGTGAATTTTCATGAGCACAGGCATTAGAAGAGACAGTTACTAAATTATAAAGCACAGCATGGCCAGCTATAAAACCAGTCTGTTCCAGATGAATGAAAAATGGAAGGAGAGAACCAAGTCTGTATGCTAATATAAACAATTTTTAACAGGTTCAAAAATGAGAGCGGGCAATATGAACCCACTATCAAAGGCATACTTCCCACATTTAAACACAGTTACTGTAGTCCCAGCATCCACAAACTTGCACACTGTTTCCACACATTGGCAAACTAGATCCTATCTTAGCAATCCCCCCTCCATTCTTCCTCACCTCTAAAAGCAACTCATCCGCCTCCAGTGTTTTATCTTTAGCACCCCATTATCGACTTGCTTCACTTCTTCCACAGTAAAAGAGCACATCAGCCGAGCATTCTGCTCAAACCTCAGCATAAGCACAACTATCCTCAACAAATACTGAATGACTATTTTTTCATAATCGCTAGGGCAGCACTTTCTGAATAATGAGGCCTAAACTGACAAAGCTGAGAAAAAAACTTTCCAGGGGACAAAACCACTTTACCAGTCGGAGTCCTTAAACTATTAAAGATGTCAAAGCTGCTGTACCTTAACTGCCAAAAATGTTAGGCTTGACAGAGAGAACTTTGAAGACCTCACCCTAAAATCCCCTTTGACAAACTCGACATTTATCCAACCTAGCCCTTTCCCTCCATCATTCTTTCAGTAGTCTCCAGTTTATTACTTTATCTAGAGCTTCTTGAAGGTCCAACATGAATTACTGATCTTTTCTTTCTCTGTTTCTTAGCAAATGTTCAAACTCAAAGACACTAAATGTTAACTTTCCTTTTTAAATAATCACATTGTTTAATAAATAAATGATCCCACCCTTAAAATAAATCTAGATTAACATCTCATTACTTCCTTCTCAAATTCCTCACCTTTACATAGAAAAAAATAGTCCCCTCAGAGTTTCAGTACTGTTCTTATCCAGCTGCCAAGTGGCCACCTATGGGGCATGATCTGAAAATCCTATGGGAAAGTAGTTATGTTCTTAACATAAAAACACAGCCCTTTGCAAACAAAACTGTTACTTCTCAATATAAAAGATTTAAATTTTGGTGAACACCAAGTGACTTCACCACCTGTACAGTTCAACCACATATACAGATAAATCATACTCATGGTAGAAAAATTCTCAAACCTCTGCAATGCTAAGGCCTGAATGCCCTTTACCTACCTCCATAACTGTACTTCAATCTCCAGTCCAAAATGATAACCTTTCCTGTAAATGTACCAGCTCTTTTAAATATTCATCTGCTTCAACATCTGGTTTGTGTGTGTGTGTGTGTGTGTGTGTGTGTGTGTGTGTGTGTGTGTGTGTGTGGGGGGGATAAATAAGAATTAACTAAGGACCTTCATCAAACCCTCTATTACAACAATTCTGCCCAACTCATTTTGAAGTACTTCTGTTAAAAACAGTGGAACAATGGAAGGATGTTCTTAATCGGAGCTGCCATCCCTCTCCTATCACCCCAGTGGAAAGCAATACTGGCATACCATAGTAGTATCCATATCTCAGAAGCTCATCGGCATTTCTTTTAAGAGAAGTACATCAAGACTTAAATTCTTATCATGAAAGATGTCACCCCCTTTTAATTTAGATGTGTGATTATGTCCACATTTTATGACAACACCCCAAGCACAAAAGGGATACCCAGAAGCAACACACCATGCATGAGGTCAAATCCAAGGCAAGAGTGTTCCCTCTTTACTCCCCAGGAAAACAAAGCAGTACTCTGCCACAAAGCCACTGTACTGTCCCATTATGTCTTTCTAAAGACCTATGGGGTTTGCGAGAAAGCACTTGACATGAACAATTTAAATAAGAATCAAACAAGAACATACCATAAGCAAACAGTAAAATATTAAGTACTGCACATTCCATACAAAGCTCTCAAGGATGCACTATGCCTCTACTCAGAAAAGGAATAGATGTACCATCTGAACCATAATGAAAGCGATTACAGGAAAAGGAATAAAAACATCATAACAACCATTAAAAAGACATTTCCATCACCCTCTCCTCCCAGTAGAGAAGAAACTTCAATACTATTGTTCTTTTTTAATAGTAGTATATTGTCAGAGTGGCGTTCGAAAGACATGTGTGAATGGGTGTGCCTTCGTTGAAGGTTGGGCATCGAACTGGCATCTTGGCACCGTAAAAATCTACTGCCAATCATTAGCGGACCGGAGTTCCGCTGTGGCGACCCTACATGGGAAAAGCCGAAAGACGAACATTGTCATTTCTTTATAAATACTTCTATACTTGTACTATGCAGCAATCAATTCTAATGTTATTTGGCCAAGTGTACCCACTAGATGACATTTTGTTAGTTTCCCCCCAGAGCCACTAAATCATCCATCCACTTTTCTAAAAAAAAATTGTTTACCAAAGTAGACCCACCTAATAGCATACGCAGTATTACTTTAATCTCTACAACTTATAAGATGGTACATTCAGTTCTCTAACAAAAACATCACGTTAAAATGTTTCATTCAATAACAACTGACGAATGCTTCAATTAATATCACACTTTCAGACCACGATGCGAAAGACCAGTATCACAAGTCCAGTTGTATACACTTACCATAAATATAGATGTTCGAGTGTATTCACTTGTTGCAGTCATTACATTTGGGCAATCCTGCTGGCAGGTTGCCCTCAGTTGGCCTGAATTCCAAAGTCTTGGGTACTGCGTCGGCTGCTGTCGCCCCTTCCCTGACGTCAGGTCGTCAAGGGTATAAAAGAAGGAGCTGACGCCGTTTTCTTCAGTTTTTCTTGCCCCAGATGTCAGGTGCCCCAAAAAAGGGTAGCCAAAATTTATATATATAAAGTTACATGCACCAATATAAGCTTTATCTTCATCTACAAGCAAATACACCACACATAGGTTGTATAAATCAGAGAAGGAAAGATAAGTTCCAGTAGAAAAAAGGGGGATGGCGGGTGAGTAACCTGGACTGCAACAGTGAATACACTCGAATATCTACATTTATGTTAAGTGTACACAACTGTATTATGTTAGTCTTTCACTGTTGCGGTCATTACATTTGGGTACAGTCCCAAAACTATGGTTGGGAGGCTGGAGCTAAACAGTATTAGGAGCAGCTATGAGGCCCTGCAGAACTGCAGTGGCAAAGCCTGCCCTGGATTTAGAGTAAAGTGGCAGATGTTAGTGCTTTGTAAAGGTGTGCACTGAACTCCAAGTGGCAGCCTCTAAAATGTCTTTGGTTGGTACTCCACTGAGAAAGGCTGCTGAAGTGGCTGCAGCTCTGGCTGAATGTGGCCTAATGCCCTTAGGCACTGGCTTGCCATGTTGATAATAGCAGAAATGAATGCAGTGGCCTATCCATTTTGAAATTGAGATAGCCTTTCCTTGTGATCCTGCAGCATATGCCACTAGTAACTGCTCTGTCCTCCTGAAAGCTTTGGTTCTGTCCAAGTAGAATCGAAGCTGTGTACATCCAAGGAATGCAGAATTCTCTCCCCCTTGTTCTGTGGATTTGGATAAAAAGTTGGCAGATGAATGGTTTGGTTAAGAGCCACACTGGACACCACTTTAGGCATAAATGTCAGGTTTGTCCTCTGAGAAACCCTGACTGGATAAAACATGATAAAAGATTCCACAGCCATGAGTGCCTGTAGCTCTGAAACTTGTCTTGCAGAAGTTATTGCTAGGAGCAGAGCTGTTTTCCAAGATAAAAAGTTTATATCAGCAGTAGCAGCTGGCTCAAAAGGAGGCAAGGTGAGTTTTTCCAAGACACAGTTGAGGTCCCATGCAGGTATTGGTGATCTCCTTGTAGGCCTTACATTTTTGGATCCTCTGAGGTACTGCTTTAATAAAGGATGAGAAAAGATTAGTGGCTCTGTTTTCTAATGAGCCAAAATGGCAGAGGCATGAATTTTAATTGATGAAAAAGATAGGCCTTTGTCCAGCATCTCACTTAAGTATTGCAAAATCTGAGGAATATTTGGTACAGCTGTATCAGTTCCTTGTGCCTGGTTCCAAGCACAGAATCTCTTCCATTTTACGGCATAAGATTTTCTAGTACTAGGCCTTCTGGCTTCCAAAATGACATCCATCACAGCTTTACTGAGAGGTGTGTTTTTTGTATGATTACATTATCCACCATGCTGCCAGGTTTAAAGTTCTGAGTTAGCCGTGCAAGATCGGATTGTTTTGCTGGGACAGTAGATGGGGTATTTGAGGTAAGGTCCAAGCTGGGCATTGAGACAAATTCCTTAGGATTGGATACCAGTACTGGTGGGGCCAGTCTGGGGCAATCAGTATCATCTTTGGCTTCTCCAGTCTGACCTTTAGGAGTACCTTGGGGAAGAGTGGCAGTGGAGGAAAGGCATATACTGGTAGGTTTTTCCAGCTGAAAGATAGGGCATCCATTTTCCATACTTGTCTGTGATAAGTCCTTGTGCGGAATCTTTTTAGTTGGTAGTTGTGAGGGGAGGCAAATAGATCTATGTCCAGGCATCCCCATTTCCTTGTTATCATGCTGAAGACTTGTGGATCCAGCTGCCACTCATGGCGATCCATGAGGTTTCTACTTTGTTTGCCAGAGTATTTTCCTTTCCTGGCAGGAATTGTGCTTGCAGATGTACTTGGTAAGTCAAAGCTGTATCCCACAAGGTCACCGTTAGTCTGCAAAGGGGGTAAAGAATGTGTGCCCCCCCATGCTTGTTTATATATCACATGACCGTGGTGTTGGCTGTCTTTATCAGTAGTTGTCCCGGATGAAGTAGGTCCTTGAAGGCTGTCAGGGCATTTTGAACAGCTAGCATCTCTTTTTGATTGATATGTAGATGCATTTGGTTTGATGACCATGTGCCCTGAATGCATCTTCCTGCCATGTGGGCCCCCCAGGCATAATCTGATGCATCCGTTGTTAGTGTCTGCCTGACTAGGGGTAATGTGAATGGCTGTCCCTTGTTCTGGTGAAAGGCCTTCGCCCACCATTGAAACTCCTGCTGCAGGCAGGGAATGAGAGTAATCATTGCCTCCAGGCTGTGGCAATGTTGAGTCCAAACAATTTTTAGGTACCACTGAAGTTTCCTCATATGCAATCTTGCATATGGAATTAGTAGAATGCAGGATGCCATGAAGCCCAAAGCCTGCAGAATTTTTCTTGCAGATAACTGGGCCTTGTTGCTAACATCTAGAAATAGGTAGTCAGTTGCCTTTGTTTGTCTGGCGTGAGATAAGCCATCTGGGCAGTTGTATTTAATCTTGCACCCAGGAATATTATCTCTTGAGAGGGTACTAGTTTTGATTTCTTTTCGTTGACTGTGTACCCTAGGCATGTTAGACGTCTTTTCACAAACGCCAGATGTTGTAGAAGAATGTCCTTGTTCTCTGCTTGAATTAGACAGTTGTCCAAGTAAGGATATATTTGTATTCCTCTTTGTCTGCAGAATGCAATTACTGGTGCCAGGCACTTTGTAAAGACCCTGGGCGCAGTAGATAAGCCAAAGGGCAGTGCAGAGAATTGGTAATGCACTGAGCCAGCCTTGAATCTGATGCATCTTCTGCATGATTGTCTGACTGGGACATGCAGGTATGCCTTTTAGGTCTAAAGTCACAAGCCAAGCATTCTTGCCCAGCATGGGCAGAAGCTGCTGCAAAGTTAACATTTTGAATTTTGGTATATCCAGGAATGTGTTCAGAATAGACAGGTTCAGTATTGGTCTCCAGACCTTGTCCTTTCTGGGTACCAAGAACAGTCTTGAGTAAAATCCTTGTCCCTGCTCTTGCTCCATTACTTGTTGAATGGCCCCCATGTCCATGAGGGATGAGACTTGTTTTTGTGCCTCTGCCCATTGATTTTTTGGCAAATCTGGAAAGCCGTTTGCCTTTGGCAGCGTATGGAAATGGAACCTGTAGCCCTGTGACACTGTTTAGAACCCACTTGTCCTGGGTTATAATGTGCCAATTTTGAGAAAAAAGTGCTAATTTTCCCCCTAAGTGTGCTGCCAGGAGATAAGTGCTTGGTGCAGGCAGGGGGAAGTCATTGGGACTGTTTCCTGTAAGGTTGTGATTTCTCTTCTCCAACTTTGGAGGTAGAAGCACCCCATTGCTTTGACCTGTATGAACCTTGCGCCTGGGATCTGCCTCTAGGGCGTCTTGATCTGCCACTTTGAGGCCCGTCTGACACAGGAAAGGTCCAATTCTTTGTAGGCCAGTCTCTACTAAACCTAGGGGGCTGTACTTGTAAAAAAATCTTTGACAGCTTGCATAGATTTAGCTTTGTCCTCCATTTTCTTTAACACCTCTTCTGCCTTAACACCAAACCAAGTATCATGCTGTAAAGGTGCATCTAATAATTTAACTTTAATGATCAGGCAGGTTTTGTTCCTTTAACCAAGCATGCCTCCTAATTACAGAACCCGTAACTGCGGCCCTGCAAGAGGCCTCCAAAAAATCAAAACCACATTGCAAACTATGCTTTCCAACTTGTTCAGCTGCATGCAATAAATCCTGCATTTCCTTGTTTTCTGCACATTCACAGTTTAATAATATTTTCTGTTTAAGCAATGCCATGACATGTTGCTGATATTTGAGCATCTGAAAATGACAGTTTAAGACCCTTATAGCCAAGGTAGCAGATGTGTAAACCTTTTTTCCCCATCTATCCAGTGCCCTAGAATCTCTGTCAGTGGGGGTAGGGTTTTTTTGCAGCAGAAGCCTTAACTCCTTTGGGACCTTGTGAAATGGTCTCTGGGTCTGCAGCAGGGTTTTTTAAAAAGGAATTTATGAGAGTCAGGAAGCCTGAAACATCTATCAGGCTTAACAGGAGCTGGAGGTAAGGAGTCAGGGGTAAGACTAGACTCTGAAAACACATCTACAATGTCTAACACAGGTGGAATGGCTAGAGGCCTGTGTTGAGGAAGTAAAAGGAAATCTCTGAGCCTCTTTTTAGATTCTGAAAAATCTTGGCTCTCCCAATGGAAATGCTCCCTCATGGTATGCAAGGTTTCCCCAAAAGAATAGTCCTCTGGAGGATAAGCTGAAGGTATAGATTCTTCAGCATCAGAATCCTCATAGAGGGGAAGAGAATATTCCTGATCGGAAGAGAAATCAGAAGAAATAGAAACCTAATCTGAAGATTCATAGTCCGTCTCTTGCATAGGCCTCTTATCAGGAGGGGGAAGGGAAACCCTGATCAAGGTAATCAAGTCTTCGGCCATTTTGAGCATCTGTTTTTTTGGGCATAGAGGCCTGTCCACATGGCTCAAGTTTGTTTCTTTGCTTTAGAAGGTGCTATAGTCTTTGCCTTTGAAGCTGAAGTCGGTTTAATGTAAAGATGTTTAGGTCTGAATACACCCTCAGAAGCCGGTGTCTGCTCAGCGGCTCCGGACCCGTCTGAGGGAATAGTATCAGAGGCTCCAATACCTTGAGTTTTCAGAGGCATGGCCAACTCCACGTGGGAGTCGGTAGAGGGCGTCAGGGGCTGGGAAAGTGCCTCACTGAGAACCGGCGACTGGCTTAGGAGAAGCTTCGTCATCGGTTTTGGACCTCGGTTGTTTATCTCTCTCCTTTTCTTTGCGTTTTTTGTGAACTCCGGTAGTCGAATGGCTATTTGACAACATTTCTGGATAATTAAACCAGCGTCCAAAATAGTTTAAAGCAAAATCATACCGACGCTTAATAGCGCGTTGGTTAAATCTAGCACAAAACCTACAACCAGAAACGTTGTGATCAGGGCCTAGGCAAGGAATACAGTAAGAATGAAGGTCCTTATGAGGTATTTGCTTTACACAAGAAATACAATTATTTTCTTTTTCAGTCTGGAGCAAGAAAAAAGTTCCCCCAATGGGGTACTTCACTTTATTGAAGACTTTGGATCTGAAATTCGAACACGAAAATCTCAGGAGTTGGCCGACCGGCACTTGCGAACTGCTTCGGGCACCGTGTGGCAAGAAAGACTGAAGGAAATGGCATCGGCTGCTTCTTTTACACCCCTGACGACAGGGAAGGGGCGACAGCAGCCGATGCTGGACCCAAGACATTGGAATTCAGGCTGACTGAGAGCAACCTGCCAGCAGGATTACCCAAATGTAATGACTGCAACAGTGAAACACGAAGAACATCTGCTATACAGAAAGAAATCAAACAAGGCTTTTTATGGTTTCAGAGTCAATTTGAACTTCAATCTGAAATATCAATGCAGCCCTACGAAGAAAAGATTGATCCGTATTCCTTTAGTCAAAGTTCAAGAAAGGAAAGGAAAAAAAAATATTAAAGGATGAAGAACTGCCTTTCTTCCTACCTCTGCAGATGCTTGTCTTTGACTTGTAATCCTCTTCTTAGATAATGGAAAAGGCTCTAGTGACCCCAGCTCATTAAGGCCTGAAGAGACACCACCACTGAACTGCCTGAAGAGACACCACCACTGAACTGCTGGAAGTCCCCACAGACATCTGAAGAACCTCAGTGTCTCCATTAGAATCTCCCACCCAATTAAGCTTCCTGTCTGATATCTCTGGGAAGGCAAATGTTACTGCTTCACACAGGCTAAACACCCTTAGATGTGCCAGATGAAAATATCTGAACTTCCAGACCTTCTCACAGCATTTCATAGTGGAACAAAAATCCAAACACTTCCTCTTTGCTTCCACAGAGTAGCCCTGTCACAGTATACCTGCTACTCCTTCACCTGAAGAATTTACCCCAGATGTCACAATGAAAGCACTCACTCCATTTAACAATAAGAAAAGCACACTGTAATGGGGCAAGGAATACATCCATTCAAACCCTGAGAAAAAGACCCTAAGAATGGTTCCAAGTACAATCCCTTCTTTCCCAATCCCATCAACTTAGAAATATCCATATCCATGCATCCCCAAACAGTCCTTCCCTTTTAACTTCTCTAGGATACGGGAAAAGTGTACTTTCTTCCACTTCACTCAGTCTTCCTGATCCACTTGCCTGTTCTGTCAATTCGACCCTTTATTTCACATCTACTATTTGCTTCATTAAATTAGCCAGGGAGAAAGTCCACTTTGTCAATATAATACGAATGTGTCAATGGCACATCCACCACTTCCATATACCTTTTCTTCATCACTTCATTGAACTGGCTCAGCGATCAATTTATCACTTGGAGTTCCAGTGTGCTGAGTTCCAATTACTTACTTGTGTATTGTTCCGTAACCACTGCCCAATCACTCTGAATACTCACCCACACCATCATGTTACTACAAGATGCTACTCCCTGTTGCCTTCAGCCACAAGACAGAACTTTCTTATTAGTGTTAATCTTTTCTACGGGGCACAAACAGTTTGATCCCAGGTTAAACCTATCCCGATTCCAACACGCCTTTTCTACTCTATTTTCTCTTTAATAAACCAAATTCATTCCACTTTATACAAAGCAGAAGAGAGCCAGCCAAGCACAATGTTAAGATGCCCCAATCTTAACTATAAACACTGGATGGCACTTGTTTTTATAAGAGACTGTTTACCCCAGCCTGCAACGTGTCAGGCAGGGTGGAACATTTGGAAGGGAATTCTGGTGGTGGGGGCTGCATATGAATGGAGCTCCGCAGCCAATGGATTTCTCTCTCTGACCCATCATTCCCATATGATCCATCAATGTTGCAGGTAGACATTCAGTCCCAGACTGCCTCCAGGCAGAAGCAATTAGGGAATGCTTCAAGATCACTGTTACCTATTCTGAAGTGAGTGACATCCTGCAAAACAAACAGTTCTTCTGAGTAGGTGACTACTTTAATATGCTTTGTTGTCAATCCTCTCCCATGTTTCCCTGTTGACCTTGCTGCCCCCTGCTCACTTGCCAAAACCACATGTTACTGGCTCATCTGTGTCTTACTACAAGACAAACTGTAGAAGCTGGAATTTCACTCCCATTGCCATAAGGCTTTTCAAAGCTCTTCCATGTCTTAGGAAGCTTACTGACAATCACCAAACAAGAGAGGAGCTCCAAATGGAGTACTCAAAAAGACCAACAAGGTGTACTCTACAATGTCAGCCAGCCAGAGCCAAACACATCAGCACAAAACCAGACATGTTCTTAAAATTTTGGCTGAACCCCCAGCTGCACTATAAATAAACTGGACCACTTTGATTCACAAGATTTTTGGCGGAAGTAACCTGGACTTCAATTTCTCTTTCTTGGCTCCACCCTGTAGCTCCTCCAGCACATGCAGTATTTCAACTGAGAATTCTCAGTGAAAGTACACAGAGTTTTAGATAGTACAACATCCATGTAATAAAGAGAAGGACACAAACATCCAGTTTCTAAACCTACTCATCATCCTGGACCAACTGTCCTGCAGGTGAAGAGAGATTCTCTGGGGAGCTGAAATCCTACTGAAACAGTGACCTTTTAATACGGCAAAGGTGGGGGTGCTCAGGTTAACTGGCAGACATGCCTAGAAGACTGCTGCACCCTCCCCTGCAAAATTGGGATGGAGTCTGTGGACAACCCCTTATTCCCCTGCAAGAAGTGAAGGAATTAATCATATTTAAGATGACCCAGGAAAGTTGCCCCCTCCTTGTCATCCAAACCTCTTACAGTAGAGGAGTCAAAGTACTTTGCCTTTTTTAAAAACCCTCTGGGTAGTGTCCAACGGCTCCTCTCCCTTCACCCAATTATCCCATTCATTACAGTAGAACAGGAGACAGGTACTTCCAAAAATACTTTGTTAGACAACAGACCAGTGACCCATTTGCTCCTACCAGGGGCCCTCAACATTTGTCCATTCTATAGCAAAAGTCAGACAAGCAGGGAGTGGACTACCTTATTAGCTCCTGAAGGTGGAATGCCTTCTCCTCATAGGAACACCTCTCTCCCCTCAGTCGCTCCTCTAAGCCAACAATCTTTACCTCACACATGGAAGCATACTGCGAATGCACTGCAGTAATGCAACCTCAGCCAGTTTGGAAATCCACTGGGTGAACACCTAGTGCTCCCAGTATCTATCACTCGCAGAGAAAACCTCAGCTGCCTCCCTCCCCCCAAGATAGGGCAGCTGGCAAGGGCTTCTCACTCCCATCCTTCCTAGTCAGTATCCATAAGCACCTCCTTGTTGAACTTGGGATGCTCGTGACATAGGGTTTTATCCCTCTACACCACTCAGCTGACTAACGTGTCTCGTTTTCTGAGAGGCCTTCAGACACCTTATGGGAGAGGGTTCTGAAGAATAAGATGATGAGGCTGGCCTCTTTTAGGTTTCACAATGCAGAGAGGGTAACAGCCACCTGTTGGGAGAGAGGAATGGTTTCATAATTTCAGCATATCTGAAGAAAACAGTTATTTTATGAACATCTGCTTCTGGTGCAGCAACACCAGCTGGATCATCCTCAACTATGCTGGCATTGGTTCTACTAAAGCTTTCAGAAAAACATGATTCAATGCCACCAGCTTCATCACACCTGGCCAAACACAGACTCTGGTCAATGTCAACAGAGGTGCTATTATAGGACACTGATATTAGGGAAGCTGCAAATACCAGTTCTGGGAACAGGCCACTGCGCAATGTGCTAATCATTGCATCTTGATCATGATGCAGCACCAGGTAAGTTAACAAAATGTATCACTTTTGGGTGCAGAAATGCCAGTGCAGGGGAGGACACCAGTATATCTGCCTTGGCAAGAGAAGGCTCAATATCAGAGCACTAGAACAGAGAACTCACAAGTAGAGAGAGTCATGCAAGAAAAATAAGTCTATCAACTTGGATTATGATAAACTTTCAAAGCACCTCATAGCTGAGGGATACAAGAAAACTTGTTCCTTGTGCCAGAGTCTTAGGTTCCCAAACTGGCTTTCTGAAAACAAAATTTGGGGTGAAGACGAGCTGTAGTGAAATGCTGATTCCTGGAGCCTCTACAATTCAGTAAGCTCTGGCTTCTCTTAAACCACTGGGATAGGAGGATGCATAAAAGCCTCCATAGGTTTGATAGCCAGTATTAAAAAGGATGGCATTTACGCAAGGACTGAATTTTTTTTACTATTTTAAATCTCTTGACTGGTTTGTTTTATGGTCCAGCATCACTGTATGACGACTGTTTTTTCCCCAATTACAGCATTCTTTAATAAGAACGGTCTTTAATATCTGAAGGTGCTGTTTGCGAATCACCCGTCTGAACATCAAACAAATGAAACTCAGTGGTACTGTGCTCCTCCACTAGACTAAGCATAAACTAGTGCACCACTTACCAAAAGCAATTGCCCTGCTGCAGGCATAATGCTCAAACAAATGTTTTGGTGTGATAATGGAGAGCAACATGCACAGACCTACATACTGAAAAGACAGTGGGTAGATGGGAAGAGGAGAGTGTTGTTAAAGACTTAAGCTCTAAAAATGGAAGAAAAATAAATAAGTAAAAATGACATGTAATCTTGCAGTCAGAAGTATTCAACACCAAAAATCTTGACAATGAGCACACTTAAAGTAAAAAAGCAACATGTAACTTTCCATCTCCAATCTCTTTTAGCAGTGAATAACTGGAAAACTACAAAAAGAGAAGCACTTAAAGTGGTGTCAAGCGGTCACAATACCTGTGCAACACATAGTCCTAGATGCTTTTGAAGCTGTATCACTTCTTTTACCAGACAAATGAAGCAAAAGGACGCATCATATGCAAAGACTCTTGACGAAGCATGAAAATGCACTTAGCCAAAGTAATCTGCTTGTGGATTAATATGTAGCTCTACTAAACTGTCTTTTCCTACTATTCACAAGTTCATAGGTTCACACCCAGTTACTACGCATGCAGTCCAGAAGATCACAAGGGAGCCTACTCCAATTTTCCAAATGACCCAGAGCTCAGCATTGCTAAGTGACTTGCACAGAGATGTACAGCAGTAAACAAGATACTGACGGAACTCAAACCCATGACTACTGGAAGCAGCTCACTAACAGATAATCCATACACTTAATAGTCTGTGTGAACTGCTACCCATACTGGGCTTGTCGGAGATACAAACCCCAGCCCAGTATATGCTGGTGCACATACTGGGCTTGTCTGGGACATCACCTCAGGACACAAACACCAGCCCAGTAAGATGCTACAAATACTAAGAATGTTTGAGATACAAACCCGAAACACAACCAGCCCACTAGGCTGTTACAAGTACTGGGCTTGTTTGGCTTATGAACCCAAAATGATAACCATACCAGAAGACCAAGTCATAATGGTTGTATATCATGGCTCAGGTATGGATTTTTGAATTTGCTTATTGTTTTTGACACCAACTACATCACAAAGTCAACAATCTTTTGCCCTAGACCTCGCCTGTTTAATACATATTTAAGTCTGCAGATGACAGGATTTGCATTAGTGTATTTCCTCACATTTATGACAGCACTAAAACCAGCAATTTCCATACCAGATCATAATGCAGCTTATTAAAGGGGTGAAAAAAAGAAACCTCTAAACCAACCCCCCCCCCCCCCAAAAAAAGGAAGTTGGCAAAGCACTAGTCCTTTCTTCATCTTTAGATACAGCTCCTCATGAACCAGGTCCAACAACTGAATTTGCATCTTATGTGCGGCAGTATGCAACAGTGATCATTATGACGGCTATTTATCAAAATGAAACAAACATCTTTCTATTCTCATAAGTACGCAAGCATGTCATCTTAAGAAGAGCATTTAAGAGGACTTGAGCTACTAGCCTGAATCTGAACAACCAAAGGAAACAAGTACCATACTCAAATATAAAGGTTCAGGAGTAAGCAAGTTGATGTAGAGTGAAATGAGGGATGTGAGGCATTCCTACCTTCTGCTTAAGATGACTCCACAAGTGGCTAAAGCATCCATGACAGTTGTATCAGTGGAAAGTAAACCTGCATGCTAGGATTAAGCAAACTACTACAAATATGTCTATTTTGATCTATCAATTCAAATGCTCAGAACATCCAATCTTTGGAAAATTCAACTAGTATCAAAAAATGCAGCACCAAAGTGCTGGCAGGTCAAGAAATTTATACAGTATTGCTTACCCTCATGATAGTGATGCTTGAATGTCCACTGTGGTCCTTCATTGTAACAAGTAAATCTCTGGAGGCAACGCCTAACAAGGTCCTCAAAATTAGGCCTCATTGAAGAACGCAATGAATTTGTATGAATCTTGATAAGTTTTCCTAGTAAAGGGTGCAAACAGTAAAAGAAATCAAAAAGTTGTTCAGTTATTCTCAGGATGTATTTATGGTGAAATGTTTACCAGCACTCTTACAGAAGACTAATGATTTGCATAGATTTGCATGAAAGCACACATGTGTAACATACACACTGCTGTGAAACATATGACAATGGAGGACACTTTTATGCTTGTTTTAACATCCGTTCCCTTCAAACCCTTCTCCAACCTTATCACCCCCACTAGGACCCTAAGATCAAGCAACAAAAATCAACTCACTGTTATCAAACCCAAAAATTCAGCAGGAGAAGCCATATTTTCATGTACCATATCTAAACTTTGGAACAATCTTCCACCCTTTATAACTACTCGACCGTCCATCAGCCTTTTCAAGACTGTGCTCAAGTTCCACTTATATACTATACTACCGACACTACTAACCACAGTCAGAAATAGCTAATTGTCTTTACATACTTTAACATCTTGTCTGACAACTTTGTTACTAATATTATAAACAAGAAACTATTTTAACTTGCAACATTTACTGTATATATTTGTCTTTTTGGCTTTTACCGGTTAGGGGTTGCTACAGCGGAACTCCGGTCCGCTAATAATTGATAGTAGATTTTTATGGTGCCGAGTTGTCAACCTTCGATGCCCAACCTTCAACGAAGGCAAGCCCATTCACGCATGTCTTTCGAACGCCACTCAACTGCGGGGAGGACATGCAGACTCCACACAGAAGGCACTCCAGGCAAGAATCAAACAGGAGAACTTCTTGCTGTAAGGCAGCAAAGCTACCGCTGCACCATACTGTTGATAATCAATATCTTATTGTATTAAAGCCAACAACCTGTAATGTTGTTTACTATTGCTGCAACTTTCTATCTCTATTTATCATGTACATGATGTGGAGCTTTTCTCCTCAGGCATCCGTTGAAAAATGATCTGCGTCCAGTCGGAATTTCCCGGTAAACAAATGTAAATAAAAAGTTTTCTAGAACAGCTTGGGATATCACAATTAACACTTTCAGTTACAGTACAAAAAATCTGGCAAGTTAAACTCAGCATGCAAACTAAAGCTCCCAAGGTGGTGTACAACTTAGACTTCATGATGAAAACTACACCAGTGTGAAGCAATGTGGGTACCAAAAATTGCAATTTTGCTAATATTTTTCCTCTATGGACTGTGATGACAGACTACTAGGCAGACAATGGGTAAAAAGGTCAACAGCAGTAAGACCACAGTGAATTCCAGCCAAGTAGGAATGGGTTCATTTTACACTTTCCTCCATTATAACAAATACCCTAAAGCAAACAATACTCAGTATGAAATACACATGTACCATAGGCAATTAAAATAAACTCAAATCAACAAACTAAATCTGCAGTTATATTATCCTATAAAATGTCAACCACAATAAAACCAGACTCTAAATGAAATGCATAAGACAAAGCCAAGCAGTTAACAGAAAATTATGAAGCAAAAAAGTTACGCTCACAGTATCCAGTAGCATAATAAAGCAAACTGTTAAATGCTTACAGCATGAAAGAATAGTTGGGTAAAATCTTACCATAACCATAGATGTCCTCTTCCATGTTGCAGTATTCTAGGTGTGGGATTTCCTGCCCTCAGGCGACTCGTACATCGGCTTCTATACAAAAACTTCAGCTTGGCTGATGTAGTGTGTTGTGGGACATCACACACAGGGCCATAAACCAGGAGCCTTAAATGTAAAGTCTGCACGCACAATCCTCAGACCTTGAAGGCCAGCAGGTAGAGAAAAAGGCCCAGCAGGAGGTATGCCAGTAGTTTACAGGTGTGTGACTTGGAGACCTACTGAAATGTAGGTAGTACAGGAAAGGTATAAGACCTGGGGGTAGTGGTGGGTGGGAAGGAATACTGCAACATGGAAGAGGACGACGTCTATGGTTATGGTAAGATTTTACACAACTATTCTATGTCCTTCTATTCCTATGTTGCTATATTCTAGGTCTGGGAGCGTTCAGCAGCTTAAGAGGATTATGGGTTGGTGGTAGATGCAGATGGTTCTACAAGACCCTGCAGGATTTCCCTGGCGAATCCTGTCCTAGCTCTGGAAACTTGGTCCAATTTGTAATGCTTAGTGAAGGTGTGGATGGTGTCCCAGGTGGCTGCTTCCAAAATGGATGCTGTGTCTAGGGCTTTCATGAAGGCCCTTGAGGTGGCCACAGCGCTAGTGGAATGGACCTTGATTCCCCTTTGGGCTCCTTCCCATGGTGAGAGTAGCAGAAGCAAATAGCTTTCCTGATCCAGCATGCAATGGTTTGCTTGGAGACTGCCTTGCCTGGGGCTCTGGGGTGGAAACAGACAAAAAGCTGGTTAGTCTTTCTGATGGTCTTGGTCTTGTCCAGTAAAATCTAAGTTATCTGTGCACATCCAGGGAGTGCAGTATCCTCTCCCCCTTCATTAGTGGGCAAGGGAAAAACAGGTGTGTAGATGAATGGATTGGTTAAGACAGATCATTGACCACTTTAGGCATAAAAGAGGGGCTGGTTCGCAAGGACACCCTGTCTTTGTGAAAGACGGTGTACGGGGGACAGGCCATTAAAGCCTGCAATTCTGACACTTCTAGCTGAAGTGATAGCCACCAGCAGGACAGTCTTCCATGTACACATCTGTAAGGAGGAAGACCCGGCAGGTCAAAAGGGATGTTGGGTTAATTTCTCTAAGATGTAGTTACGGTCCCAAGGAAGAGGGGATAGGTTTCCTAGGTAGTGTCATGTGCAAGACCCCTTTAAGGAAGAGCTTTACATTCAGCCTGGCCAGCAAAGGGGGTTCCAGACAGGCAGGCAGAAATGGCCAAGAGGTGTACTTTTACAGAAGAAAGGTCACTTTTTAAATTGACACAAGTAGTTTAGAACCAGGGGAACCTTGGCAGAGCTGGGGTCCCTCCCCTTTTGCAGACACCATTTTGCAAATCTTTCCCATTTAGCCAGGTAAGATTTTCTGGTGGTAGGTTTCTTTGCCTCCCTTAGGAATGAAAGCACATCCTCTGAGTAGTGGTGTATGAAAGGGATCAAAAGTTTATCACCCACAGAGTCAGAGAACACATCTGCACCTGTGGGTATAGGAGAGTTCCTTTGTCTTGTGACAGTAAGTCCACCTTGCAGGGTAACTCGAAGTGATTGCACTTGGCTAGTTTGTGAAGTAGGGGTAACCAGTGCTGCCTTGGCCAGTAGGGAGTCACTAACAAGATCTTTGGTTTGTCCACCTAAATTTTCAGGACGACTTTCTGAATCAGTGGGAATGGGGAGAAGGCATAAAGGAACTTCCCCTCCCAAGAGATGCTAAAAGCGTCCACTCTCCATGCTAGATGGGAGTGGGTTTTTGAGCAGGTGGTCTGCAGTTGCCTATTCTGGGGGAGGCAAACAGGTCTATTTGTGGAGCACCCCAACGGTGGACTATGTCTAAGAAGACAGTACAGTTGTGTACAATTACCATAAATGTAGATGTTCGAGTGTATTCACTGCTGATGTCATTACAGTTGGGTTATCTGCTTGCAGTTCGGCCTAATTAAAGTCTTGGGTCCTGCATTGGGTGCTGTCCCTTCTACTATGACGTCAGGTCGTCAGGGATATAAAACATGCAGCCGATGCCATTACATCAGTTTTTCTTGCCCCAGGTGTCAGGTGCCCTCCTAATGGGAAGCAATTAAAGATAAAAGTACAATGATATACCTCCAACAAAAAAGCAAATGCACCAAAAAGGCTTTTAAGCATAGTAAAGGAAAGTAGAGGTATCGCCAAAAGAAGTTAGGGGGCTGGAGGGAGGGTAACCAGGACTGCAACAGAGAATACACTCGAACATCTACATTTATGGTAAGTGTACACAACTGTACTACGTTCTTCGTGTTTCACTGTTGCAGTCATTACATTTGGGTAGATTCCCAAAGCTATGGTTGGGAAGAGGAATTTAGATAGCATTAAGACCAGCTATAAGACCCCACAAGACTGCAGTGGCAAAGCCAGTTCTGGATTTAGAGAAAACTGGCAAATGATAATGCTTGGTGAAAGTAGGTACAGAATTCCAGGTAGCAGTTTCTAGGATGTCCCTGGTAGGGATGCCTCTGAGAAAGGCTGTAGAGGTAGATGCAGCCCTGGTGGAATGAGGTCTGATCGCCTGGGGGATAGGTTTTCCATGGTGCTTATAGCAAAAATGAATGCAATGGCCTATCCATTCAGAAATGGTTTGCTTTGAAATAGCATTCCCCTCTGCCCCTGCAGCAAATGCCACCAGCAGTTGTTCAAATTTCCTTTGTCCCAGTAGAATCTAAGTTGTCTGTGAACATCTAAATAATGAAGCATCTGTTCCCCTTTGCTTTGTGGATTGGGAAAGGTGGCTGGAAAATGACTGGACTGATAAAGAGCCACACTGGATACCACTTTGGGCATGAAGGATGAATTTGTCCTGAGGGACACCCTGTCCGCACGAAAAGAGGATTAAAGGCTCCACTGCCACAAGGGCCTGTAATTCAGACACCCTTCTAGCTGAAGTGATTGCTAAAAGAAAAGCTGTTTTCCAAGAAAGAAATTTTAAGTCTGCAGTAGCAGCTGGCTCGAAAGGAGGTAGAGTGAGTTGCTCAAAAACAAAGTTAAAGTTTCAGGCTGGGGTTGGAGCTGTCCTGGGTGGGCTAAAACTTTTGGCCCCTCTGAGGAACTGCTTGAGCAGTGGATGAGAGAAGAGGGGAGGTACTGTGCTATAATGAGCTGAAATGGCTCCGGCATGGATTTTAATGGAGGAAAAAGACAGGCCCTTGTGAAGCATCTCAGTTAAGTATAGTAAAATCTGAGGGCGCTGCTGTGCTCATCCCTTGAGCATGGTTCTAGGCACAGAATCTTTTCCATTTTTCAGCATAAGATTTTCTAGTATTAGGCCTCCTTGCCTCTAAAATGATATCCATCACAGGTTTACTGAGGAATGGTAAAGGAGAGATTATGTAATTAGCCAGGCTACAAGGTTCAGTGCTAGAAGCTGAGGGGTGCAGAATCTGATTCTCCTGCTGAGATAACAGGGAAGGAGTCTGAGGCAGGTGCCATGGGGATAACCATGACACACTGCGCAGGAGGGGATACCAGTGTTAGCGCGGCCTGTCTGGAGCAATCAAAATCATCCCTGGTATGTCCCGTTTGATTTTTAGTACTACTTTGGAGAGCAGAGGCAGAGGGGGGAAGGCAGAGACTGATAGGTTTTTCCAGCTGAAGGACAGTGCATCCACTTACCAGGCTTGTTTGTGGGGAGTCCTTGTGCAAAATTTGT